>NC_088244.1:29265738-29865738 GCF_036934945.1 Oncorhynchus masou masou
ACCACACCCCACTACACTACACTACACTACACCACACCACACCACACCACACCACACCACACTACACTACACCACACCACACCACACCACACCACACTACACTACACTACACATCAACACACTACACTACACCACACCACACCACACCACACCACACCACACCACACCACACCACACCACACCACACTACACTACACATCAACACACCACACCACACTACACTACACCACACCACACCACACCCCACCACACTACACCACACCACACTACAACACACCACACTACACCACACCACACTGCACATCAACACACTACACCACACCACACCACACTACACTACACTACACCACACCACACTACACTACACTACACCACACTACACCACACCCCACCACACTACACCACACCACACCCTACCACACTACACTACACTACACCACACTACACCACACAGCACTACACTACACTACACCGCACTACACCACACCACACCACACCACACTACACTACACATCAACACACCACACTACACTACACCACACCACACTACACCACACTACACCACACCCCACCACACTACACTACACTACACCACACCACACCACACTACACTACACTACACTACACTACACTACACCACACCACACCACACCACACTACACTACACTACACCACACTACACCACACCACACCACACTACACTACACTACACATCAACACACTACACATCAACACACTACACTACACCACACCACACCACACTACACTACACCCCACCACACTACACCACACCACACCACACCACACCACACCACACTACACATCAACACACTACACCACACCACACTACACTACACTACACCACACCACACCACACTACACATCAACACACTACACCACACCACACCACACTACACTACACTACACCACACCACACCACACTATACCACACCCCACCACACTACACTACACTACACCACACCCCACCACACTACACTACACTACATAACACCACACCACAGTACAGTACACTACACCACACCACACTACACCACGCTACCCTACACCACACCACACGACCCCACACCACACTAAACTACACTATACTACACCACACCACACCACACGATACTACACTACACCACACCACAATACACTACACCACACTACACCACACCACACTACACTGCACCACACTACACCACACCACACAACGCTACACCACACCACCCTACACTACACTACACTACACCAACCCTACACCACACTATACCACACTATACCACACTACACCCACACCACCATACACTACACTACATCACACTGCACAACAGTACACCACACAACAGTACACTACACCACACCACAGTACACTACACTACAGTTAACTACACCACACTACACTGCAGTACACTATCCTACACCACATCACACTACACCACCCTACACTACACTACACTACACCCACACCACACCACCCAACACCAAAGTACACCACACTACAGTACACTACACCACACCACAGTACACTGCAGTTAACTACACCACACCACACCACACTACACTACACCACGCCACCCTACACCATACCACACTACACTACCCCATACCATACCACACAACACTACACCACACCCCACTACACCACACCACACCCACACCACACTACACTAAACTACACCACACTACAGTACACTACATCACACTGCACAACAGTACACCACACAACAGTACACTACACCACACCACAGTACACTACACTAAACTACACCACACCACACCACATTACACCACACCACACTACACTACACTAAGCCACACCACACCACACTACCACATCACACCACACCACACAACACTACACCACTACACTACACTACACTACAATACACCACACAACACTACACCACACTACAATACACCGCACCACCCTACACTACACTACACTACACTACACCCACACCACCCTACACCACACTATACCACACTACACCCACACCACACCACTCTATACCACACCACACTACACCCACACCACACCACCCTACACTACACAGCACGACACCGCACCACACCACAGTACACTACACGACACTACAATACACTACACCACACCACAGTACACTACACTTAACTACACCACACCACCCTACACCACTCTATACCACACCACACTACACCCACACCACAGTACACTACACCTCACTACACTACAGTTACCTACACTACACCACACCACACTACACTACACCACACCACACCACACTTCACTACATTACACTACCCTACACCACACCACACTACACTGTCCCACATCAAAACTACATTATACTACACCATACCACACTACACCACACCACACTACACTACACCACACGACAGTACAATATACTACCCCACACCACACTACACCACACTACAGTACAGTACACTACCCTACACCACACCACACTACACTGCCACACACCACACTACACTACACCACAATACACTACACTACACTGCACCACCCTACACTACGCTACACCACACCACACTACACTACACCCACACCCCATTACAGTACACTATACCACACTACACTACACCCACACCACACTACAGTTAACCACACCACACTATACTACACCATACTACACTACACCACACCACACTATACTACACCATACTACACCCACACTACACCAAACTACACTACACCACACGACACCACACCATACTACACTACACCACACTACACTACACCCATACCACACCACACACCACTACACTACACCACGTGACACCACACTACACCACACTACAGTACACTATACCACACCACACTACAGTACACCACACTGCAGTTAACCACACCACACCACACTATACTACACCATACTACACTACACCACACCACACTATACTACACCATACTCACCCACACTACACCAAACTACATTATACTACACCACACGACACCACACCATACTACACCACACTACACTACACCCATACCACACCACACACCACTACACTACACCACGTGACACCACACTACAGTACACTACAGTACACTACACTACAATACAATACACTACACTACAGTACACTACACCACACTACAGTTAACTACACAACACCACACCACACCACACTACACTACATTACACTACACCATACTACACCCACACTACACCACACTACACCATACTACACTACACTGCACTGCACTACACAACACTACACCACACCGCACCAACCTACACTGCACTACAATACACTACACTACAACACACTACACCACACCACAGTATACCACATCACACTACACCACACCACACTACACTACTCCGTACCACACTACACTGCACCACCCTACACTATGCTACACCACACCACACCACCACCACCCCACACTACACTATACTGCACAACACAACACTACAACACACTACACTACACTACACTACACCACACGACACTACGCTGCACCACACTACACCACACCACACTACACCACACTACAGTTAACTACACCACATTACACCACACCACACTACACTACAGTTAACTACACCACACTACACTGCACCACCCTACACTATGCTACACCACACCACACCACCACCACCCCACACTACATGACACTACACTGCACTACACCACACTACACCACACTACACTACACCACACCACACTACACTACACCACACTACCCTACACTACACCACACCACACTACACTACACCACACTACACCACACCACACTACACTACACTACAATTAACTACACCACACTACACCACACCACACCGCACTGCACTACAGTTAACTACACTACAACACACCACACCACACTACACCGCACTACACTACACCACACTACACCGCACTACACTACACCACACTACACTCCACCCACACACACTACACTACACCCACACCACAGTACAGTACAGTACACTACACCACACTACAGTACACTATACCACACTACACTACACCCACACCACACCACACTACAGTACAGTACACTATACCACACTACACTACAGTACACCACACTACAGTTAACCACACCACACCACACTATACTACACCATACTACACCCACACTACACCAAACTACACTATACTACACCACACGACACCACACCATACTACACTACACCACACTACACTACACCCATACCACACCACACTACACTACACTGCACTACACCACACTACACTACACCACACTACACTCCACCACACGACACTACACTACACATCAACACACCACACTACACCACACTACACTACACCACACGACACTACAACACACTACACCACACCACACCACACCACACCACACTACACTACAGTTAACTACACCACACCACACCACACTACACTACACTACAGTTAACTACACCACACCACACTACACCGCACTATACCACATGTAGGTGTAGGTGGCAGACTGACTGACTGACTGACTGACAGACTGGGCCATGAAAGGGAGCCATAGGATTCAGCAGGTCTATAGTGTCATTCTAGTTGACTACTGGCTTTTTAGTGCTTGTGATTCCTCCCCTCCCCCTCCTATTTTTTAATGAGATGTTTTGACCTTCAAGATATCATGTTTAGGTAGTCCCACATGACCGTACAGTATTTCCATGACAGGTAGCTGCCTGGGAACCTCAGTGTTTTCAGCCCAACACCAGCCACTTGGCTTTTGCTCAATAACTGTGACATCTTATATTGCAGCAGACAGATAGCAGACAAAACATCGCACCACCACAAGCGCAACAGAGTATCACAGCTGAACAGGCTTATGGCTGAAAATGCTGCTTGGACATTTTTTCTTAGCTGTGTTTTTCATGCATATCTTTTTTTGAGTGGACAATGTCCTAAGATCAACAGCAATATACTCATTCTTAGTTAAGCGGTGTGTGGCCAGCAATTTCTCAGGCCCCGCTGGGTGACTGGAGCAGGGGCTATATCCCAGCTAGCTGAGATCTGGCCTGGCTGGCCATTGTTATTGGGAAGTTTGGGGTGCAAAAAGGAAGAAGGAAATGTGGTGAGCATGAAGACAAATAACACTCATCTACCCACTTAAAGCCAGTGCCATAAGTGAATAAAAGAGCTAGACATTCAATCAAAAGAAGTCCTGCCTTATCAGAGATGTGGCTGTGCTGTAACATTCTGTAAAAAAAAAAAAGACCTACTACAGTACAAAAAGTGCATAGTACAGTGTTGGGATATATAAACTGAACTTCACAACCTTTTATCTTGGTTTGAACAGTCAGTGTTTCCCAGATGACAGAGGACCACGCGTGGTCCATCAATCAAGACGTGACATGTCTGGCCCGGCCAGGTCCAGGGCCTGGAGGCATTCCTTACCCCTTCCTGCCCCCTGTCCTCCCCCATCCCCTGCTGATCCCAATGAGGGCATGGTGGGAGTGCCCTTATCAGATCCTACTAGGTCTCCCTCAGAAGGAGCATCACTGATAAAGGCCTTATCTACTCTGTGTAAACAGCCTCGGACAGGCATTGTTTCACCATTCTATTGTTGTAATATCTATTTGTTCTGAAGGAGGGTTATTTTGTGTAACTGAGGGGGGAAGAGATGAGGTGATGGGGTGAGTCGTAGGCCAGTTTGGGACACTGTGGGACTGCGACGGAGGAGGATTGTCGAAAAGAAACCTGTGGCCTTAGATTTTTTTCTTTCCATTATTCTGGCACCCCATAAATAACACACTTAGAGAAATGTAAGATTGTTCAGATTGAAGGGCAAGACGAGGGTGTTTCTGTTTGTATTCTATTCACTGTTCTTTCAGTGTGTCCCTCATCTCTGGTCCCGTGTCCCCTTGCACGTACATGGTCCTCTAGCCCAACCCCTGCATACCTCACTGTACCTGCTGGTAAACAACGAGCCTAGTCCCAGGCATCCTGACACATCCAAGCCCATCTCTTGCTCTGTACAGTGTAGTACAATACGCTGCAGGTTGCTTCTTCCCATTGAATCGTATTGATCAGAGATGAATAGAATATGTCCCAGCAGCAAAGTCCCCAGTCAACACCAGTCCTGAGATGGTGGCTTGCATCCCAATATCCCAGAAGATGAAACAAATGATTCTAGTTCATTTCTATTTGTGACTTTGGAGTTGAGAGCTCAGTAAAAGTTTTTTTTTTTTTAGCCACAAAATAATAAACCAATGTGGTAATACATAAAACGAACTGCTCAGCATCTCTCATTTCTCAGTGTTAAACAATAACACTATAAGATTCCATTCAAGTTATTGGGAAAGAGTTCACAAAGTGAACATAGTGGGGATCACTTCCACTTCTTTAGCTGGATGAATATCTACTCTTTATGCCAAGTTGCCTTTTAGGGGTTTTTGAAACGTTCAACACCACCCGGTGTTCCTCCTGAAGCCCTGAAGACACCCTGTCTACTCTTTATGCCAAGTTTCCTTTTAGGGGTTTTTGAAACGTTCAACACCACCCGGTGTTCCTCCTGAAGCCCTGAAGACACCCTGTCTACTCTTTTGAAAGCTGATCACTTAATAGTTGTTTAATCTCAACCCAATCCCACGTCTTTGGCTGGAGGTATTCTCACAAGAAGCTTGCCAAAACTCCTTGGATGCGTCACAAAAAGCACCCTATTCCCCATATAATGGTGCCCAATGGGCCCAGGTAAAAGTACTGCAATAAATAGGAAATAGTGTGCCATTTGTGATGCAGCCCTAGACTAGTAACTTCTCTCTCAAGGCTGGACAGAGTTCAATGGTATAAGGGATTACGCCTCAAGTATGAACATTTGGGGATGTCCACTGTGCTAGAAGGCAAAACGAGAAAGAAAACTCCCTATATTGCAGCTGACAAAGTTAAGATCTTCCTTCTTGTTCTTGGTAACCCAGTATTTTTTAGCTTTAGCAGTATTCCTATAATTGCCATGTAATGTATACTATCAAACCATTATCATCTTTTTGATGTTGGGCTGACAGTGCCTTAGAGCCAGGTAAGACAAAGTTCAGGATGGGGAGAATATAGACTATGAAATGCCTGGGAACCTCCCTACATTTTCTATCCTTTTCAATTTAGCCAATTAAATTTCCAGTAAAGCTGTAGCTAGGCCCCGTTCTCTCCAGTTCCCAGCTCTCTTCTCTGTAGACGCTGTCTGGACTTGACATATGTAATTGCTGACATTTAAACATTGGATAGTAGGCTACCGAACCCAAATGTCCTCCACCTTATTATTTTAATCTCAGCCAGGGCTCCATTTTTATTCACAGACATGGAGAGTGATATCAGAGGTACATGTATGAAAGTCCAGTGGTGTTCCAATTATCTGATAAAGTCCAGCAGGGAATCAGGATAAGAGGAAGTAACAACAGACAGGAAGTTATTCTCATGCACCCAGTGCAAGGTGGTGGGCCTGGGGGGCAGGGGTCAGGGTCAGGGAAGATGACTGGAGAGATTCTTTAGACAGACAGAATCATGACCCGCCTCTGGTCTCACGTTACAGCTCATTCCTAGATAAGCAGGACTGCTTCTCAGACAAATGATTTCCACTTGGCTTCAGAACACAATAATAAGACATTTGAGATAGTGAGTTTCATTAAATGGTTATTTTTTAGTGGAAGAAACAGTGGTATAGTGAAATGATTGACAGGTAACTTTGGAATTGAAAAATGGCCCAAAGCTCCTGTTATCAGTAGGTGAAACTGTCTTGCTACTGCTCAGACTGGCATCCAATGTCTCATACCAAACAAAATGGTATTCAATTTTAAAAAACATTATTTATTTATTTTTCTGTGTCCCATTGCAATTTATTTCTAATCCAAGTCGTCATATATATATATATATATATATATATATATATATTATTTTTTCTATTATAAAATCTGAAATGAGTTTTGAGAAGTTGTGTTAGTGAATAATGTGAACTTCTCTCTGTATATTCCCCTCTTCCCAGACATTGACGAGTGTTCTTTTGACCGGACGTGTGACCATTCCTGCGTCAACTCCCCCGGCAGCTTCCAGTGCTTCTGTCATAAAGGCTATGTTCTCTACGGTCTGGCACATTGTGGAGGTGAGTTGATACTTATTCCCCCTCTCAACGTGTCTGTACACCATTACTCACACAGTCCACCTCACTTTCTCTAGAAACCACACCTGCCTGCTAAGTTATCCATAATAACTTGAATCTTCATGATCATTACTGCAGCTAGCTTCTATAGCAACTTGTTTTTTTATAGCCTGTTTGTATGGCTCCCTAGTTCGTATTGCTTACCAGACCAGTCGAGTCTAATGCTAGCTGAAGGAAGACTTGATTTTTGTGACATGAGTATTACACAGTAGCACACATGACTCCACCTGTTGCACTAAAACAAACAATTATTATCAGAGGTATGTGCATGATGCTGTGGTAAAGTTGTTGATCTATTCCAGTGTGGTAGAAATAAAGGTAGGCCGTCTCGTGTTCCAGGCGGCTGGCGTGTGCCAGATCTGGAGGGCAGAGAGAGAGGGGGACCCGTTTGAGCACATCAGGCTGTTTCAGCGGCCCTTTCATGGTCTGTGTATCACAACTCTGAATCTGCTGCCGTCTCCAGAGCCTGAGGGCCTCTCAGAGAAGGTGTAGAAATAGAGAGAGAGAGAGAGAGAGAGAGAGAGAGAGAGAGGGAGAGAGAGAGAGAGAGAGAGAGAAAGAGAGAGAGAGAGAAAGAGAGAGAGAGCGAAAGCCTATATACACACACAAAACACGTTGCAATTATTTCTTCTCCATTCTTGTTCGTTTTGACAAGTCTACCAAGGCAGGAATGTTATGATAGCATATTTCCAGGACGTGGAATGTGGTAATATGTGTGAGTGAGAGGGATGGAGAGGGCAGGAACATTGCCTGGCATAAGAGCTGTGTGTGTATCTGTGTGCCATTGTAGAGTCCTCCTAATGATGAATGACTCTTCCCTCCCTCTTCTCTCCCATCAGAACTGTTTGATAACCCTGAGATTTATGTTGCTTCCCCTGCACCTTCTCTTCTACAGCAGTGACCAGGGTTGTGTTATTCCCCGCCGTAGCTTATCAGTTGAAACATAGCTCCCAAACACTCCAGAGACTGCTGCTCGATGCTTAATTTAACAATGGACTCACCACAAACAACCCCTATAAGGTCAGTGACCTGCTGTCAAGGAAAGTGTGGAGGCCTGTCATCACTGGCTTCAGCTGACATCTGAGAGAGACTTCCCCGACTGAGACATTCTCCTCCAAGCCATTAGGAAAACATCACGTTAGAATTACACTGTGGCGTTAAAGTGAGAGGTGTGATATGAGGTGGCACGCTAGCTATAGAGTTGATAGATGTTACTGTCTGGTACATGATAAATCCATCTGAAGGAATCAATATGTTGTTTACATAAAACCAGGTTGATATTTGACCACTAAGATACATGTTCTATTTGACTCGGTTACAATCACGTGATAAGCATTGAGTAGACTAATGAAGACAAGAAAGGTCCCAAAGAACCTATCTTTGAGACAAGGTACCCCATTATAGCTAACAGCCCTAGATCAATGCTGTAGAGCCATAGATCTATGCTCTACAGACGTGGTGCTGTCTGTCTACTGTTGACCTTCACAGTCAAACTGTGATTAGCCTATTCTATAGGCTCTCAGTCTCACCGGAGTTTGGGGCAGAATGCGTGTCGGGGAGATGATAGGTATTGATGTCTATTGAAGAGAGAGCCTCCAGCTGAGCCTATTGTCATGTTTCTTTTTGCCCTGGAATTGGAGTAATGCCTTCGACACCAGCGGATGATAGCAGCCACATACAATTGTCAGCAAGCATGTCAATCTGAAAGTCTAATACGTCTCTCTTAGACTCTCCCCCCTTATGTTCCCGTCCTACATTGGCCTCTGGGATACATGAGTTGATTTCCTCTGAGGATGCCGAAACAGAAACAGACAGAGCCAGCTCGAGAGAGATGGCTTGATAAAAGCATACTCAAAAGTCTATTCACATTTCAAGCTTGAGAAGAATATCAACTTTGCTTGGCATAGAGAAGTGATTCTCTCTCCATCTCCCGCTCTCTATTATTTAAATGGAGTTCTTCAACATGAAGGTTAGACTTCAGACAAGTTGTTAGACAGACGGATGCATCTCCTTTGCATTGAGCGGAGCTGGCAACTCAACACCAGCCAAACACTCTTGATAAAGTCATCATCTCCATGGCGGGACAGAGCACTGGAGGCTCGCAGGCTGTTTTTATTCACGCCGTACAGAACAGGGAGGAACATTTTCTATCTGCAGGCCACATCATCAATCACTGTCATTATCTGTGTTCCTCTGCTGGTGTCCCTGTCACTTAGCCTGGCTGAGCGCTCAGCCCCGAGCCACACTGCCTTGCCTTGTCCCCCTCATCACACTAATAAAGTCATTTTCTGTCTGGGTTCCTAGGCAACCTCCATCTGGTTCCTGTATGGTTTGAGTGGTTTTGGTTTCTGTGTGTTAAAAAGTGATTATAATTTACTCCTATCTGGCTCTGCAAAGTCCCTCCAAATGTTCTTCTTCCCAAAGAGAGTGAGCTTTGGGGGAAGAGAAGTTGAAGTTTCGACTGAGGGGAAATGCATAGCAGTGATATCACATGCCCTGGATTAGACTTCAAATGAGCAATCAGCCTGGTTTACCAAAACACACATTCATCTTCTGTAGAAGTGATCACTGACAGTAGAATTGACTTCACAGAAACTCTGTTCATTTGCAGCTGTCAGAACACATTCTCGTTTGTTTCTTTCAATTATTCTCTCATCTATCATGATAGCTCAGTTATATTGATGTTATTTCTTCTCTTGCAACCAGGTTTACTGAGTGAGTGAGTGAGTGAGTGAGTGAGTGAGTGAGTGAGTGAGTGAGTGAGTGTGCATATGTCTATGCGTTTGGTGTGTTTTGAATTTCCACTCATATTAATGTGGGGCAGCAGGTAGCCTAGCGTTTAAGAGTATTGTGTCAGTAACTGAAAGGTCGATGGTTTGAATCCCTAAGCTGACTAGGTAAAAAATATGTCTGTGCCCTTGAGCAAGGCACTTAACCCAAGTCGCTCTGGATAAGTGTCTGCTAAAATGTAAATGAGTGTGTTACACTCTGTGCCTAGACATACATGGTCATAACTGTCTTCTTCCCTTTGCAGATATTGATGAGTGCAGTATAAATCGCGGTGGCTGTAAATATGGCTGTGTAAACACTCAGGGCAGCTACGAGTGTACCTGTCCACCTGGATACAAGCTTCACTGGAACAAGAAGGACTGCATTGGTATGTAACAACACTGCCACCCAGTGGTCAGAAGATTGAAACATACATTGTGATTTGGTTCCAAGTAATGGAAAGGATGGTCAATCAATCAATCAAATGTATTTATGAAACACTTTTTACATCAGCCGATGTCACAAAGTGCTATACAGAAACCCAGCCTAAAACCCCAAACAGTAAACAATGCAGACGTAGAAGCACGGTGGCTAGGAAAAACTCCCTAGAAAGCCAGGACCCTAGGAAGAAACCTAAAGAGGAACCAAGCTCTGAGGGGCGGTCAGTCCTCTTCTGGCTGTGCCGGGTGGAGATCATAACAGAACATGGCCAAGATGTTCAAATGTTCATAGATGACCACCAGGGTCAAATAATAATAATCACAGTGGTTGTAGAGGGTGCAACAGGTCAGCACCTCAGGAGTAAATGTCAGTTGGCATTTCATAGCCGATCATTCAGAGTTAGAGATAGCAGGTGTGGTAGAGAGAGAGAGTCCAGGACAAAACAGCAGGTCCAGGACAAGGTAGCACGTCTGGTGAACAGGTCAGGGTTCCATAGCCGCAAGCAGAACAGTTGAAACTGGAGCAGCAGCATGACCAGGTGGACTGGGGACCGCAAGGAGTCATCGGGCCAGGTAGTCCACCCACTTTTCCAATGCACAGCCCCCACACCACTAGAGGGATATCTTCAACCACCAACTTACAGCCAAAAACTGAGACAAGGCTGAGTATAGCCCACGGAGATCTCCCCACGGCATGTACCCGAAGGGGGCACCAAACCGGACAAGAAAATCAAGTTAGTGACTCAGCCCACTCAAGTGACGCACCGCTCCTATGGACGGCATGGAAAAGCACCAGTAAGCCAGTGACTCAGCCTCTGTAATAGGGTTAGAGGCAGAGAATCCCAGTGGAGAGAGGGGAACCGGCCAGGCAGAGACAGCAAGGGTGGTTCATTGCTCCAGTGCCTTTCCGTTCATCTTCACAAACCTGGGCCAGACTACACTCAATCATAGGACCTACTGAAGAGATGAGTCTTCAATAAAGACTTAAAGGTTGAGACCAAGTCTGCTTCTCTCACATGGATAGGCAGACCATTCCATAAGAATGGAGCTCTGTAGGAGAAAGCCCTGCCTCCAGCTGTTTGCTTAGAAATTCTAGGGACAATATGGAGGCCTGCATCTTGTGACCATAGCCTAGTGGTTAGAGCGTTAGGCCAGAAACCCGAAAGATTGCTGGATCAAATCCTCAAGCTGACAAGGTAAAAATCTGTCGTACTGCCCCTGAACAAGGCAGTCATTGTAAATAAGAATTTGTTCTTAACTGACTTGCCAAGTTCAATAAGGTTAAATAAAAACAAATATATGGCAGGACCAAATTGGAAAGATAGGTAGGAGCAAGCCCATGTAATGCTTTGTAGGTTAGCAGTTAAACCTTGAAATCAGCCCTTGCCTTAACAGGAAGCCAGTGTAGAGAGGCTAGCACTGGAGTAATATCATCACATTTTTGGGCTCTAGTCAAGATTCTAGCTTCCGTGTTTAGCACTAACTGAAGTTTATTTAGTGCATTATCCGGGTAGCCGGAAAGTAGAGCATTGCAGTAGTCTCATCTAGAAGCGACAAATGCATGAATAGATTTTTCTTTATCATTTTTGGACAGAAAGCTTCTGATTTTTGGAATGTTACGTGAATGGAAAAAAGCTGTCCTTGAAACAGTCTTGGTATGTTCGTCAAAAGAGAGATCAGGGTCCAGAGTAACGCTGAGGTCCTTCACAGTTTTATTTGAGATGACTGTATAACCATCAAGATTAATTGTCCGATCCGACAGAAGATCTCTTTGTTTCTCTTTAAAAGTAAAACATTGGCCGACATCCACTTCCTTATGTCTGAAACACAGGCTTCCAGGGATAGCAATTTTGGGGCTTTACCATGTTTCGTCAAAATGTACAAATGTGTATCATCTGGAAATGCAGTGAAAGTTAATATTGTGACCAAGAGGTAAAATATATAGTGAAACAATAGTGGTCCTAAAATGGAACCTTGAGGAACACCAAAATTTACAGTTGATTTGTCAGAGGACAAACCATCCACAGAGACAAACTGATATCTTTCCGACAGATAAGATCTAAGCCAGGCCTGAACTTGTCCGTGTAGACCAATTTGGTTTCCAATCTCTCCAAAAGAATGTGGTGATCGATGGTATCAAAAGCAGCACTAAGGTCTAGGAGCACGAGGACAGATGCAGAGCCTTGGTCTGACGCCATTAAAAGGTAATTTACCACCTTCACAAGTGCAGTCTCAGTGCTATGATTGGGTCTAAAACCAGACTGAAGCGTTTCGTATACTACATTGTTTGTCTTCAGGAAGGCAGTGAGTTGCTGCGCAACAGCTTTTTCAAAAAATGTTGAGAGGAATGGGAGATTCGATATAGGCCGATAGTTTTTTATATTTTCTGGGTCAAGGTTTGGCTTTTTCAAGGGAGGCTTTATTACTGCCACTTTTAGTGAGTTCGGTACACATCCGGTGGATAGGGAGACGTTTATTTTGTTCAACATAGGAGGGCCAAGCACAGGGAGCAGCTCTTTCAGTAGCTTAGTTGGAATAGGGTCCAGTATGCAGCTTGAAGGTTTAGAGGCCATAATTATTTTCATCAATGTGTCTAGAGATATAGTATTAAAAAACTTGAGTGTCTCCCTTGATCCTAGGTCCTGGCAGTGTTGTGCAGACTCAGGACAACTGAGCTTTGGAGAAATACACAGATTTAAAGAGGAGTCCGTAATTTGCTTTCTAATGATCATGATCTTTCCGTCAAAGAAGTTCATGAATTTATCACTGCTGAAGTGAAAGCCATCCTCTCTTGGGGAATGCTGCATTTTAGTTAGCTTTGCGACAGTATCAAAAATACATTTGGGATTGTTCTTACTCTCCTCAATTAAGTTGGATAAATAGGATGATCTAGCAGAAGTGAGGGCTCTTCGATACTGCACGGTACTGTCTTTCCAAGCCAATCAGAAGACTTCCAGTTTGGTGTAGCGCCATTTCCGTTCCAATTTTCTGGAATCTTGCTTCAGGGCTCGGGTATTTTCTGTATACCAGGGAGCTAGTTTCTTATGACAAATGTTTTTTGTTTTTAGGGATGTGACTGCATCTTAGGTATTACACAAGGTTAAATTTAGTTCCTCAGATGGGTGGTTAACCAATTGTTGTACTCTGATGTCCTTGGGTAGGTAGTCTGGAAGGGCATCTAGGAATCTTTGGGTTGTCCGAGAATTTATAGCACGGCTTTTGATGATCCTTGGTTGGGGTCTGAGCAGATTATTTGTTGCGATTGCAAACGTAATAAAATGGTGGTCCGATAGCCAGGATTATGAGGAAAAACATTAAAAAAGATCCACAATATTTATTCCACTGGACAAAACTAGTTCCAGAGTATGACTGTGGCAGCGAGTAGGTCCGGAGACATGTTGGACAAAACCCAATGAGTCGAGTATGGCTCCGAAAGCCTTTTGGAGTGGGTCTGTGGACTTTTCCATGTGAATATTAAAGTCACAAAAAATGTGAATATTGTCTGCCATGACTACAAGGTCTGATAGGGATTCAGGGAACTCAGTGTGGAACGCTGTATACGGCCCAGGAGGCTTGTAAACGGTAGCTGTAAAAAGTGATTGAGCATAGATTTCATGACTAAAAGCTCAAAAGATGAAAACGCAGCCTTTTTTTGTATATTGAAATTTGCTATCATAAATGTTGGCAACACACCCACCTTTGCGGGATGCTCGGGGGTTATTGTAACCAGGAGGAGAGGCCTCATTTAACACAGTAAATTCATCAGGCATCAGGCCATGTTTCAGTCAGGCCAATCACATCAAGATTATGATCAGTGATTAGTTAATTGACTATAACTGCCTTGGAAGTGAGGGATCTAACATTAAGTAGCCCTATTTTGAGATGTGAGACATCATAATCTCTTTCAATAATGACAGGAATGGAGGAGGTCTTTATTCCAGTGAGATTGCTAAAGCGAACACCTCCATGTTTAGTTTTGCCCAATCTAGGTCGAGGCACAGATACAGTCTCAATGGGGATAGCTGAGCTGACTACACCGACTGTACTAGTGGCAGACTCCACTAAGCTGGCAGTCTGGCTAACAGCCTGCTGCCTGTAACCCTATTGCTAATCCTAACTCCAGATGTAACCCTAACCCTAACTCCAGATGTAACCCTAACTCCAGATGTAAACCTAACCCTAACTCCAGATGTAACCCTAACCCTAACTCCAGATGTAACCCTAACTCCAGATGTAACCCTAACTCCAGATGTAAACCTAATCCTAACTCCAGATGTAACCCTAACTCCAAATGTAACCCTAACTCCAGATGTATCCCTAACCCTAACTCCAGATGTAACCCAATCCTAACTCCAGATGTAACCCTAACCCTAACTCCAGATGTAACCCTAACCCTAACTCCAGATGTATCCCTAAACCTAACTCCACATAGAAATATGACTTATAGATCTGTCATTGAAAGCAAGTCTAAGAAGCGGTAGATCTGTTCTGTGCACGCTATTTCTATGATTCCTGTTCTAACTTTTTGTTTTTGCATCTTTTACTTTTGGTTTGGTACACCAGCTTCAATCTGATGAAAATACAATATTTTTGGTTATTGAAAATATATTTCACAGCGGTTTAGATGGTACACTGATTCTCTCCACTATGCTTGTTTTGTCACATAAACTGAAATTAGGCAAACTATTAGAATTTTAGCAACCAAGAAATGGGGGAGCAATTTCTGCATATTGCTACTTTAAAGAGTAGTGTATGATTGTGTGATGTTGTTTTTATGTTCATCCAGAGCTGGTGAAATGTCTGCCTGGCCTAGCTCCCAAGACCACTCTGACCTGCAGTAAAACGGGCAAGAAAGAGAGCTGCTCCCTCACCTGCGCCTCCAAGGCTCACTATCTGGCAGGTAGTGACATCCACATACAATAACCAAGTCCATTCACATTGCTGCAGCTCTTATTCTCCTAACGTGATATGGTATTATTGATTTGAATGACTTCTGACTGAAGCTGTAACAATATGTTTCATCCTTTGCAGAATCTGACAGCAGCTATACAATGAGCTGTGGCATCCCCATCCTTCGAGGCAAAACCCCAGCCAGACTGAACACAAGCAGCAGTCAGAGCTGCATAGGTACAGTGTCCCACAGATTCAGACTCATTCTTAGGACTTTGGTAGAAGGTTGTGGCTGGAACTAGGGTTAGGGATAGGGTTACATCTGGAGTTAGGGTTAGGGATAGGGTTACATCTGGAGTTAGGGTTAGGGATACATCTGGAGTTAGGGTTAGGGATACATCTGGAGTTAGGGTTAGGGTTATATCTGGAGTTAGGGTTAGGGTTACATCTGGAGTTAGGATTAGGGTTACATCTGGAGTTAGGGTTAGGGTTATATCTGGAGTTAGGGTTAGGGTTACATCTGGAGTTAGGGTTAGGGTTATATCTGGAGTTAGGATTAGGGTTATATCTGGAGTTAGGATTAGGGTTACATCTGGAGTTAGGATTAGGGTTATATCTGGAGTTAGGATTAGGGTTACATCTGGAGTTAGGGTTAGGGTTACATCTGGAGTTAGGATTAGGGTTACATCTGGAGTTAGGATTAGGGTTACATCTGGAGTTAGGATTAGGGTTATATCTGGAGTTAGGATTAGGGTTACATCTGGAGTTAGGATTAGGGTTATATCTGGAGTTAGGATTAGGGTTACATCTGGAGTTAGGGTTAGGGTTACATCTGGAGTTAGGATTAGGGTTACATCTGGAGTTAGGATTAGGGTTACATCTGGAGTTAGGATTAGGGTTATATCTGGAGTTAGGATTAGGGTTACATCTGGAGTTAGGGTTAGGGTTACATCTGGAGTTAGGATTAGGGTTACATCTGGAGTTAGGGTTAGGGTTATATCTGGAGTTAGGATTAGGGTTACATCTGGAGTTAGGGTTAGGGTTACATCTGGAGTTAGGATTAGGGTTACATCTGGAGTTAGGATTAGGGTTACATCTGGAGTTAGGATTAGGGTTACATCTGGAGTTAGGGTTAGGGTTACATCTGGAGTTAGGGTTAGGGTTACATCTGGAGTTAGGATTAGGGTTACATCTGGAGTTAGGATTAGGGTTACATCTGGAGTTAGGATTAGGGTTACATCTGGAGTTAGGATTAGGGTTACATCTGGAGTTAGGGTTAGGGTTACATCTGGAGTTAGGGTTAGGGTTATATCTGGAGTTAGGATTAGGGTTACATCTGGAGTTAGGGATAGGGTTATATCTGGAGTTAGGATTAGGGTTACATCTGGAGTTAGGGTTAGGGTTATATCTGGAGTTAGGATTAGGGTTACATCTGGAGTTAGGCTTAGGGTTATATATGGATTTAGGATTAGGGTTACATCTGGAGTTAGGGTTAGGGTTATATCTGGAGTTAGGATTAGGGTTACATCTGGAGTTAGGATTAGGGTTACATCTGGAGTTAGGATTAGCGTTACATCTGGAGTTAGGGTTAGGGTTATATGTGGAGTTAGGATTAGGGTTACATCTGGAGTTAGGATTAGGGTTACATCTGGAGTTAGGATTAGGGTTACATCTGGAGTTAGGATTAGGGTTACATCTGGAGTTAGGGTTAGGGATACATCTGGAGTTAGGGTTAGGGTTATATCTGGAGTTAGGATTAGGGTTATATCTGGAGTTAGGGTTAGGGTTATATCTGGAGTTAGGGTTAGGGATAGGGTTACATCTGGAGTTAGGGATAGGGTTACATCTGGAGTTAGGGTTAGGGTTACATCTGGAGTTAGGGTTAGGGTTATATCTGGAGTTAGGGTTAGGGTTACATCTGGAGTTAGGAATAGGGTTACATCTGGAGTTAGGGTTAGGGATAGGGTTACATCTGGAGTTAAGGTTAGGGATAGGGTTACATCTGGAGTTAGGGTTAGGGATAGGATTACATCTGGAGTTAGGGTTAGGGATAGGATTACATCTGGAGTTAGGGTTAGGGATAGGGTTACATCTGGAGTTAAGGTTAGGGATAGGGTTACATCTGGAGTTAGGGTTAGGGATAGGATTACATCTGGAGTTAGGGATACATCTGGAGTTAAGGTTAGGGATAAGGTTACATCTGGAGTTAAGGTTAGGGATAGGGTTACATCTGGAGTTAGGGTTAGGGATAGGATTACATCTGGAGTTAGGGTTAGGGTTACATCTGGAGTTAAGGTTAGGGATAGGGTTACATCTGGAGTTAGGGTTAGGGATAGGGTTACATCTGGAGTTAGGGATACATCTGGAGTTAAGGTTAGGGATAAGGTTACATCTGGAGTTAAGGTTAGGGATAGGGTTACATCTGGATTTAGGGTTAGGGATAGGGTTACATCTGGAGTTAGGGATACATCTGGAGTTAAGGTTAGGGATAGGGTTACATCTGGAGTTAGGGTTAGGGATAGGATTACATCTGGAGTTAGGGTTAGGGTTACATCTGGAGTTAGGGATACATCTGGAGTTAGGGTTAGGGATAGGGTTACATCTGGAGTTAGGGATACATCTGGAGTTAAGGTTAGGGATAGGGTTACATCTGGAGTTAGGGTTAGGGATAGGGTTACATCTGGAGTTAGGGTTAGGGTTAGGGTTACATCTGGAGTTAGGGTTAGGGATAGGATTACATCTGGAGTTAGGGATACATCTGGAGTTAAGGTTAGGGATAGGGTTACATCTGGAGTTAGGGTTAGGGATAGGGTTACATCTGGAGTTAGGGATACATCTGGAGTTAAGGTTAGGGATAAGGTTACATCTGGAGTTAAGGTTAGGGATAGGGTTACATCTGGAGTTAGGGTTAGGGATAGGGTTACATCTGGAGTTAGGGATACATCTGGAGTTAAGGTTAGGGATAGGGTTACATCTGGAGTTAGGGTTAGGGATAGGATTACATCTGGAGTTAGGGTTAGGGTTACATCTGGAGTTAAGGTTAGGGATAGGGTTACATCTGGAGTTAGGGTTAGGGATAGGGTTACATCTGGAGTTAGGGATACATCTGGAGTTAAGGTTAGGGTTAGGGTTACATCTGGAGTTAAGGTTAGGGATAGGGTTACATCTGGAGTTAGGGTTAGGGATAGGGTTACATCTGGAGTTAGGGTTAGGGATAGGATTACATCTGGAGTTAGGGATACATCTGGAGTTAAGGTTAGGGATAGGGTTACATCTGGAGTTAGGGTTAGGGATAGGGTTACATCTGGAGTTAGGGATACATCTGGAGTTAAGGTTAGGGATAGGGTTACATCTGGAGTTAGGGTTAGGGATAGGGTTACATCTGGAGTTAGGGTTAGGGTTAGGGTTACATCTGGAGTTAGGGTTAGGGATAGGATTACATCTGGAGTTAGGGATACATCTGGAGTTAAGGTTAGGGATAGGGTTACATCTGGAGTTAGGGTTAGGGATAGGATTACATCTGGAGTTAGGGTTAGGGTTACATCTGGAGTTAAGGTTAGGGATAGGGTTACATCTGGAGTTAGGGTTAGGGATAGGGTTACATCTGGAGTTAGGGATACATCTGGAGTTAAGGTTAGGGTTAGGGTTACATCTGGAGTTAAGGTTAGGGATAGGGTTACATCTGGAGTTAGGGTTAGGGATAGGGTTACATCTGGAGTTAGGGTTAGGGATAGGATTACATCTGGAGTTAGGGATACATCTGGAGTTAAGGTTAGGGATAGGGTTACATCTGGAGTTAGGGTTAGGGATAGGGTTACATCTGGAGTTAGGGATACATCTGGAGTTAAGGTTAGGGATAGGGTTACATCTGGAGTTAGGGTTAGGGATAGGGTTACATCTGGAGTTAGGGTTAGGGTTAGGGTTACATCTGGAGTTAGGGTTAGGGATAGGATTACATCTGGAGTTAGGGATACATCTGGAGTTAAGGTTAGGGATAGGGTTACATCTGGAGTTAGGGTTAGGGATAGGGTTACATCTGGAGTTAGGGTTAGGGATAGGGTTACATCTGGAGTTAGGGATACATCTGGAGTTAAGGTTAGGGTTGTGGTCAGCATCAATGTAGTTGTATATTGTTCCCATCTTTGCCACTGTTTCGTGGACTGAATGGTTCTGTTCTAGTGGAATCCTTCTTTACACCCATCCACCTACACTGTTCTGTTTACCTATAGAGACAGGCGCACCTCCAGTGAAGCAGACTGCCTCTTTCAAGATCAAAGATGCCAAGTGCCACCTGCACCCCAAGCTGACAGGCCGGGCCGAGGACAGGGGCCGAGCGCTGGGGCCAGGTGAGGGGCCACATCCGGCCTACATGCCAGACCTTGGTAATGATGGCCTTACAAAAAGACCTGCATTCTTTTTCTCTGTATGTCTCATATTCAGTATGTGCATATCAAGCAGCACATTTGGGGTGTACAACATAGTGTACAACTGTCACTGTGAGTGTGTCTTGTGTCTTGTGATTGTGTCTTGAAGCCAATAATCTGTCTAATTTGCTGTTGTTCCCAAACCAGTGCTGCCACCCCTAACTAAACCATGAAATACCTAAAAATTCCTGACACAAGGTAATGTTTATGCCTTTAGGAGGTGGACAGCCCTGCAATAACTGCCTGGTGACGTTTGTCAACCTCAAATGTGACTCCACCAAGAAGTCCAAAGGGCGCCGTGCCCGCAACCCCACCAATAAGGAAGTGACACGCATCACCCTTGAGTTGGAGGCGGAAGTCAAGCCAGGGGACACCACAGGTCAGTCAGTCTGGACACAATTACTGAGATTTACAAGAAGTCCTCTTTGATATACCTACTTGCCACCATGCTGGGGCTTGCTCTTTGTGGGTCTGGGCCAGGTTAAGCACTTGATGCAAAAAAAGCTTGATAAATACATTTTAATTGATTGATCAAGTCGCACAGTTCCAGATAATATTTCCCTGTACTGCCCCTTCTCCCAAATAGGGAGCTGTAATCTGAGTTGCCTGCGCCAGCGCATGGAGAAGCAGGTGAAGACGTATATCAAGGCCCTGAAGAAGTCGATCAACCAGGACCGTTTCCTGATCCGCGTGGCTGGGCTGGAGTACGAGGTGGCCCAGAAGCTGCCCCAGGTCGCCACAAGCCATGAGAACTGTGGGCCAGGCCGTGAGAAGGATAGTGGACACTGTGGTAAGACCAGTTAGGCAGCCATCTTTCTCTGTCACTAGTTACCACCAACAGACTGCCTGAAACTGTTATAATGCTAATATAACAGATATTATAAACAGTCAAGGCAATGTCATGACACAAACCATCAATTTACATCTGTTGTCATGACTATTTATGACTCGTATGTATTTATGTAGTTTTAGAGTCTTATATACTGAATACACAAAAATCTCCAGAGATGTGTTGTGCTAGTTAGTTTGGAGCTAAGAGTTTTTGGTGTCAGTGTGTGTACTGGACTGTACAGGTCTCTCACCAGAGCCCCTATGGCTATTCTCTCAGTCAGATGTTTGCCGGGATCATACTACCACGGGGAACAGGAGCGCTGCGTCCAGTGCCCACCTGGCACCTTCCAGGAGAGGGAGGGGCAGCTGGCCTGTGACCTGTGCCCTGGAAGTGACGGGCATGGACCTGCCGGGGCACGCAACATCTCCTCCTGCGCAGGTACATACACACCCCTGATGGCAGAGCGCACTAATCTCCATACGTATGTCTGCATGAGCAAACATTGTGCAATAGCGTATGGTGGAGTGTAGCACAGTGTACAGTACATCTCTATCTGTCTGAAAGTGTCTATTGTCACTGTTGTCTACATCAAGGTCAGTGCCCCACTGGGTACTATTCCAGTGATGGGTTTAAGCCATGCCAGCCATGCCCGTATGGCTCCTATCAGCCAGACCTGGGACGGACCCTGTGCTTCCCCTGCGGAGGGGGGCTGAGCACCAAGCGGGAGGGAGCCAGCTCCTTCCATGACTGTGAGGTTAAAGGTCAGTGGTTTATCCAACCAGTTACATCATATTATTTATATTTTATTTAACCTTTAACGAGGCAAGTCAATTAAGGACAACATTTTATGTACTATGATGACATACCAAGAGGCAAAAGGCCTTCTGTGGGGACGCTGGATTCAAATAAAAAAATGTAGGACAAAACACACATCACGAAAAGAGAGATCCACACATCTGTGCGATCAGTTCAATATTTCATCTCAGATCTGGTTTGTAAATGTGTGTATGTGTCATCCCTCTCCTTTCTGCAGTTCAGTGCTCCCCTGGCCACTACTACAACACTACGGTGCACCGCTGTATTCGTTGCCCTCTGGGCAGCTACCAGACAGAGTTCAGACAGAACTACTGCATCACCTGTCCTGGCAACACCACTACAGACTTTGATGGGGCCACCAGTGTGTCTCAGTGCAAGAGTAAGGGCCTGAATGTATATACCTGCTATCTGTATATAGGAAGCATTTTCAAAGGGAAAATCTTTTACTTTTGGACTTTCAAAAGGTCCATGCCTTTTCTCAGAATATCAAATCCAAAATACAGGATGCATAAATTATCCAAATGTATCCAAAATTCCCACACCTTTTTTTATTTTTTTATTTTTAGATATTGTCTCTCTTTCCAAAGCTTTAGATGGACTCACTAATAATGTGTATTCTTGTGTGTGTATGTATGTGTATTTTAGACCGAGAATGCGGAGGAGAGATGGGTGAGTTTACAGGTTACATTGAGTCTCCCAACTACCCCGGGAACTACCCAGCTAATGTGGAATGCATCTGGAACATCAACCCGCCCAGCAAGCGCAAGATCCTCATTGTGGTGCCTGAGATCTTCCTGCCATCAGAGGACGAGTGTGGAGACGTACTGGTTATGAGGAAGAACTGTGAGAACTCTCATATATCCCAGCTCATGTGTTTGATACCATTCCATTTCATCCAGCCATTATTATGAGCCTTCCTCCCCACACCAGCCTCCTCTCCAAGCAGTGTGGTGTTCCGCAACCATAATATCAATCCAATATGCCAAGTTAAGAGTATTCAGTCAATCTTCTGTTTTTCATGTCCGTTCTTCCAGGGTCGGCCACGTCCATCACCACCTATGAGACATGTCAGACGTACGAGCGACCCATTGCCTTCACCGCCCGCTCCCGCAGACTCTGGATCAACTTCAAGTCCAACGAGGCTAACAGTGCCAGAGGCTTCCAGATCCCCTATGTCACCTACGATGGTAAACTCTCACCCATCACATGAACTCTCAATGATAAAACAGAGTGAGTAAGTCCTCGAATTCTGAGATGTTTGGTGTTTAATTTATCATGTTTTTTTGTGTATTTACAGAGGATTATGAACAGCTTGTAGAGGACATTGTCAGGGATGGAAGACTCTATGCCTCTGAAAACCATCAAGAAATCCTAAAGGTTAGTGCCTGCTGCTAAGATACATACTATTACATCCCTTAGTGGGTCATGTTCATGTTTAAGTCAGGTGTTTCCTGAATAAATAATTGTATACTTATCATATAATTGTATAAGTGTGCTGTGTTGTTGTCTTCTTTCCATCAGGATAAAAAGCTGATTAAAACTCTCTTCGATGTGCTGGCCCACCCAAACAACTACTTCAAGTACACCACTCGGGAGTCCAACGAGATGCTGCCGCGCTCGTTCATACGCCTCATAAGCAGCAAAGTCTCCGGCTTCTTGCGTCCATATAAGTAGTTGCCACACAAAGCCCGCCCCCTAAAGCACCAGATCCCGCCCCCTCTTACAGGCCAAACACAGAACTCTCACAGGACTTTAAACAAGTTGACCAAAATAACTATTTTTTCTTCTATTTTTTCATACTGTAGAGGCTTTGACGACACACATCACTATGCAGTCCCACATGTTGATCTTCTTCATCTGTTTGGTTTTAAGCCATTTCATTTCCTCCAAAACCATGCAGTCCATGAAGTCAACCAACTTGAGTCAAAGTACAGTACAGGCTGTCTTTCTCGTCTCTTCTTTCTGAATATTTATCACCACTACAATATGTTGGTGTCTTAGTTTTTTTGCTGTTTCTATTAGCATATATGACCTTGTATGTCATTTTCACAGCAATCCCCAATGCGAAGGATGTGTGCGTATTTCAGATGACGTATGTTAAGTCTGTGTTGACAAAATGGACAACAGTAGTTGAAGAAGAAGGATGTTACAAGGGTAATATGTTTGTCACGTGTGTTTAGAGCTGGAACTGAGTTATCGTAAATGTGCTTTAATAAATAGTCTTTCACTTGAGTTCCAGCTTCAGCTCAATCCATTCCAGGACGAGTCTGTTTCGATAAATGTATAACCTTTTGTAGATCTATATCCTCCATGAACAATCCTCAAGGAGAAGGACCTGTCAGTTTCATGTCATAGTTACATTCCACAACATTCAAAGCCTTACTATATTTGAGCTCTTAGAGCAACTTCTTGTTAAGGTATTACTGTTAAAACAGTTATTCTATGTTTTTTTCTTCTGTCCAGATTGTATAACTGTCTGTTACCTACGTTCAGACATTTTCTGTTATTCTATATCCAAGTTAACTTAACAAAGCGTATACAATGTAGTTTATCATTTTTCCAGAACGTGATGGACATTTTGGAAAATAAATAGAAAACTAGATTTGTGAAAGCCACAGGAGAGAGACAGAGAAATGTCTCTATGTCTCTGTGGACCATGACTGGTGAGGGAGAGACAGAGAGACATCTTAATTAAGGGACACGCCTCTGTGATACAGACAATGTCTATGTTGGACACGACTCTGTGAGAGAGAGACAGAGACATGTTTTTGAGGGACACGACTCTGTGAGAGAGAGACAGAGAAATGTCTTTGAGGGACACAACTCTGTGAGAGAGACACAGAGAAATGTCTTTGAGGGACATACATTTGCTGCTTCTTTTAAAAAGGTCACTTTAATTCTTCAATCTCAAGTCCTTTTTCTGGTGTTTTCTGACCTCGCATCACACTAATAGTCCATTGCTTTAATACAGGGGTGTCAAACTCATTTTGCTCCGGGGGCCGCATTCAGTCTTCAACAAGGTCCGGAGGGCCGCATTGAATTTAAAACAATATTTCCTTGCTGTCAATCGGTTTAGGAATTTTGAAATTGTTTTAACTTTTAAGTTTTTATTGTTTTAGTCAAACCACCCGCGGGCCTTATTGGACCTCCTCACGGGCCGTATGTTTGACACCCCTGCTTTAATATAAAATACAATTGAGAGAGATGCATCATAAGTATAAATATAATTTTACCACCTGTCCTCATGTAAATGATAGTCACATCACATTTGTCTCTTCATCCATGGCCTACCAACCCATTTTATTGAATTTTTCTTTCAATCTTGTAAATAATGAAAATAAATTAGACGGGGATTGAATCCTTTTAATCCTAATAATCTTGAGCAGGACCCCAAACTATTTTCCACCCATGTCCTCTTCACCCTCTCCCTAATCCAAGTACCCCACCCCAGCCCCCTTCCTTCCCAAACGCCCATGTCAGATTCTGTCCCAATAAGACCAGCTCTTCCAAAGACTGTCCGCACTGCAGGCCAAGTTATTATCTTGTGCACTAGATCTAGAGCCTGTCATCCTACCTTTGTTGTATAAGTGCAATGAATTTAGTCTCCATTGTGTTACTCCTCTTTCTGTGTCCAGAGAAATACTAAAAAACTATGTTTTAATCTGCCAACACATATTGAGAACATATTCTTGGATTTCTTAAAACAAAATTGTGACTGACATTAGGGTTGTGAATAAAGTTCAGCATCCCACTACAATAATGTTGAAATACCAATATAGTTGATCAATACAATAATACTGCAATTGAATTATTGCTAACAATTGCATTGTCAATGTAAAAGCTAATGACAATGATAACAAGTAATCCCCTCAACACTCTCAAACCCTCATTGAAGACTAATAAATATATGACTGCCCATAAACATCATATAGATTTCCCTTGCAAAACTCTGATGGGTTGTTGTTTTTCAGTTTTTGTTGTATATAAAAGAGAAAATAAACATTGGAAACAGTACAAGCTATTATACACAACCTTTAGATAGTGTACATGTGCTTCTGGATAAGGGAAAGGGATTTTGACCACATTGCTAAATTGTAAGACAAGAGTGGCCTCGACTTGCAGACCAGAGGAACTGTTTAATACAAGTCACACATAATGCCATATCTGTATCCCGTTGAATGTTTCCAAAAAAAGCCTAACTACATTTATGGTTGTCTTAAGTTGCCATTACTATTTATATCATGCAGTTTTTTTTTCTCTAAAGCATTTCGATGTCAATAGCGCTCACTGCTCCCACCTACCCCAACTCACCGTTCCCTCCCTCTTTCATCTTCCTCCCTCTGTCCCTGCAACCTGAACACGTCAGATGTTTCTGTTTTGTAGCATTTTTTTTTTTTAAACATGCGTTTGCTATGATGTATCATAGAGTTGATAATGGTATTTGCACTTGAAAATGGTTATTTCTCATGTAAAAATGTCTGGATTTTGTATTGTCTTTTTAAATGAATGGAATTGGTGTTCTTACATTTCTTGTAGCTCTCGTTTGTTCTTTAAAATGCTCATTCACTGTGTTCAACCCATAAAGATGAAGATGCACACGTACATGTAACTTTATCAACTGTCAAAAAAAAATTAAAATGCGTCAAAAAATAAAGAGTATGTACAGAGGTGAAATGAAAACACTTATCAAAATAAACATACTGTAATTGAGTTTAATTTCTAATATTATTTGATGTCTTAAGGTATCCCTTTTCCTTAAAGATGTTTATGAGACTGAGGACATCTCAGACAATAACCATTTCTTAAAACCAATCCATAACATGTGTCAGGTTTGGGGACTGGTCTTTCTGACTGACCCTTGACATTGGGATGGAAATAGACAAGAAAATCCTTCTGGCATCAATTTAATTCAAAATTGTACTGAGATTGTATCCAGTGCTGTAGAACTTCATTCAGGGCTGGATCCGATATACGTATCGCAGCAAATCGGCATTCAAATGTAAAGGTAATTTCCGATTGAGATGACATGCAGTATTTACTGTGAATGCAGTCTCTGCGAACAATGCTTTACATTTAAATCGTGCTATAACGTGGATCTTCTGCGATACAGTGCCTTGCGAAAGTATTCGGCCCCCTTGAACTTTGCGACCTTTTGCCACATTTCAGGCTTCAAACATAAAGATATAAAACTGTATTTTTTTGTGAAGAATCAACAACAAGTGGGACACAATCATGAAGTGGAACGACATTTATTGGATATTTCAAACTTTTTTAACAAATCAAAAACTGAAAAATTGGGCGTGGAAAATTATTCAGCCCCCTTAAGGTAATACTTTGTAGCGCCACCTTTTGCTGCGATTACAGCTGTAAGTCGCTTGGGGTATGTCTCTATCAGTTTTGCACATCGAGAGACTGACATTTTTTCCCATTCCTCCTTGCAAAACAGCTCGAGCTCAGTGAGGTTGGATGGAGAGCATTTGTGAACAGCAGTTTTCAGTTCTTTCCATAGATTCTCGATTGGATTCAGGTCTGGACTTTGACTTGGCCATTCTAACACCTGGATATGTTTATTTTTGAACCATTCCATTGTAGATTTTGCTTTATGTTTTGGATCATTGTCTTGTTGGAAGACAAATCTCCGTCCCAGTCTCAGGTCTTTTGCAGACTCCATCAGGTTTTCTTCCAGAATGGTCCTGTATTTGGCTCCATCCATCTTCCCATCAATTTTAACCATCTTCCCTGTCCCTGCTGAAGGAAAACAGGCCCAAACCATGATGCTGCCACCACCATGTTTGACAGTGGGTATGGTGTGGTCAGGGTGATGAGCTGTGTTGCTTTTACGCCAAACATAACGTTTTGCATTGTTGCCAAAAAGTTCAATTTTGGTTTCATCTGACCAGAGCACCTTCTTCCACATGTTTGGTGTGTCTCCCAGGTGGCTTGTGGCAAACTTTAAACGACACTTTTTATGGATATCTTTAAGAAATGGCTTTCTTCTTGCCACTCTTCCATAAAGGCCAGATTTGTGCAATATACGACTGATTGTTGTCCTATGGACAGAGTCTTCCACCTCAGCTGTAGATCTCTGCAGTTCATCCAGAGTGATCATGGGCCTCTTGGCTGCATCTCTGATCAGTCTTCTCCTTGTATGAGCTGAAAGTTTAGAGGGACGGCCAGGTCTTGGTAGATTTGCAGTGGTCTGATACTCCTTCCATTTCAATATTATCGCTTGCACAGTGCTCCTTGGGATGTTTAAAGCTTGGGAAATCTTTTGTATCCAAATCCGGCTTTAAACTTCTTCACAACAGTATCTCGGACCTGCCTGGTGTGTTCCTTGTTCTTCATGATGCTCTCTGCGCTTTTAATGGACCTCTGAGACTATCACAGTGCAGGTGCATTTATACGGAGACTTGATTGCACACAGGTGGATTGTATTTATCATCATTAGTCATTTAGGTCAACATTGGATCATTCAGAGATCCTCACTGAACTTCTGGAGAGAGTTTGCTGCACTGAAAGTAAAGGGGCTGAATAATTTTGCACGCCCAATTTTTCAGTTTTTGATTTGTTAAAAAAGTTTGAAATATCCAATAAATGTCGTTCCACTTCATGATTGTGTCCCACTTGTTGTTGATTCTTCACAAAAAAATACAGTTTTATATCTTTATGTTTGAAGCCTGAAATGTGGCAAAAGGTCGCAAAGTTCAAGGGGGGCGAATACTTTCGCAAGGCACTGTACTTCTGTGTTACAGATTGAATCCAGCCCTAATTCTCATGGTCAAAATGCTATGGTGAGCAGATATATTTTGTATCCCTTATTAACAAGGGTGTGTAAACCATGTTTAAAATATGAGTTAATGGTTGATATGAGTTAATGGTTGACATGAGTTGATATGAGTTAATGGTTGATATGAGTTAATGGTTGATATGAGTTAATGGTGGACATGAGTTGATATGAGTTAATGGTTGATATGAGTTAAAGGTTCCTCCAGTTTTTGTCACATCAGATGAAACTACTGACACTGCAGCTGTAACACCGATTTCTGACAGTGTACGTGCTGACATGACAAACCAGGGCCTATGATGCTCCTAATGTCATATGTAGGCAGAGCCCAATGCAGCTGACAGATAAATAACATAACATCCTTCTGCTTCGAAGGGCACATACTGTATCAACAATGTGTTATTCTACCTGTAACCTGCAATTTACCTTTTGTTTTCACAACAAATTCCATTGGACCAACCATTTCATATTATAAAGCACTATACCATCCTCATCATGTTAAAAGTGTTGTATGAATTTAAGAGTTCATATGAAGATAGTTTCAAGGTTTATTCTCTATTTACAAAACAAAACACTGACATGGTTTAAAAAGTCCTGCCATGGGTAACACTTAATGAGCCACTTCTGGGGTTGGGTTAAATGCGGAAGACACACTTCGGTTGAACGCATTCAGTTATGCAACTGACTAGGCATCCCCTTTCCCTTCTCTTTCAATTCTAAATGCTACGCTAACAAGTTTGAGAGTGATGAATTTTGACAGACAATGAATAGTAACTACATGAACCCAAACTGGTAGAATTTTAGAAGGTGATAGAATCTTAGAAACAATCAGGAAGTCGCTCTCTCAACTATAAAAACAGTGTTTCAATAATCTCACCACTGACAGACCTGGGTTGGGTTGTGATGTGCATCACACCTAAAACCATGTTTCAGATTCCTATCACTGACTGGCCACTGACTGGCTGAAGCTTCTATCTACGTACTGTACGCTATGTAGTAGTCAATTTTTCTACCTTTTAATTTGGTTACTTGACAACTGCCAATCACTACATCAAACAAGTCTTTAGACACCTTTAATTGAGTCAGTCAAATTGCAAATCAGCAAAAACATTTTTACTGGTTGCCATGGTCCCCCAAAAAACAATAACTTTGAGGGGAGGTTAGAGGAACTTTAGGAAGTTAAAACAATAGTATTCTTGTCAAAGGTTACACGAAAAGAGAAGTTATAAAGGCACATCCTTAACTGTAACAATAACATCATGTCTATTCCCCATTTTAGAAAACAGACTGTGTAGAGGATGCCATACAATTTCATAACACAACATCCCTCATGGAGTTTATTATATTTTATTTAGAAAATTACTGAATATGTCAAATGAGGTTTACAAACAGCCTTTCATTTACCTACTGTAATGCATACTGTAGTTAGTGTAGTATCTCATAGTAGTATATTGTAATCATGATATTCATTAAAAGGCAGTCTTCGGGTACATACAGCATTTCTGTGCAGTAAGGCAAAAAGACACTGCCCTCTATGAATATATACTGTAGCTGTCTGTAGAGCCAAGTAATTCTCCATCAATCAAATAGTGCTCCTTGCATATTGCTAAGAAGGCATTTTTATGGGGAGAATAATCTTCCCATAAATGTAAGTGTCCCAGTGACCAAAGACTAGAGGATGGCTTAGTTGTACGGAATCCATATTAAGAACATCCTCCTTAGACCTCACCCCTCATATTGATTCTGTAATGGTAAAGTTCCATTGCCCCTCTTCATGCCCTCAGTCCCCCAGCAGTCCTAGCTTCTTCAGGGCCTCCCGTCGGTCCTCTCCACTCTTGCTGTTGGGGCAGATGAGCACACTGATGCCATGGGAGCGGGGCAGCTTGTTATGGGACTCCCCATGAACTGGCTGGGGGTGGGAGGCCTCACCCTGAACATTCACAAAGTCTTTCCCAGTTCCTAGGGAGGCGGGGCGGGGTCTAGAGTTGCGCAGGTTGCCAGGGGACAGTGCGACTTTGGGACCTTGGTTGGCCCTGAGGGAGGCATTACTGGCCATGTAGCTGCTCAGGCCGGAGCGCTCCAGAGTCGCTGATTTGACCCCTATGGGAGGGGGAATATGCTTGGGTGGTGAAGGAAGTGTAGCAGGTGAGGGCAGAGTTTTGGCATTGTCACTGAATTGGGCTGGGGCTGGGGCTGGGGTAGTGGGAGGGGCTGGGATAGTCGCTGAAAATGGGGCTGGGGTAGTGGGAGGGGCTGGGATAGTCGCTGAAACTGGGGCTGGGGTAGTGGGAGGGGCTGGGATAGTCGCTGAAACTGGGGCTGGGGTAGTGGGAAGGGCTGGGATAGTCGCTGAAACTGGGGCTGGGGTAGTGGGAGGGGCTGGGATAGTCGCTGAAACTGGGGCTGGGGTAGTGGGAGGGGCTGGGATAGTCGCTGAAACTGGGGCTGGGACTAGTGCTGGAGTTAGTGCTGGGGCAGAAACTGGGGTAAGGGTGATGGCTGGGACTGGAGCTGGGGTAGGGATTTTGGCTGGGGCTTTTGTCTGGGTGGTAACCAGGCTGTGAGAAGGAGGGGATGCCCATGACTTCCTGGATTTGGATGAAACAACAGGGCCTGAGTCTCCATCCTCAGTCTTCAGGAGCCCAAGCTTCCGTAGGGCCTCCCTGCGCACCTTCTGGGGGTCAATCATTGACCTGTCAATGGGCGAGGGGCTTGGGTGACTGTCTAACTTGTGAGACTTCAGGATAATGTTGGAGGGAAGCCTCTTGGGCTTAGGGGCCACAGCAGGTCGGCTCTTTGGTTCCAGGGCCTCAGGAATAGGGGTGGGTAGGACATCTGAGGGGGAGGGTAGTGATTGGGTACTGACAGGCAGATCAACACAGGGTTTAGAAGGTGGTGCCTCTTGGGCTCCAGGGGAGGCTGGTGCAGCTCTCTTCATGGAGACCTGCCTGCGTAGTTGCTCCAGCTCACTGTAGGTCAGAGGACCTCTGAGTTCTGCAGGCACTGGAGGATCACTCTCTTCCTCTAGCTCATCATCCCTGAAGTCTGAGGGAGGGGGAATCAGCTTCAGATCCAGCTCAGATGGAACCTTAGTGTTGCACTTCGCAGGCTTGCTGTCTACAGAGACTCCTTTAGGCATGTTGTCCACAGAATCATCTGTGGGTAAATCTGACGTGGCTAATGAAAGGGTTGTTTTGGGATTTTTAAATTCAGTGGACAGCACCGGAACTTTTGTGATAGTGGCCAACCCAGGAGCTTTGATGTCAGAAGACAACTCTGAGGTCTTGGGCACAGTTGCTATCTTTGAAGCTTTAGGGTCCGTGAATTCTTCTGGGACTGAGGGTTCAGTGATTACCTTTTGGGGTTTCAGATCAGTGACTGCCCCTGGGGTACTGGGCTGGGTTGCTACTAATGGGGCTTTGGGCTCAATTGCTGCAGTTGGGACACTGGGATGAGTGGTTGCCCCTGTGACTTTGAGCTGGATACTGGCAAGGCCATTTGCCAGAAGAAGTGGTGTAGGCACTCGGCAGTTCAGATAGGACTTCCGATCTCTTCCTGAGTCGTCATGCTGGAGTTTTGATACATCTAGAAGACAGTCAGAAACAGCAGGAATTATTTTACTATCAAATTCTCACAGGTTGCTAAACTGGCTCGCACAATCCTGACCTAAAACCTGGACACATTATTTTGTGTCCTGCATGGGAAAATCCTGATGAAACTATTTTTAGTCGTACTCACCCTCCAGTCTAGTCTGTCCCATAGAGAGGTGGTCATGTTCGGCTGCCAGGCTGCTGGGGTCTGGTTCATCATTGGACAGGCCACTGTCCTCCTCCATCTCCAGGGACTCAATGGTGGACTCCAGAAACATGAGGCATGCCCGCTCCTCAACAGAGAGGTACTCCAGACTGTCATCACTCTGCCTCACACACACACACAAAGAGGACGCAAACACAAAGACAACAAAAATAGGAAACCCGTAAACATAGACAAACTAGAAATGTAGAGTACGAACAGATTCAGAATAAAATAACAATGCAATTAATTGCTAACCTTTAATCAAGATTACATAACTACTGTATGTAGAACTGTATGCTAGCCCAGCTAGCACATTGTTCTGAGAACGATATGTTTCTTAGAGCTTGGTGGGAGCATGGTTGTTCTATGGTTATTTTGCATAAAACCTTCCCACAAATTATGGGAATGGTGCAGCATAGTTGTTTGGTTTTGGAACATTCTCAGCACATTTAAGGAACTTAACATAACTTTTCCTAAATATTAGAATATGGTTACATGGGCCTCCCGGGTGGCGCAGTGGTCTAGGGCACTGCATCGCAGTGCTCGCTGTGCCACCAGAGACTCTGGGTTCGCGCCAGGCTCTTTCGTAGCCGGCCGCGACGGGGAGGTTTGTGGGGCAACGCACAATTGTCCTAGCATCGTCCGGGTTAGGGAGGGTGTGGCAGGTAGGGATATCCTTGTCTCATCGCACACTAGAGACTCCTGTGGCGGGCCGGGTGCAGTGCACGCTAACCAGGTCGCCAGGTGCACGGTGTTTCCTCTGACACATTGGTGCAGCTGGCTTCCGGGTTGGATGTGTGTTAAGAAGCAGTACGGCTTCGTTGGGTCGTGTTTCAGAGGACGCATGGCTTTCGGCCTTCGTCTCTCCCGAGCCCATATGGGAGTTGTAGCGATGAGACAAGATAGTAACTACTAACAATTGGATACCATGAAATTGGGGAGAAAAGGGGGTAAAAATCTTCTAGAAACGTTCTCTGACTGGTTTGATGTTGGGAATGTTCTCAAAGAGTTTAGAAAATGTTAAGAAACAACGTTCTTCTGTGGGAATTTCGGTATTTCAGCATAACATTTGTTACAGGTTACCTCATGGTTCTATTTAAAGTAATGTTCTCAAATTGTTCTAAGAAGGTTAAGAACCAACCTTCTTCTGTGGGAATTTGAGTCCTTCAGACTAACTTTTCCTACAGGTTTCCTCATGGATTTATTTAAAGTCAAATTGTTCCGAGAACATTAACAAAAACGTTCAATAAAACAATAAGAAAACTTTAGTAATGGTCAATCACGGACTACAAAAAGAAAACCAGCCCAGTCACGGACCAGGATGTCTTGCTCCCAGGCAGACTAAATAACTTGTTTGCCCGCTTTGAGGACAATACAGTGCCACTGACACGGCCTGCAACGAAAACATGCGGACTCTCCTTCACTGCAGCCGAGGTGAGTAAAACATTTAAACGTGTTAACCCTCGCAAGGCTGCAGGCCCAGACGGCATCCCCAGCCGCGACCTCAGAGCATGCGCAGACCAGCTGGCTGGTGTGTTTACGGACATATTCAATCAATCCCTATCTCAGTCTGCTGTTCCCACATGCTTCAAGAGGGCCACCATTGTTCCTGTTCCCAAGAAAGCTCAGGTAACTGAGCTAAACGACTACCGCCCCGTAGCACTCACTTCCGTCATCATGAAGTGCTTTGAGAGACTAGTCAAGGACCATATCACCTCCACTCTACCTGACACCCTAGACCCACTCCAATTTGCTTACCTCCCAAATAGGTCCACAGACGATGCAATCTCAACCATACTGCACACTGCCCTAACCCATCTGGACAAGAGGAATACCTATGTGAGAATGCTGTTCATCGACTACAGCTCGGGATTTAACACCATAGTACCCTCCAAGCTCGTCATCAAGCTCGAGACCCTGGGTCTCGACCCCGCCCTGTGCAACTGGGTACTGGACTTCCTGACGGGCCGCCCCCAGGTGCTGAGGGTAGGCAACAACATCTCCACCCCGCTGATCCTCAACACTGGGGCCCCAACAAGGGTGCGTTCTGAGCCCTCTCCTGTACTCCCTGTTCACCCACGACTGCGTGGTTACGCACGCCTCCAACTCAATCATCAAGTTTGCGGACGACACAACAGTGGTAGGCTTGATCACCAACAACGACGAGACGGCCTACAGGGAGGAGGTGAGGGCCCTCGGAGTGTGGTGTTAGGAAAATAACCTCACACTCAACGTCAACAAAACTAAGGAGATGATTGTGGACTTAAAGTAGTAACCCTTTGCCTTGATGACAGCTTTGCACACGCTTGGCATTCTCTCAACCAGCTTCACCTGGAATGCTTTTCCAACAGTCTTGAAAGAGTTCCCACATATGCTGAGCACTGCTTTTCCTTCACTCTGCGGTCCAACTCACCCCAAACCATCTCAATTGGGTTGAAGTCAGGTGATTGTGGAGGTCAGGTCATCTGATGCAGCACTTCATCGCTCTCCTTCTTGGTCAAATAGCCCTTACACAGCCTGGTGTGTTGGGTCATTGTCCTGTTGAAAAACAAATGATAGTCCCACTAAGCACAAACCAGATGGGATGGCGTATTGCTGCAGAATGCTGTGGTAGCCATGCTGGTTAAGTGTGCCTTGAATTCTAAATACATCAATGACAGTGTCACCAGCGAAGCACCCCCACACCATCACACCTCCTCCTCCATGCAGAGATCATCCATTCACCTACTCTGTGTCTCACAAAGACACGGCGGTTGGAACCAAAAATCTCAAATTTGGACTCATCAGGCTAAAGGACAGATTTCCACAGGTCTAATGTCCATTGCTTGTGTTTCTTGGCACAAGCAGGTCTCTTCTTATTGGTGTCCTTTAGTAGTGGTTTCTTTGCAGCATTTCGACCGTGAAGGTCTCCTCTGAACAGTTGATATTGAGATGTGTCTGTTACTTGAACTCTGTGAAGCATTTATTTGGGCTGCAATTTCTGAGGCTGGTAACTCTAATGAACTTGTCCTCTGCAGCAGAGGTAACTCTGGGTCTTCTTTTCCTGTGGCGGTCCTCATGAGAGCCAGTTTCATAATAGCGCGTGATGGTTTTTGCAACTGTAATTGAAAAAACTTTCAAAGTTCTTTGAATTTTCCTGATTCACTGACCTTCATGTCTTAAAGTAATGATGGACTGTTGTTTCTCTTTGCTTATTTGAGCTGTTCTTTCCATAATATTGACTTGTTCTTTTACCAAACAGGGCTATCTTTTGTATACCACCCCTACCTTGTCACAACACAACTGATTAGCTCGAACGCAATAAGAAGGAAAGAAATTCCACAAATTAACTTTTAACAAGGCACACCTGTTAATTGAAATACATTCCAGGTGACTACCTCATGAAACTGTTTGAAAGAATGCCAAGAGTGTGCAAAACTGTCATCAAGACAAAGGGTGGCTACTTTGAAGAATCTCTTGTTTAACATATTTTTGGTTACTACATGATTCCATATGTGTTATTTCATAGTTTTGATATCTTCACTATTATTCTACAATGTATAAAATAGTAAAAATAAAGCAAACGCCTGGAATGAGTAGTTGTGTCCAAACTTTTGACTGGTACTCTACATTCCATTCTCAGCATCAACAAAACTCTCTCTATCCTCAATCATGTTAAGTGTGTTCAGGTGTGTTGGCCATGCCCACTAATTCTCAACTCTTGATCTTAATGAATGCTTATTTCCTTTGAAATGGGGTGTGTTTCAGTAAACTAAAATGAACAGCTTTGTATGCGTAGAAAAACGTAGCATGCTAGCGCCATCCTGGTGGTGCAGTGGAGTAATTCCATGGATAGAAAACAGAAGATTATAGGTTTGAATCTCACTGATACCGTGTCACAATAGAAAATACATGTGTTTGCATGAATAAGGAAATTAATTTCCATCTGTGCTTTTAAGTTAGCAGTGTTATTAAAACATTAAATGAAAGTTTTTAGGAAGTTATTAATAAACCTCCAAATAACCTCTAACTTCTGTTCTCACAACGTTTAAAAAAACATTCAGTTTTACCAGTCAGGAAACGTATGGCTTCATTCCCACAACCAATGTAAAACTAAAAATATACATTTCCACAACTTCCAAGGAACCAAATATGCTAGCTGGGAGGTATGTCTGTTAACAATATATCCTTGTATAACGTTAGGTAAGGCCTTCAAACTCTTTTGGCTTGGTTTTCAGTTCTTATTAGTCAGTCTATCTGTTTCTCTCAGCTAATGTAGGCTGAACAGCACATTGAAGCCCAGAGAGACTGTAGACACAGAGCGGATCAAAGTTACGTTTACCTTTCACACAGCAGGGAGGGAATTAGAAATGACCTCAGTACTCCTCCCGGCTAGCTTTTAGCTTTCATCCTATACTGCACTGCCAGAGGAATGTATTGCAGTGGATTTTAGTGAGGGGCCGCTGAACAGCTCTGAAATGAACAGACTGGGTCCTCAAAGCAGTCGCTCTCTCTCATTTCTCTCTCATTCTGTGGAACCTCTCAAAGGCCCCTCTCTGAACAAACATCTGAATCTCTCACCCACAACATGAACAAGCCCACTAGCCCACTGACTCTTAGCATTGGGAGACAATTGTACTACTGTATATAAACATATCAATTCATTGTCAATAAATCAAATCCAAGACGGGAGCGAGAAAGGCACCCTTTCATTTTTTGACATGTTGCATCTAGCTAGATCAATTCCAAAATGTTTACCACAATGGCAGCAGTGCAGCACATAAACAAAATAAAACATAAACCGGTGAAATCAGAGTCTCAGCTATTCTCCTGGTTAGTGGTTTAGGGTAAAGGAGGAAATAGCTTCTGCACGCACAAAGCCAGAGTTCATGCTGACCACACTGTCATAGCTCCCAGCGCTGTCCATATTGATCAAGGATTCCATGGCAACACCGCCCGGCCACGTGTCACTCTTCGCCATGGCACAGGGACAGCGGGAGGAGCCAGGGCTTCAAGGGGCCTCTGCTAATTGGCTGGAAGTCAGATGGGTCCAGATGGGGAAGTAACTGGGGGAAAAAATAAAGGAAAGAAATATTAACGCTTGAGGCAAAAATCATTACATCATCATGATGATCCATCCTACAGAGCTTCCCTTGTGTAAATTGTGGCATTTCTCTATTACAGCCCGTGTGGTTAAAGATTAGGAAATGTTATATGCTCATACTATTGCTTTTAAGCCAGGCCTTTTTTAGCAGTAACAAAGTTTGATCAGTGATATCATGGTAAAGCAAGACAAAGGAGCACGCCCCATTCACATCAACGGGGCTGTAGTGGAGTGGGTCGAGAGCTAAAGTTCCTCTGTGTACACATCACTTAAGAATTGTCATGGTCCGCACACACCAACACAACCAACACAGTCGTGAAGAAGGCACGACCACGCCTCTTCCCCTTCAGGAGGCTGAAAAGATTTGGCATGGGCCCTTAGATCCTCAAAAAGTTCTACAGCTGCACCATTGAGAGCATCTTGACTGGCTGCATCACCACTTGGTATGGCAACTGGTTGGCATCCAACAACAAGGCGCTACAGAGGGTAGTGCGGACGGCCCAGTACATCACTGGGGCTGAACTCCCTGCCATCCAGGACCTCTATACCAGGCTGTGTCAGAGGAAGGCCCTAAAAATGGTCAAAAACTTCAGTCATCTAAGTCATAGACTGTTCTCTCTGCTACCGCTCAACAAGTGGTACCGATGCACCAAGTCTGGAACCAACAGGACCTTGAACAGCGTCTACCCCCAAGCCATAAGACCGCTAAATAGCTAACCAAATACCTATCCGGACCATCTACATTGACCCCGCTTTGTACCAACTCTTTTGACTCATCACACACTTATTATCTATCCTATTGCCTAGTCACTTTATCCCTACCTATTTGTACATATCTACCTCAATTACCTTGTACCTCTGTACATCAACTCAGTACTGGTACCCCATGTATATAGCCAAGCTATCGTTACTCATTGTGTATTTATTCCACGTGTTATTATCTTTCTACTATTTTTCTCTCTGCATTGTTGGTAAGGGTCTGTAAAGTAAGCATTTCACTGTTGATCTACACCTGTTGTTTACGAACAAATCACATTTTATTTGACATCTCTAAGACAGTACTGTATATCTGTGTACAGGAGTGACAATAGTATGCATACTGTCTCTCTATTTAGCATCTATGTGACCTTATCGAATAGAGGGATACACAGACAATGCCCTGGTCAAAGCTCAAGCAGTGAGAAAAGGAGAGGCTATTATGAGCCATTCGGGAAGTATTCAGACCCCTTGACTTTTTCCACATTTTGTTTCATTACAGTCTTTATTCTACACTGGATGAAGTAAAAAAAATGTCCTCATCAATCTACACACAATACCACATAATGACAACGCAAAAAAGGTCTTTAGAAATGTTTGCAAATGAATAAAAAAAATAAAAAACAGAAATACCTTATCAACATAAGAATTGAGATCCTTTCCTATGGGACTTGAAATTGAGCTCAAGTGCATCCTGTTTCCATTGATCATCCTTGAGATGTTTCTACAACTTGATTGGAGTCCACCTCTGGTAAATGCAATTGATTGGGCATGATTTGGAAAGGCACACACCTGTCTATATAAGGTCCCACAGTTGACAGTGCATGCAAGAGCAAAAACCAAGCCATGAGGTCGAAGGAATTGTCCGTAGAGCTCGGAGACAGGACTGTGACGAGGCACAGATCTGGGGATGGGTACCAAAAAATGTCTGCAGCATTTAAGGTCCCCAAGAACACAGTGGCCTCCATCATTCTTAAATGGAACCACCAAGACACTTCCTAGAGCTGTGCGCCTGAGCCAAACTGAGCAATCGGGTGAGAAGGGCCTTGGTCAGGGAGGTGACCAAGAACCCGATGGTCACTCTGACAGGGCTCCTGAGTTTCTCTGTTCCAGAGTTCCAGACGGAAGTCACACTTCAGTAAAAGGCACATGACAGCCCACTTGGAGTTTGCCAAAAGGCACCTAAAGGAATCTCAGACAACGAGAAACAAGATTTTCTGGTCTGATGAAACCAAAATTGAACTCTTTAGCCTGAATGCCAAGCGTCACGTCTGGAAGAAACCTGGCACCATCCCTGGCATGGTGGTGGCAGCATCATGCTGTGGGGATGTTTTTCAGTGGCAAGGACTAGGAGACTAGTCCGGATCTAGGGAAAGATGAACGGAGCAAAGTACAGCGAGATTGTTGATGAAAACCTGCTCCAGAGCACTCAGGACCTCAGACTGGGGCGAAGTATCACCTTCCAACAAGACAACGACCCTAAGCACACAGCCAAGACAAGGCATGAGTGGCTTTGGGACAAGTCTCTGAATTTCCTTGAGTGGCCCAGCCAGAGCCCGGACTTGAACCCAATCGAACATCTCTGGAGAGACCTGAAAATAGCTGTGCAGCGATGCTCCCCATTAAACCTGACAGAGCTTGAGAGGATCTGCAAAGAACAATGGGAGAAACTCTGCCAAAGGTGCTTCAACAAAGCACTGAGTAAAAGGTAAATGTGATATGAGATTTTTATTTTTAATACATTTTTTTTTTATCTAAAAAACAGTTTTTGCTTTGATATTACGCGATATTGTGTGTAGGAAAAAATATATTTAATAAATTTTAGAATAAGGCTGTAACAACAAAATGTGGAAAAAATCAAGGGGTCTGAATACTTTCCGAATGCGCTGTATATCTTTAAAGTGCAAAGGAGCGTCAAGGCATATGGCGTGGTCTTGTTGTGGACTTTAAGCTCCACCTGGAGCAAAGAGGTGTAAGATCTTTAACCACACAAGATTCTTATCCGGGCTACAGACGTACCTAAGCTCCTAATAAACATTATCAAGTGGCACTGTGTGAATCCCATCACGCCATGTCAAGCCATGCCACCAACAACCTGTTGGCATCCAGGCTTTACAGTAGTCAAAATACTGTAGATGTACTAGTGTTGACATAAAATGCATGAAGGTTTTTTTAATAGCAATTTCATTAGAACATAAAATATCAAATTACATTTGACCATCAGTTACTATTCAGATTGTTTTCATTCATTTTGCCCAGACATAGACCTAACAGTCTATACTGTATTCAGATTGTTTTCATTCATTTTGCCCAGACATAGACCTAACAGTCTATACTGTTGCTCAACTCTTTCAGGTGAGTCCGTGGCAATATAACTGTGTGTTTTATTGACATCTATCATCTATCACCATCTACCATTTGATTACACATACAGAAACAGAAAGGAACAGTAATGATAGTGAATTTCCATTGAAGGCTACACTGCGTTATTTCCACCAAAACCCTGAAGATCCGTCAACAGGCCACACGGGGCGGCAGGGTAGCCTAGTGGTTACAGCGTTGGACTAGTGACCGGAAGATTGCAAGTTCAAACCCCCGAGCTGACAAGGTACAAATCTGTCGTTCTGCCCCTGAACAGGCAGTTAACCCACTGTTCCTCGGCCGTCATTGAAAATAAGAATTTTCTTAACTGACTTGCCTGGTTAAATAAAGGTAAAATAAACAATGCTGCTGAATTACCTTGGAGTTTGGGTTGGGACAATTAATACAGAATATATTAATTACACTAATATTAAGCTATTGCCAAATATATCCTGGCACTCTGTACAGAATATCACCCCACCCAATGAAACAATGGCAGCTTAAGAAACATGTGGATCAATATAGGCCACAACAGATAGTAGGCTTTCTGGTTGGTTAACACAGTATTCCAGGGCTCCCACCCAGTTAGTCTAGAGGCTGATAATTAGGTCTTCTGCCTGCCCCTCCCGTGAGGACATAATAGTATGAGCAACAGAGTGAAAGAGAATGTCCCTGCACCTCCCTACACACCTACAGGGCGGTAAGTGGGAGACAGCAGCCTATACTCACTACACCCACCACAGAGATGTAATACACCTAGGAATGTCACTTTGCCTACTTCCTAGAAAACATGGTTTGTCATTGAACTAAGCACCCTGGCTGGTGCCCTATGCGATGATGTACCTCTGTGCATTTCAGGTCAATTACAAAGCAGAAGGGGAAATATGGAGAGAGCCTATCAGGTGCATTGTTAATGAAAAGGGGTAGCACTGGTGTCCACTGTCTGGCTTGCCCTTCCATGCACTATGAACCGTTGAAAGCTGCAGGATTCAGGATGGGGATTGCCTTGGATTCCATTTCAATGAGTGACAATGATCTTACTGTGTCCATAAAAAATTAAATATGTGTCCTGTAACATGAAGGACAGGCAGAGCAAGAACTAGTTAATGATTTACAGTAAATAAACCGACATTCACAACATGTTGTGCAACTCCCAACCTACACAGATAACATGCATGAATGTTTAGCTTGGTACTGAGTCAGTTTGCACCTGCACCATTATAATGTCAATGTTGGGCCGGCTTTGGGAGTGGCTTTGTGAATTGGCAAACATTGAAATCTCAGGTATGCATTGACACATATTACTAACCTATAGCTCACATTAGAGCACACCCTTTGGTTTTGCCACCATACCACATAACAGTGATAATGATGTTGAATCATGTGTCAATCATCTCTCATTGGAAAACCTTCCCACGGTACACCTGTCTGACTCCATTAACCAACATGTTGGAGCAAGTCAGACAATTTTTATCTCCAGAATGCAACACACTTTGAAAGGCGGTGACCATCGAGATGAGCGTGATGCAAGACTTTGCTCTCAGACAGTCACACAGAGTATCTGCGCATGTGTACTGGTGTGCTTCACGCTGCTACAACATGGTAGCTGGGTCATTCCTACAATGCGCTGCCTTTTATGTCCCCGGGAAATATCACTTCTCATTTAGTGTAAAATGTGGATTCCAAATGGCTTTAAATATAAGGTCAGGTGTCCTTTACCTTAAAAACACAAAAATATGGTTCTTGAAATTGAATTTTATACATGTTGAACACTTTTCTTCAGTGGATGTAGCCTGTTCTTTTTTCCACACAAGAAATATAAGCTATAAAATAATACAAATATATAGTCCTAGTTAAATTCTCTCTCAATAATACGTTTTTTAATTGTATTTATGATTATTTTATATGAGATTTTCTGTGTGTCACTGATATCCCTTTCCTTCGTTAGTTTGTTGTAATTCTCCATTTAAGAAAACAACCCTGTCCTACAATGACACCACATTCAGGAAGTGTTATAATTTCTTTTGTGGGAAAACAATGGTGCAAAGCTAAATATAAACACTCAGTTTTATCAATTATTCCATGTTATTAGTCTGCATGTCCCACAGGCTAAATTATAGAGACATTTTACCTCATTTAAAAATGCCCAAATATATACGGCCCAATATATATATATATATATTTGTGAACAGCATGCATTGTAGGAATGACCCAGCTAGCTATGGAACCAAAACAGTTGAATAGTTTAGCTTTGCGCTTCAACGCTCCTTGTTGTGGAAATTGACCCACTTCTACGGTTTACTTCATGCATCCTCGTCAGCTCACTGAGTCGACCTTTAAACCTAACATACACTATGACCTGACCCATCCCCTTATGCATTACTGAACCACAGTGGCAAGGAGTAACATCCCATAAAACACTAAACTGCTTCCTAGCCTCCCAGGCATAGTTATTTCTGTCCCTAACACTAAAACTGAAACTATAAATATATATATATTTTCAAAAGAAAACTTTAACTAAATAAAAACTATTACAGTGGATCTGAAAACTAACTGAAACTAAACTGGATTTCAAATACAAATATTAAAATGAATAGAAGTAAAAACGAATATAAAACCACAAAACTATACTAACCTTGCCCTGACAGCATGACACTCATCTAAATTAAGACTGTCCAAAGCTAACCTGCATTCGACACACATCCACAGCGGACCAACAGGCAAACGTTGGTCATAATTATATATAAAAAAACAGTTCAGTAAACTATTGTTACCATTACCAAGAATAGTGTAGCCTCACAAACTATGGATGATCTACACATCGCATAGGATTCCAGCCTTGTGTCAATTCATGCGTGAAAGCATAAAATCTTGAACGTTTCGTAGAGCCTAAATACTTAAAAAAGGACAATGCAAGTATAAAAAGAGAAACGCACCTGAGAGCAGGAGAATAGTACTATTCCCTTTTCACAAAGTTACTTTGCACTCAAAGAAACATTATATCTTCAAAATTATCCAAAGTCATTTAAATACAATTACGGTTTTCTGTGCAACTATCCTATCTGCCTTGTCAAATCAGTCTTGTTGAAGTTCAGGTGAGCGTGACAGGCTCACATTGTCCCGCCCCCTAATTCCACTGTGTCCAATCAGCACATATCTGATCTACCATGTCTTTGGTAGAGCCAATGGGATAACAGAGAAATAGCCAATGTTTCAAGGAGGATAATGACACTGTATTACAGGGGTAATACTGGTAATACGGGTGTTATAAATCTTTTCTTATTAACTCTCAGTGAACCTGGATCCATACTTGAATATTATGCACAAATAATTTATTAGGCCTTATTGACATGTAGGCTAATGGTATGATATATTACATATGATACATTTATTTGTATTTTTGCTTTTATTTTTATTTAACCTTTATTTAACTAGGCAAAATTGTCGGGGAGTCGATCTAGCAACCTTTCGGTTACTGGCCCAACGCTCTAACCACTAGGCGACCTGCACATATTTTAAGTAAAGGACAAAGCCGTTGGACTGTATGCAAAATACATGAACTGCAATGGATTTGCAATGACATAAATCCAATTGTTGTCATTACAAAAATGAAAATCAATAATTTTGCATAGAGTATTTCCGCTGCACACACTATAACACATATTTTCATGATGACTGTTGTCAAATTATACAACGGGTGGGTCTAATCCTGGATGGTGATCCACAAATTACCACTGGCTAAATCTATGACGTATTTACTCTGTTCCGTTTGACTGCGCAATCCACTGTCTCATCAACTCAGCCAGGCTATTTATATACTAGATCTACACGGTGAAAAGAATCTAGACATTATCTCCCATTTATTTTAGACTAGCATTTGGTTTTCAACAGCAGAGATTTGTAATAACCTTGCTGTCTGCCTCTCCGACATTTGCAACATTGAAATTTGATCTCCAGCTGTCCCTATGTATGGTAACGAAAGTGTTGGGAATCTGAAGGAGACAGACAGGCTGGCAGCTTTTCTACATTTACATTTACATTTAAGTCATTTAGCAGACGCTCTTATCCAGAGCGACTTACAAATTGGTGAATTCACCTTCTGACATCCAGTGGAATCAACCAGTCGAAATAATGAATCAGCAACATTTTTTATGGATATATACTAAGAAATGTCAATAGAAAAACACAAAATGCAGCGCATAGCTTCAGTTTGAAGGGACTGTGTTAGCTGAGTAGTTGGCTATCTCTTCTGAGCAGTGTGGCCTATGCCAGGCGAAATCGCACATCATTAGCGCATTGTTACGAATGTATCCCCCCCAAAAAATCACTAGAAAACAGCTTAAACAAATACAAATGCAGCTCCTTTGCTGTTATTCTGGCTACACTGTTTGACGTGACTGTGTTAGCCAACTTTGGCTAGTTAGCAAGCAAGGGATAAGAACTTTGCCAGCCATCATGGCAACAGAACATTTAGAACGAATGACTGTCCATAGATACAGAACAAAACGACTGGGTCACATCTCTGGCAGTGTTTTGGATACATATATAACAATGAGCTAATGATGCTGATGATCGCCTGGCAAAGAAAATGTGCTCTCTCGTCAGGACACAGTTCAGAGGAGGTAGCCAACTACACAGCTAATGCATACACTTCAAACTGAAGCTGGTAAGACAGCAAACTAGCGGTATTTCATGTCGTTTGACCTGTTTTGCTATTGACATTTATTTGTATATATCCATAAAAATTATGCTGATTCATGCTTTCAACTGGCTGAGAAAAGATGTCAGTTCACGACCCATATAAATGCAACATGTAAAGTGTTGATCCCATGTTCCACGAGCTGAAATAAAGGTTCCCAGAAATGTTCCATACACACAAAATGTTGTGCACAAATTTGTTTACATCCCTGTTAGTGAGCAATTCTGCTTTGCGAAAATGATCCATCCACTTTAAAAATGTGGCATATCATGAAGCTGATTAGACAGTATAATCATTACACAGGTGCACCTTGTGCTGGGGACAATAAAAGGCCACTCTACAATGTTTGCATCATAGGCTTACCCGTACCAAATGTTTATTTTTTTATGATTTAGAACCCAACTCAACCAATCACAATGCTTGTTTTGACCAACCCTTTGTAGAATATCCTCCAAACGCCGGCTTCTCGGGCATTCTCATGAGTTCTATGTAAAGTAATGGACAACGTGTGAGGTGTGTTCCATTGTTCCATGACCGAGCAGAACTGACCTACAGAATTGCATTATTTTCTGGAAAACACACAGGGATCAGAGTTGATTATCCATTTTATACAAAGGTTATAATTTAATACATTTTCCGTCAGAAATGTGTTCACTTACGGTAGAAATGTGTTCAACATCCACTGAAGTAGCTAGCAAGTTTACTAGACAGCTACAGTAGTTGCTGTGGTAACCAAACAAACAGATTTGCTAGTTTAGCTAACCAAACTATCAGTCCTAGCTTGCCATTATGAAAATCGAATTCAAAATACGAAGTGTTTTTAATCCGACTTTTGCTTTCAAAAGCAGCTCAAACAAAACATGTAAAAATGAACTATTGCCATTGAATTCTACTGTGCAAATGTACACACCCTGGACAGGTGTGGTATATGGCCAATATATGACTGTTCTTACGCACAACGAAACACGGAGTGCCTGGATACAGCCCTTAGCCGTGGTATATTGGCCACATACCACAAATCCCGGAGGTGCCTTATTGCTGTTATAAACTGTTTACCAACATAATTAGACCAGTAAAAATAAATGATTTTTCATACCCTTTGGTATGCGGTCTGATATACCACGGCTTTCAGCCAATCAGCATTCAGGTCACGAACCACCAAGTTTATAAAGGGAAATAATGCGCGCTATAGAATGCCCTTCAAGCCAATCAGAAAGGTGTATTCAACAATGCCATGGTATAAACACTGGTAGTTAATGACCTTGTTCAGTCTAAGAATAAAAGCCCCTGGAATGAGGCTGGTATGAGGAATACAGTAGCTTGCATACCTGTTCCCTGTTATTAATGAAAATCATAAATCAATGCTTGTCTTGGCATTGTGGAACTGAATTTCCACTTACCTTCAAGTATTAACACATACATACAGCATCAAGACAAAGATCTTGGTGCAAATATAAGTTCATGGGTCAAGTGTTTTGCAAGAGTCCTTTCTAAAGCGATGGGAAACAGAGAGTAAGCTTTGGGAAATAGTGGTATGGCATTGTTAGCCATGTTGACATTAGGCTCAGTCAGTCACTAATTAACTAGAGTGACGACTTGTGCCTCTGTGTTTAGATTTCAGAGCTATGTATTCCTAGTTCTGAAACCACCTGATTTGACGAGCAGACACCCTCATTTAGGCTACTAAGTTATGGAGTGTACTTTCTGCACACTATAAGGCCGATAATTTGTTTATCAACATGAATAATGTTAAACACTAACAAATAGGCTAATAGGAACAGAAAATGTATTATATATACAATAAAATATGTTGTGTATACATGAATGAATAAAAGGAGACTTATTTGAGGTGTGTTATTGACACAGGTCTTGTGTGCACATGGTGCACCCTACTGTTCCAGAATAGCATGTATTTCCACAAAGTTGCTTGGAGAATAGCAGGAATGCTGTTCTGGAGAGAGGAGGGCTGATGGGAAATCATTAACCATACACCCTCTGTCAGAGAGAGAGGAGAGCAACACATTCTCAGTAATTACTTTTATCTATGGGCATATAACTAGTAGATAAACCTTTTGGAGTGACATGAGCAGTTGTGTAGTACAGTCCTTCTCTTGTCCTATTTTCAGGTCAACGATTAACCAAAATAACACAGGCATAATCCCTATAAATTAGTGGTGGCTTAATCCTCCTTGGTGGTTTTAGGATACTTAGGTTAGTGATACACTACCTTCTGCCACACGCTCAGCGAGAGAATGCAGTGATTCAAATTGGGGGGGGGGGGGGGTGTTGAGCCTTACTGTCAATTTGCACCTCCATCAATTATAGATTATTCTGAACCATTTCAGATGAATAAGCATGGATTGATTTGACAATTTAAGAAACACATATTACACAGCCAGTACATTTACTATTATTTATATTTTACGGTATCAAATCTAACACAATACAATTATAGATTATTTTTCATTTGATTTATTTCCATTTGTGGTAATTTTTTGATAATAGGCAGACACTGCAAGACTGGCAATACACTACAGGTTATAGGCTACAGTTCCAGATATCAGACTTAAATGAGGACTGTAGCAATCATTAAAAGTTCATGGTGCAATACAATGGATGGACTTATTCTTTAACGTTGTATTTGATTTGTCTTATGAAATTGTACACATATATATATATTTTAAAGGTCAAATTAAAAAAAATTAAAAGACTTGTATGTTGATGAAATCAATCCCAGTTTAGGCTATCCCTGTGCCATTAACCATATTAGTGAGTTACCCTGGAACATTGCTGGAGTGAAAAGCTTGCTTGAGGATTAGTTATGGATTTGTTCATTTTACTTTTGAAATAGGTGACCATCATCCACTTCCTTTCATCTTCAGCAGAGATGTTATGAGTAGATGATACAGTAGTATCAAGAATCTGTTGATTCTGTCTCTAAAGAAGAGTTGCTCTGTTCTGTCTCTGGAAGAGAATGGTTAACACAATATGATGAGTAATATTGGACAAGAATTATTGAGTACAAGCCTTAATGATATGGTATAGAGACAAAGTAAAAACATTTTTTTTTTACATACTTACCAGTATCTTTGGCAGCAGAGTATATATGTCCAGAATATGTAGGAACGCCTAGAAAAACATATTGACACAGGTAGATCACCAATGGGACATGTCATATTGCCCACAAATGATACATCGTTGATAAAGATGCTAAACATTTAAAGCTAATCATCCTGTAAACGTTTTTTTTATTAGAATCCCCATTAGCTGTTGTGAAAGCAACAGCAGCTACTCTTCCTGGGGTCCACACAAAACATTAATAGACAAGAACAGAGCAAGGACAGAACTACATTCATTTAAAAACAGCACACATAACCTACATATCAATACATACACACAAAATATCTAGGTTAAATAGGGGAGTGGCTTTGTACTGTGTGGTGTTGCTTTATCTGTTTTTGAAACCGGGTTTGCGGTTCATTTGTGCAGTATGAGATGGAAGGGAGTTCCATGCAAAAATGGTTCTATATAATACTGTACGCTTTCTTGAATTTGTTCTGGATTTGGGGACTGTGAAAAGACCCCTGGTGGCTTGTCTGGTGGAGTAAATGTGTGTGTGTCAGAACTGTGTGTAGGTTGACTATGCAAACAATTTGGAATGTTCAACACATTAATGTTTCTTATAAAAATAAGAAGTGACGCAGTCAGTCTCTACTCAACTCTTAGCCAAGAGTTTGCATAGTATTTATTTTAGCCCTCTGTTTACAATGGACGTGCCGCTCTGTTCTGGGCAGCTGCAGCTTAACTTGGTCTTTCTTTGCAGCACTTGACCACATGATTGGACAATAATCAGGACTTGCTTTTTGAAGTGTGGTGTCAGAAAAGCAGAGCATCTCTTTATTATGGACGGACCTCTCCCTATCTTTACAACCCTTGAATCTATATGTTTTGACCATGACCATTTACAATCCAAGTTAACACCAAGTAATTTAGTCTCCTCAGCATGTTCAACAGCCACATCATTCATGACCAGATTCAGCTGAGGTCTAGAGTATGATTTGTACCAAATACAATGCTCTTACTTTTAGAGATGTTCAGGACCAGTTTATTACTGGCCACCCATTCTAAAACTTTCTGCAACTCCTTGTTAAGGGTTTCAGTGACTTCATTAGCTGTGGTTGCTGACACGTACACTACCGTTCAAAAGTTTGGGGTCACTTAGAAATATCCTTGTTCGCAGTGGTTAAGGGCACTGCACTGCAGTGCCAGCTGTGCCACCAGAGACTCTGGGTTCGCGCCCAGGCTCTGTCGCAACCGGCCGCGACCGGGAGGTCCGTGGGGCGACGCACAATTAGCCTAGTGTCGTCTGGGTTAGGGAGGGTTTGGCCGGTAGGGATATTCTTGTCTCATCGCGCACGAGCGACTCCTGTGGCGGGCCAGGCGCAGTGCACGCTAACCAAGGTTGCCAGGTGCACGGTGTTTCCTCCGGCACATTGGTGTGGCTGGCTTCCGGGTTGGATGCTTGCTGTGTTAAAAAGCAGTGCGGCTTGGTTGGGTCGTGTTTCGGAGGACACATGACTTTCGACCTTCGTCTCTCCCGAGCCTGTACGGGAGTTGTAGCGATGAGACAAGATAGTAGCTACTAACAATTGGATACCACGAAATTGGGGAGAAAAAGGGGGCAAAAAAATAATAAATAAAAAAATACATTTTAAAAGTATGTTTAAAAAAAAAGAAAAGCTAATTTTTTGTCCATTAAAATAACATCAAAATGATCAGAAATACATTGTTAATGTTGTAAATGACTATTGTAGCTGGAAACGGATGATTTTTTATGGAATATCTAGATAGGCGTACAGAGGCCCATTATGAGCAACCATCACTCCTGTGTTCCAATAGCACGTTGTGTTAGCTAATCCAAGTTTATACATTTAAAAGGCTAATTGATCATTAGAAAACCCTTTTGCAATTATGTTAGCACAGCTGAAAACTGTTGTCCTGATTATAAAGAAGCAATAAAAATGGCCTTCTTTAGACTAGTTGAGTATCTGGAGCATCAGCATTTGTGGGTTCGATTACAGGCTCAAAATGGCCTGAAACAAAGAACTTTCTTCTGAAACTCGTCAGTCTATTCTTGTTCTGAGAAATGAAGGCTATTCCATGCGAGAAATTGCCAAGAAACTGCACCGTTCTTAGTTTTTTAATGCATGAATAAGATGGCTCACTGTTCATTGTCGGCATTTCCTACCTACATTTGCCCACTTTGCCAATGAAGTAATCATTAATATTATTGGTAAAATCAAATGGTTTAGTGATGAATAAGCCATCTGATTCAATGAAAGATGAAGTTGAATTTGTCTGTCTGCCTATAATTTTATTTTAAATTCAAGTTTTTTCCCGTAATTCTTTATATCATTGATCTGACTTCATAATACAATTTGTTCTTCTTTTTGTTGAGTTCAGTCAAATCATTTCTTAATTTGCAGTAAATCAGATGTGCAGCCAGACGTATTAGCCACTCCTTTTGCACCATCTCTTTCAACCATACAGTTTTTCAATGCCTCATCAATCCATGGATGATATGTCCATGTAAGATCATTCTCCACCTGAAGAGGGCAGCCTTAATCAATTATTGCATAAGTTCAACCAATGAAACTCATCACTCCAAATACAGAAGTTATCAGCATCCAAACACTTTCTGCATCTGTAACCACCATTCTCTTCTTCTAACCCCAACCCACCTGCGTGTTTCCACTTCCACATGCCAAAAACAACAAGGATCCCAATCAGAATTAACACGACTGTCATTACCAGGACTACTGGAATGATGGAGGCGCTATCTGGGCCAGTATCAGGAACTGTCAATGAATACAAACACAATATTATCATTACATTACATTGTAAAAAATTATGTATACATGACAGTATTACATTACTAATATTTATTGCAACAACTTTGTAATTTGTAACCTCTAACAGAGGTGGACCATAATGGTTGCTAAAAAGCACATAATCTGATGATACTGTATCTCAGAGCATCCCTTGGCTCCTAGTCTTATCCCAACTGACATCCAGCCTGTTGTCCATACTGATGTGATTGGCAGTGCAGGTGTAGTTGGGTCTCTCTCTCAGCTCCTGGACAGTGATTGTCAGACTCTTTCTCAGCTGGTACGTCCAGTCTCCTTCGTAGCAATTGCCCCCCTTTGAGCTCATGCTCTGCCACAGGTTGGCCGTCTCTCAGCAGGGTGAGAAATAGTTTGAAAAATAGATTGCCCGACAGCCAATTCAGTCGAATCAAAAGAATGTGCAAAAAACAATCCGATTTCGACAGAAATGTGGCTGAGACGCAAAGAAAGTTCAAGGAGAGGGGCTACAAGAATGATCAGATTAATATTGCCATTGAGAAAATTCAAAACAAAACGAGACATGACCTTTTTCAAGGTCAGTCTCGCAAAAAGACGCATTCTTGCGTTCTTCTACCCGCTATTCAAAGTGCTCTGAACAAATTAAGGGAATTGTTCAAAAACATCGGCACATCCTAAAATCCGATGATAGTCTCGGTAATGTGTTTTCGGACCTTCCCTTGGCCGTATTCTTGCGGGGTAGAAATCTCAGAGACCAATTGGTACACTCTGATTTACCACCCCAAGATATTCCTGAACAACGTCTATTTGCGCCCCTACTGGACGGAAATTACAAATGTAATGGCTGTGCTCAATGCAATGGCACTTATAAATGTAGATCCTTCAAACACCCACAAATAGAGAAATCGATCCCAATCAAAGGTGTTATTACGTGATCCACTAAGGCAGTTATTTATCTTATAACTTGTCCTTGTGGTAAAAATTATGTAGGTAAAACAAAGCGCGAATTAAATGTACGTATCTCAGAGCATCGTAGCACCATTAGGTGTAAAAACTTTACTTATCCAGTTGCGGCCCACTTCTTGGAGGCAGGCCACTCGATTTCGTCTCTGAGTTATATTGGCATCGAACATGTCACTCTCGCTAGGAGAGGGGGTGACCTTGATAATGTATTCTTAAAACGAGAGGCTGCCTGGATCTTTAATTTAAAGACCTTTGCGCCCTTCGGTCTCAACGTCGACTTTGATCTGAAGCCATTCTTGTGATTATTGTGACTTTGCCGTTGTAATTGTTTGTAAGCTTGTGTAGTCAAATTAATCTATGATCGTATGCTATCCATTTGTTGTTTGTATGACATTTTAATATTTGATTATTAACCAATGATATTAGGTCACTCTTGGCCTTGATTACAGACACCTGTGTCTTTTGACACTATATAAAGGAGTCATCCCGCAGGGTTTGTGATTATACCCTGATGAAGACAGCTTGGCTCTCGAAACGTTGATAATTATTTTTTTGCATCTGAGCTCCTAGAGTGTGCGGCTCTCTAATTTTCAAGTGTTCTACTCCGCTAGCCAGCACCTCCTTTTAATAGGTGTGCGTTTCTTTTGGTTCTAGATCGTTCTGTCCAGCTTATATAACATTAAGCAGAGAGCGGTATTGAGCCATTTATTACATTTACAATCACTTTGGTAAGGGAATTATAGTATTCACTTATATATACACACACTTAAATATTTATAATATATACATACACATACATACTTCTGGATCTTGGTCATCCATGTAAACCAATATATTTCATTCTGACACCGTAGTTATCTAGATTTTAGATAATGGGGGTGGCTCATTTTACACTGACTTGCCTAGTTAAAGGAAAAAAAGACAAACTTACCCCGTTCTCTCCATATTTATGGTCACAGTATATTTAGAGATATGCATTCCCTATTTTCCTGTTACGTCCTCATTCTGTGGCCTATGTACAGCATGCATCTAATCTTTATCTAATATTCTTTGTGTGCCTGTTTATGTCCATTTATTGAACGCCACAATATTACTGTCCATTTAGGGGAACCGTAATGGGCCCCGGCTTGTCAGAAACTGAAAAAAATGTTTATTACAGTTTGCTCATGGAACGGATGTGAAACGGCTAGCTTAGTTAGTGGTGCGCGCTAAATAGCGTATCAATCGGTGACGTCACCTGCTCTAGTTTCAACTGTTCTGCCTGTGATTATTATTATTTGACCATGCTGGTCATTTATGAACATTTAAACATCTTGGCCATGTTCTGTTATAATCTCCAACCGGCACAGCCAGAGGAGGACTGGCCACCCCTCATAGCATGGTTCCTCTCTAGGTTTCTTCCTAGGTTTTGGCCTTTCTAGGGAGCTTTTCCTTGCCACCGTGCTTCTACACCTGCATTGCTTGCTGTTTGGGGTTTTAGGCTGGGTTTCTGTACAGCACTTTTAGATATCAGCTGATGTACGAAGGGCTATATAAATACATTTGATTTGATTTTGATTTGAACATAGACAGGGCTCTAGCTCCACAATGAAATAGGGTGCAGTCCAGGCAGCAGGCTGTTAGCCACCCTGCCAGCTTAGTGGAGTCAGCTCAGCTATCCCCATTGAGATGGTGGCTGTGCCTCGATCTAAGTTGGGCAAAACGTAACATGGCGGTGTTCGCCTTCGCAATCTCACTGGAATAAAGACCTCCATTCCTGCCACTATTGAAAGCAATTGTGATATCTCACATCTCAAAATAAGGCTACTTAATGTTAGATCCATCATTTCCAAGGCAGTTATAGTCAATTAACTAATCACTGATCATAATCTTGATGTGATTGGCCTGACTGAAACATGGCTTAAGACTGATAAATTTACAGTGTTAAATGAGGCCTCTCCTGGTTACATTCGTGACCATATCCCCTGCGCATCCCGCAAAGGTAAAGGTGTTGCTAACATTTACGAAAGCAAATTTCAATATACAAAAAAAGGCTGCGTTTGTCTTTTGAGCTTCTAGTCATGAAATCTATGCAGCCTACTCTTATAGCTACCGTTTACAGGCCTCCTGGGCCGTATACAGAGTTCCACACTGAGTTCCTATCTGACCTTGTAGTAATGGCAGCTAATATTAACATTTTTGGTGACTTTAATATTCACATGGAAAAGTCCACAGACCCACTCCAAAAGGCTTTCGGAGCCATCATCGACTCAGTGGGTTTTGTCCAACAGGTCTCCGGACCTACTCACTGCCACAGTCATACTCTGGACCTATTTTTTTTCCGTCCTCATAATCCTGGACTATCGGGTTACCATTTTATTACGTTTGCAATCGCAACAAAAGCCGTGCTATAAATTCTCAGACAACCCAAAGATTCCTAGATGCCCTTCCAGACTCCCTCCACCAAGGAGGTCAGAGTACAGAAATCGGTTTATCACCTAACTGAGGGACTACATTTAACTTTGCGTAATACCCTAGATGCAGTCGCACCCCTAAAAACATTTGTCATAAGAAACTAGCTCCCTGGTATACAGAAAATACCCGAGGCCCTGAAAGCAAGCTTCCAGAAAATTGGAACGAAAATGGCACTACACCAAATTAGAAGTCTTCCGATTAGCTTGGAAAGACAGTACCGTGCAGTATCGAAGAGCCCTCACTGCTGCTCGATCATCCTATTTTTCCAACTTAATTGAGGAGAATAACAATCCTAAAAATAAATCCTAAATTTATTTTTGATACTGTCGCAAAGCTAACGAAAAAGCAGCATTCCCCGAGAGGATGGCTTTCACTTCAGCAGTGATAAATTCATGAACTTCTTTGATGAAAAGATCATGATCATTAGAAAGCAAATTACGGACTCCTTTTTAAACCTGCGTATTTCTCCACATCTCAGTTGTCCTGAGTCTGTACAACACTGCCAGGACCTAAGATCAAGGGAGACACTCAAGTGTTTTAATACTTTATCTCTTGACACATTGAAAATAGTCTTGGCCTCTAAACCTTCAAGCTAGATACTGGACCCTATTTCAACTAAGCTTCCTGTGCTTGGCCCTCCTATGTTGAACATAATAAATGGCTCTCTATCCACCGGATGTGTACCAAACTCACTAAAAGTGGCAGTAATAAAGCCTCTCTTGAAAAAGCCAAATCTTGACCAGGAAATATAAAAAACGATCGGCCTATATCAAATCTCCCATTCCTCTCAAAAAAATAGAAAAATCTGTTGCACAGCAACTCACTGCCTTCCTGAAGACAAACAATGTATATGAAACTCTTCAGTCTGGTTTTAGACCCCATCATAGCACTGAGACTGCACTCGTGAAGGGGGTAAATTACATTTTAACGGCGTCAGACCAAGGCTCTGCATCTGTCCTCCTGCTCCTAGACCTTAGTGATGCTTTTGATACCACCATTTTTTGGAGAGATTGGAAACCCAAATTGGTCTACACGGACAAGTTCTGACCTGGTTTAGATCTTATCTGTCAGAAAGATATCAGTTTGTCTCTGTGGATGGTTTGTCCTTTGACAAATCAACTGTAAATTTGTGTTTCTCAAGGTTCCGTTAATCCATGCTTTTGTCACTTCTAGGTTAGACTACTGCAATGCTCTACTTTCCGGCTACCCGGATAAAGCACTAAATAAACTTCAGTTAGTGCTAAATACGGCTGCTAGAATCCTGACTAGAACCAAAAAATTTGATCATATTACTCCAGTGCTAGCCTCCCTACACTGGCTTCCTGTCAAAGCAAGGGCTGATTTCAAGGTTTTACTGCTAACCTACAAAGCATTACATGGGCTTGCTCCTACCTATCTCTCTGATTTGGTCCTGCCGTACATACCTACACGTACGCTACGGTCACAAGACGCAGGCCTCCTAATTGTCCCTAGAATTTCTAAGCAAACAGCTGGAGGCAGGGCTTTCTCCTATAGAGCTCCATTTTTATGGAACGGTCTGCCTACCCATGTCAGAGACGCAAACTCGGTCTCAACCTTTAAGTCTTTACTGAAGACTCATCTCTTCAGTGGGTCATATGATTGAGTGTAGTCTGGCCCAGGAGTGGGAAGGTGAACGGAAAGGCTCTGGAGCAACGAACCACCCTTGCTGTCTCTGCCTGGCCGGTTCCCCTCTTTCCACTGGGATTCTCTGCCTCTAACCCTATTACAGGGGCTGAGTCACTGGCTTACTGGGGCTCTCTCATGCCGTCCCTGGAAGGGGTGCGTCACCTGAGTGGGTTGATTCACTGATGTGGTCATCCTGTCTGGGTTGGCGCCCCCCCCCTGGGTTGTGCCATGGCGGAGACCTTTGCGGGCTATACTCAGCTTTGTCTCAGGATGGTAAGTTGGTGGTTGAAGATATCCCTCTAGTGGTGTGGGGGCTGTGCTTTGGCAAAGTGGGTGGGGTTATATCCTTCCTGTTTGGCCCTGTCCGGGGGTGTCCTCGGATGGGGCCACAGTGTCTCCTGACCCCTCCTGTCTCAGCCTCCAGTATTTATGCTGCAGTAGTTTGTGTCGGGGGGCTGGGGTCAGTTTGTTATATCTGGAGTACTTCTCCTGTCCAATTCGGTGTCCTGTGTGAATCTAAGTGTGCGTTCTCTAATTCTCTCCTTCTCTCGGAGGAGTACCTGAGCCCTAGGACCATGCCCCAGGACTACCTGACATGATGACTCCTTGCTGTCCCCAGTCCACCTGGCCGTGCTGCTGCTCCAGTTTCAACTGTTCTGCCTTATTATTATTCGACCATGCTGGTCATTTATGAACATTTGAACATCTTGGCCATGTTGTTATAATCTCTACCCGGCATAGCCAGAAGAGGACTGGCCACCCCACATAGCCTGGTTCCTCTCTAGGTTTCTTCCTAGGTTTTGGCCTTTCTAGGGAGTTTTCCCTAACCACCGTGCTTCTACACCTGCATTGCTTGCTGTTTGGGGTTTTAGGCTGGGTTTCTGTACAGCACTTTGAGATATCAGCTGATGTACGAAGGGCTATATAAATAAATTTGATTTGGACCACTATAGTTTTCACTATATATTTTCCATCTTGACGATGTCATTTGGAAACAATGTTAACTTTCACTGCTATGCAGACGATACACAGCTGTACATTTTGATGAAACATGGCAAAGCCCCAAAATTGCCCTCCCTGGAAGCCTGTGTTTCAGACATAAGGAAGTGGATGGCGGCAAATGCTTTACTCAAACAAAACAGAGATGCTAGTTCTAGGTCCCAAGAAACAAAGAGGTCTTCTGTTGGCTCAGACAATTAATCTTGATGGTTGTACAGTCATCTCAAATAAAACTGAAGGAACTTGGCTTTACTCTGGACCTTGATCTCTCTTTTGACCTAGCCACCGTGCTTCTACATCTGCATTGCTTTCTGTTTGGGGTGTACAGCACTTTGTGACATCGGCTGATGTAAAAAAAGGCTTAATAAATATATTTGATTGCTTTGTCTCGAAAAACACCGGCACGCTCGTTTTGCATCCCAGTGCGCCGGATAGGTGGAGATTTCACTTAAGAACCAATAGATGGTCTAAAATGTGCAAGCTCTGCCCACTCAGGGCGATGCAAAACTAACGCCCACCCTTCATCACAGTCACTGGTTTGCCTTTCCCCTTCACATACAAGCTCTTACACGTTTGACACCCGACAAGCATGTGACATTTCAGCTTTTACACAGTTGAAGTATAAAGCAATAAAACAAAACATTTCTATAGAAATGTAGTTAGAGATGTTATTGACTATCCAGGTCTTCAGTAAACATTAACCACTGAAGTCTAATGGTACTTTCACTTTGGTAACGGTCTGAATATCAAATTGAATGTGTCAGTAGATGCAACACCAAGCCTCTCAGGTAACCGCGCATGCTAAGACGTGATCATGTTGGTTCATCATACTATCATCATTACCTTTTCTCTAAATGTGTGTGTAGTCACAACAAGACAATCAGAGCCTACAGTACGAAATTCTTCATGGCTGAATGATTGTCAAGTACATAGAAAAAAAGACCAGAGGAATCTGGTTAATAATTTCTTCATTTATTAGTTGTACAATTATGAAAAATAATAACCATAAAAAAGGACTGGAAGCCCAAAGGTCATTTACAATCTTTTTTCTTTGTTTCTGTAGTGATGTCCCTCCGAGTTCTTTCTCTCGGCCCGTTTTCAATCGTTGGGTATTGTTGGAATCAGGGGTGAAATTTTGAACATTGTTATACTCAGAAGTATAGGAACATTAGGTACTAAAGAGACATGAGGGGTGCCATAATGAAGCTTGGGAGGGGCTGAGTGCAGGGAACACGATTGCATGTGGCAGTACTGATAAGGGGAGAAACCGTTGAAGGCTCATGTCACTTTGCTCCCTGATTAGCAAGAATAATGCAATGTTTCGAGATAAGGAGACTCCACCCAAGGTTGGGTATGAATACTACCACTGGGGAAGCTATGTCTGTGTCTGAATTACAGCGGTAACAACCCTTTGGGAAGAATTCAACTTGGTTAAGCTTCTCTAGTGTCCGTGAGTTATTTACTCAAAATTAGAACCTAACAGTATCATGATATGTTGAACTTAATAAGACAGTCCTTTTTTTACAGATGTGGCAAAACAATTACATACGTACATACATATACATAGATATCTATAAAAACAAAATCATTCAAGTATCAAAATACAGACTGCTAGAGATTAATTTACAATCCAATATCATTGTTATCATCATCATAGTCTTCATTAATATCATCAGAATAGTCCCATTGTACTACCCATGATCCTTATGTGCAAACGCGGAGACAGGACCAGGTTGATAGCTGCAGGTGCTCACATCAACCAGCTAAAGACAGCTGTATCATATAGAGTGAGTACCATATAGCTAGTCTATGTACCCACAGAGGCGCAACACTCCAGCTGAACACAGAGTACCCAAAACAGAAAACAGTCAACGTACCAGGAGAGATACCATATGGGGAGAAAACACTGTGTACCATATTGTACCTAAAATCTTACAGGACTGGTTTTCTGGGTTGACTAGTTTAAAATAAATCAAATAGATTCAGGGGGGATAAAAGGCCATCACAGTACCTCCTAACAGGTCCTATAGTTTCCAGTAACTGAACAGTTTAAACATACAAAAGACACCCCCTGTTTTAAAAGTTGCTGTAGTGTCAGTTGAACAGCCCTCCAAACTTCATCCATGTCAGATTATTCCTCCTGTACACTATTACATTAACTATCACAGTTCTGTATGTTATGAATGAGAAAATGAAGATAAAGCGATGCTTTGATGTAACTGACTCGGTGCTTGAATGGATGGACATGAGAAAGCCTGTGAGTGTACTGCTGAATCTCACATTGTAATTATTCTACCCAATCGTACCCTAGTGAGCATAGCATACCGAGGACAACTTTAATGCATTCCTTTATCTAAATCTGTCTCCCATTTCCCAGTGAGATATCCAGGTAGATCTCTACTTCTTTTCTCAAAAATATATTTTTATGTTGATTACCACTGTCTGTACCTTAATAAAATTCCCTGTCAGAGTAAACATTAGCTTAGCGTAGCCCTCAGCGAAGACACATACACGTGTATGGGAAAGGCCCCTCTGAGGGATCGATCTAGAGAAGCATCCATCTTCAACTCTCATGGAATGGATACACAAGTCACAAAATGTCAGGGAAAAACAACAACTGGGAACAAGACACTCTCGAACCCCTGTAGATAAAGTACACTGTCTGAACAGCATTCACTGGCCTGTCAAGGATAAACATGTTTACATTTGTAAAAAAATAAAAACAGAAAAGGAGGGATGTTGAGTGCTTCACATTGAAAGAGATGCCTACCAAACAAACACCCACCTTTCAGTCTCTGGATAACTGACCAAGCTTTGACACGTTGAGTCCATTTCCCCGTGTAAGTAAGTGGATGCACTGAGGATGTTGGTTGTTTGGGCCTACTGCTTGGGGGCTGACTTCCTGTCTGTGTGATACAGAACTACAGCGCTGACCCCTGGAGCTGAACACCTCAGTGGAGGTGAGAAGGAGTGGCGCATGAGGAGAGGTCCAGGGGTGTCAGAGAGGAGGTAGGGCCCTCCTGGTGTATGTAAGCATGTCTCCAGTGGTACTGGTAGGAAGGGTGCATGGAAAGTGGCCTTTCTCCTGGTTCCAAAAATGCATCCTGCCACACAACACAACCCCATAGGTATGGGTCACCCCTGACCTCTCACTCTGGCTGGGTGTCCGGTCATGGTAGTCAGCTACATGGAAGGGAGACACACACCAACACAGCACTGGGGTTAAAATAATGTAAAAACATAACTGAGCCAACTGAAAACAAAATGGCGTAGATATCAAGATAACAGATTTTTCTAGATAATGATTCAATTCCGCTTCCATGTTAGCACTGAATATCGATTGAGGCAGGGTGAATAGTAAAACAAACAGACAGTCATCAATGACAACATGATGAACATAAATGAGAAACTGTATGAGTAGTGAAGAAAAAGAAGGAAAATTAAAGGGAAAAAAGGAAAGTCTCCTATTTCACGGTTTACTTTCAACGGACATTGGGTTGATTGCATCTTGGCACTATTTGGAATATGGCGATGAGTTAGAAATATAGATCGATGCAAAGAGTGATACGATTTCAAATGAGAACACTGAATGCACCATGCCTAAAGTATAGCAACATTATGTAATGCTGTACCTTTAATCTGTATACATCAGCCTCTGTTTAACCACAGTGGATGGACTAGATACCATCTAAACAGAATATGTGCCTTGACAAGGTTATGCCTTCATCTTTCAGTCCATTAAGACATGCTTGGATTAGGAAAGATGGATGGTACAGCAGTTTATTCTTTTGACGCATTTCACCTAACCACTCCTCTCCAGTGAGAGATTTGATGAGCTCTCCTCCTCATTAAGGTTAATATAACCGATCAGCCCTATATTGACGGATCTACCGGCTAGGCTGGGTAATTAGACTGAAACCGTCACCCAAGTCTATTACTGGTGGCTAGAGCAGAATTCATGCATTTTGGCTCATACTCTATTGAATAAACAGTCCATTTAAGTTCTCCTCATATCATCTTTGATGCACATATTTCCCCAGCATCCAAGCATTCACCAAGTTTTCAAGACACTCCAAATAAGGATTGCACTAGATATCAAATTCTCAGTCAAAGAGCAAGGCATGCTCAGATTGATTTCCCACACTGCTGTCTATAACAGTGAGGACATCTATGTAGGACACCATGATATGTTTGAACCTCTGTGTCCTATCTATCCCCCATCAATGTTAACTCCAATAGCTACCAGTAGAGATCTCCTATCACAGTGCTGGACCCTAGCCTACTTTGGCAGCATGACACAAGAGTGACAGTTTCCCAGACTCAGATTAACTATGGGAAACCGACACAAAGAGCAATAATAAATCAGACAGGATACGCATCAATATGCCCTTCCCTCTGTTAACCTAAATGGGCCAATTCTAGGGGGGGGGGTTAGGGTTTAGTCCAGAGTTGTCTTCCATCCCCTTGCAGAGAAACAGATGAATCTTCTGGAAACAATGTTCATCCAGGTACGTGATCCTTCGCTGTAGAGAATCGGATATTTGTTTCTGAGCACTGGAGTCAGGAGTTTAAAGTTCAGGAAACAAGGAAGGGGAAAGTTCTTCAAGAGCGCCTCACAGTGGCCGTCGCCTGGTAGAGCAGTAAAAGCACCCAGAGGAGAAAGGAAAAAAGGAAGGAGGGATAGATGGATAAAAAAATTAAGGATTGTCCTAAGAGAATTTGGGGGAGGGAAAGAGGAATGGTGAGGAGTGGGGAGGTAGAATGGAGATGGTAGCCACTGAACAAACTTAATCAGTGACTGGATTTGTGGATTACATTAGCTGTCCTTCACACTTCATAGCTTGGGGTACTGAATAACAGCACCATACAGTAGAACAGTTTAAGCAGAACTAACAGTGTCAATGTGAGGGAAGTGGAAGGACAAGGTAGAGTATCATGCTTCACAGAGGCAAGGGGAACCAAATGCCTAGGAATATTTAATTTTAACTTTACCTTTATTTAACTAGGCAAGTCAGTTAAGAACAAATTCTTATTTTCAATGACGGCCTAGGAACAGTGGGCTAACTGCCTGTTCAAGGGCAGAACGACAGATTTGTCAGCTCCGGGGTCCGAACTTGCAACCTTCCGGTTACTAGTCCAATGCTCTAACCACTAGGCTACTCTGCCGCCCCACATACTGTACGATGATCACAGAGCAATGATTCAGGGCCCAGAGGAGTCAGCAGTTTAACACAGTGAAAAGGAGCAGTGATCAGGGTGTTAGTCCAGGAGGTTGTTCAGTTAGACCCCACTAACAGATTTGTGGTCAGGGGAAGAGGCAGTGGCGAGGCAAGGACAGAAGAGGCAGGTCTCATAATGGTAGACTGAATAACAGACAGGGGGAGGAGAGAAGTTGAGTCTTTCAGCAGACAGAGGAGAGGTGGAGACAGAGGAGGGCAGGAGGGTTCTGGCCCTCCTGAGAAAGAGGCAGAGTCACAGTGAAAGGCACACAGATGGAGGAGGAGGAATAGGAAAGGTACAGTAAGTCAGAAGGTCAAGCCCAGGGTCAAAGGGCAGAGGGCGGGAGATGTGTCGGGTCCACTCAGAATATGGTGGTCTCGTACTTAGTGCTGATGGTCCTCTTGGAGTCTTTGGGGACAGGGTCCACCAGCCACGTGGTGCTGCCCTGGGACTGGGAGTCCACTTCCAGCTCCAACGGGTCCACCTGGTGGGGTAGGGGACACAGAGGGGGCTCAGATACAGGATTTGACACTTCTTAGAGTGAGAGTCAACAGACAAATAAATGCAATTAGTGTGCTGAATTACATGTTAGTCATTCTAAGATCACGGTGTGGTGAAATCCTGCACGGAGCCTGATTGGCGCCCAAACAAAATCTATTTTACTCCTCTCTAACAATACCGCTACAACAGTGTATTGTGCCTGAACATGTTGTGCAAACAGAGAGATCATGACAGGAACTGATGACTCATTGAAGCACAGTAAAATGTACTAAGTGTGAGTAAGAAAACCTTAACAGAGGAACTAGTGAGGACCAAGATATACCACATCACATCAGCAAATCAAGTGTGATTCCCAACCTGGAATGTTCATACCACTAGGGGGCTCCCAAGGGCTTTACAACTATCAAGGGGTCCAGTAAAGAACAACACAGTAACCAACAGAGGGTTGATGGTGTCTCAACATGATGTCATCTTTTTGAAAGAAAAAAAGTCGTGTGACTCCAGGTTGAGAACCCCATTGAGACAAAAACGGAGAAGAAATGAGGCGTGAAGAGGAGAGACAAAGGAGTAATGTGGATGGATTAAAGGGGAGGAGAGAAATGTGAGTTTTTGGTAAAGGATTGGTAATAGGGGGATTGATCAAGCCAAGGCAGTAACACATACAATTATGTAGAAAGGGTGAATGATCAAAGGATGAGGAACGGGAGAAAGGAGGATGAAGAGAGAGGGAGAGAGCAGCACCTGGGCAACAGGGCTGGCAGAGTGGTGCAGTGGGAGGAAGGAGGGACGGTGGGTGGTGCAGGTGAGACAGTAACAGCAGGAGCGACTGTCCAGCAGGAGAGGAGAGTCCTGGAAGAGACAGACAGGGCAGACAGGAAGAGAGCGAGAGACAGACATTAACACAGGGGAAGTGAAAGGACAAAGAGGGAGAAGAAATACGGGCTGTCCAGGGATGGTGGAACAACAGAATGGGGAGGACTGAAACAGAACAGGAAGAAGGGACAGATTCTCACAACACCCTGCTTCGTCCAGTAACTGGAGGACATGAGATTTCAGGTGTGTGTACCGATGGGAGGGATGGGACTGGTACCTGTCATTTGATACCTCCCGCAGAGAAAGGCATTACATAATGAAACCCCTCTGCTAATAGCGTCAGTATATAGCTATTAATCCCAAAGCACAGCTATGATGAAGGTGTGGTAGCTTGTTTTTAGGGGTGTTCGTCATTGTGTTGTTTTCATGCTATGTCAAAATAACACAATTTTCCTAAGGTGAAGGATTGTGTATGAACACACCTTCTGTTTGTTATACATAATAAATAGTCCAAGCAGCCCTGTGATCATCACAGTGGCACAGGAGGCTGGTGAGAGCAGGACAGCTCATAATAGTGGCTGGGATGGAGTGAATGGTACAGGTAACTGCCAAAATAAAGAAACACTTGAGTAAATTATAGATACAAAGTATAATGAAAGCAGGTGCTTCCACACAGGTGTGGTTCCTGAGTTAATTAAGCAATTTAAACATCCTATCATGCTTAGGGTCATGTATAAAAATGCCCAGTTGCCCATTATTTTGCCTACCATGGCTAGAAGAAGAGATCTCAGTGACTTTGAAAGAGGGGTCTCGAAGGAGCATAAGGGGTTTAAAGTGTGGTGCATGTCTCAGTCACCAGATCAACCCAATTGAACCACTTATGGGAGATTCTGGAGAGGAGCCTGAGACAATACACCAAATGATGGAATTTCTCATGGAAGAAATTGTGTGTAATCAATCCCTTGTAGAACCTTGAAGAATCTATGCCGAGGTGTATTGAAGCTGTTCTGGCTCGTGGTGCCCGACATCCTATTAAGACACTTTATGTTGGTGTTCCCTTTATTTTGGCAGTTACCTGTATCAAATGAATGGAACCCATGTGTATGATACCATTCAATTTATTCCGTTCCAGCAATTACAATGAGCCCGTCCTCCCCAATTAAGGCACCACCAGCCGCATGTGTTCAGTGGCAATCCATTCCTTAATGTTTTAATGCTACTGCCAGATTTTCACAATGTATTCACAATGATGTAAGGAGCTGCAGCATTTTGATAAATCACTTGTTTGTTTCCTGTCCAAATCAGAAGAGAATTGTCTGTGTGCGCATGTGACAAACTCACCCCTGATTTCCTTACGCCACCCCGTGGTTTGGGAACGGGCCGGCTGGATTTGGTCTCGATGACCTCTGCCCCGGGTTCTGCTGGGATGCCCTGGTGCTGTTTGGTCCTCTGGGCCTGGAGAGCTAACTGATAGGCCACCTCAAATGCCTGTCCCAGCGTCAGGATGATTTCATAGGTCAGGTTCTACCAGAGGGGGAGGAGACAGAACATAGAATTCCACTCAGTATTCTACACAGACAGACAGACAGAGACAGAGAGACAGACAGAGAGACAGACAGAGAGACAGACAGAGAGACAGACAGAGAGACAGACAGAGAGACAGACAGAGAGACAGACAGAGAGACAGACAGAGAGACAGACAGACAGACAGATAGACAGACAGAGCTCCTGAATATGAAAGCTGTTGCATCAATCAGATTGAAGTGGAGAAGTGGAGAAGTGAAGAGTAACTTCCAGGAGAGTCAGACAACGGAATCTATGACTTAATTTGTTATGTTTATTTGCCTGCATCACTTTGTAAAAAGACCAAACTCAATGGCAGGCAGAGCTGTCAGGTAGAGAGGAAGTGTAGCGAGACAGCAAGCTGTTCCCTCTCTGTCCCCTGGCTGCAAACACCTGCTACTGCAAACCAACTGGGACTGGAGCTGCATCACATTAAATCAAAGACTCTAATTAGTGGCTAGGACCAGGTGAAGGTGAACACACACTCAGGACCAGAGACGGAGACCAAAACATTGGGGGGGGGGGGTGTCTGTGTGTGTGTTTATTTGTATACCCCAAAAGTCCTTGATTTGTTTTCCAAAGAGAAATATTTGAATGGCTTCCTCTGACACATACAGCACCACTGGGCAGCTCACTCAGACATAATTAAACACCAAACCCATCTTGTAAAGTTAAGTGACAAAACAACTCCACCCTAAGAAAAACAGAAACACCGCTTGTGGTGAAATGTATTTCTGTTTATATCCTTTGATCTGATCTGGGATCTGTACTACTGTGTGGGCTGGTGAAAAATGAGCCTGTGGAGTCCAGTAACAGCCTGGTCATTACTGTTTAAAAGCTCTGATCACATCTCTGGGTTATTATACTCCCCCACCTCAGATAGTTATCAGCAGACATGTCAGAAAGGTGGAACTAGCCATAAACAAACACCCATTGACTTGAATTGGGGATGGTCATTCTATGAATTGTATTTCTATGCGACCAGACTCTAGTAGTCAGTCAGTGGCTTTTGATGATCCCTGCGGTATTATATTTGAGAAGCCGTAGCGTTTAGTCAGTTATCAGGAGAAATGGTGTGGTGAAGAATGAAGGCCATCAGCGTTGCCAAAGTGAGAAACCTCACAGTGACGTAAGCGGGTCGAGAAAGTAAAGATAACAGTGATGCAGTGCTGCTGCCAGTCAGTCACATCTCCTCTGAGGATTGAAGACGATGGCTGGGAAGTAACTCATATGAGGACCAAGGAGAGGATATCAGAGAGAAACTATGCTCTGTGGACCGGACAGGGGAACAGTGTCTCTGCATGGAATTGTCACACCGCAGGGCAATATTTCAGAAGTAGAGCTCTTACGAGCAGTCTGAAGTTGGATGTATTCTGCAACTAATCCAATAGCATAGTATACAACGAAGCCACGGCAGGCTAGAGTAGATGAGTGGGCTGATGTGTAAGCAGGTATTCTCACCACGTCCACTGTGCTGAACACATGGCAGTAGTGGTGGTTGGTCTGCAGGTCCTTGGTGATGTAGGCAAACGTGCACAGATCCTCTGGGTCCTGGGCCGCGCACGAGATGTTCCGGATTTCATGTTCTGCAATGATGTTCTGTATTTGGAGGAGGAGCCAAGATTAATGTGGAGTCACAGCGGCAATAACACCAACCACTTTCACATCTCCATCATGGAACAAAATGGTTAATATGACCAATATGAACTAAAAGTTCAACCCCTCGACCTACTGCCCTATTAAAGGACTATCTGTCATGTCTATGACTCACTTAATAGACAGGGGTGAAATTTAGTAGGAGGGAGAGGGTTGGGCTGGATCAATGTGACAGGTGTGGTGTGATACTGGGCTGCTTCCACTGGTGTCTAGCCTCCATGGCTGGGGTGTGTGTATGAGAGAGACTAATCTGTCTAGTTGTCAGATATCGCTGTATGGATCAGGCCTAAGGTGAAATGGGGGCACCCCGCCAACCAACCTTATTGTCCGCATCAATGAACTTCACCCCTTTATAGGTGATGGAGAGGACGATAGTGGGGACCTTCTTCATCTGCTCTGTTGACCTCTGAGCGACAGAGATGTATAGCATGAAAAGGAGAACATTAGCTTGGGTTCCTGTAATCAGGAAAGCACAGGTCCCAATGAAGAGCAACAGCTGGTCAATGAATCAAAGTTAAGACAATACAAGTTGCAACAAAGGGGAGAAAAATCAACAGATATAAGCTGAAATGTTAGATAACAGTTTCTCTGGAGAAACCGAGGCTAGACCTACCCTCATTTTGGCACAGGCATCCTGGGTGGACTCCGTCCCCCGTAGCTCCTTGATGAGCATAGATCCCAGGTACTGGAGAGGGGAGAGGGGAGAGCAGGACATTAATATAGTAGTACAGAGAGTGGGAGACCATCTGTATTAAAGAAAGCCCTTCGTGAGTTACAACAGGAAGAGAGCCCTTAGTGAGTTACAACAGAAAGAAAGCCCTTAGTGAGTTACAACACAAAGAAAGCTCTTAGTGAGTTACAAGACAAAGAAAGCCCTTAGTGAGTTACAACACAAAGAAAGCCCTTAGTGAGTTACAACACAAAGAAAGCTCTTAGTGAGTTACAACACAAAGAAAGCTCTTAGTGAGTTACAACACAAAGAAAGCCCTTAGTGAGTTACAACACAAATAAAGCCCTTAGTGAGTTACAACACAAAGAAAGCCCTTAGTGAGTTACAACACAAAGAAAGCTCTTAGTGAGTTACAACACAAAGAAAGCCCTTAGTGAGTTACAACACAAATAAAGCCCTTAGTGAGTTACAACACAAAGAAAGCCCTTAGTGAGTTACAACACAAAGAAAGCCCCTTACAACACAAAGAAAGCCCTTAGTGAGTTACAACACAAAGAAAGCCCTTAGTGAGTTACAACACGAAGAAAGCCCTAAGTGAGTTACAACACAAAGAAAGCCCTTAGTGAGTTACAACACAAAGAAAGCCCTTAGTGAGTTACAACACAAAGAAAGCCCTTAGTGAGTTACAACACAAAGAAGGCCCTTAGTGAGTTACAACACAAAGAAAGCCCTTAGTGAGTTACAACACAAAGAAAGCCCTTAGTGAGTTACAACACAAAGAAAGCCCTTAGTGAGTTACAACACAAAGAAAGCCCTTAGTGAGTTACAACACAAAGAAAGCCCTTAGTGAGTTACAACACAAAGAAAGCCCTTAGTGAGTTACAACACAAAGAAAGCCCTTAGTGAGTTACAACACAAAGAAAGCCCTTAGTGAGTTACAACACAAAGAAAGCCCTTAGTGAGTTACAACACAAAGAAAGCCCTTAGTGAGTTACAACACAAAGAAAGCCCTTAGTGAGTTACAACACAAAGAAAGCTCTTAGTGAGTTACAACACAAAGAAAGCCCTTAGTGAGTTACAACACAAAGAAAGCCCCTTACAACACAAAGAAAGCCCTTAGTGAGTTACAACACAAAGAAAGCCCTTAGTGAGTTACAACACGAAGAAAGCCCTAAGTGAGTTACAACACAAAGAAAGCCCTTAGTGAGTTACAACACAAAGAAAGCCCTTAGTGAGTTACAACACAAAGAAAGCCCTTAGTGAGTTACAACACAAAGAAAGCCCTTAGTGAGTTACAACACAAAGAAAGCCCTTAGTGAGTTACAACACAAAGAAAGCCCTTAGTGAGTTACAACACAAAGAAAGCCCTTAGTGAGTTACAACACAAAGAAAGCCCTTAGTGAGTTACAACACAAAGAAAGCCCTTAGTGAGTTACAACACAAAGAAAGCTCTTAGTGAGTTACAACACAAAGAAAGCCCTTAGTGAGTTACAACACAAAGAAAGCCCTTAGTGAGTTACAACACAAAGAAAGCCCTTAGTGAGTTACAACACAAAGAAAGCCCTTAGTGAGTTACAACACAAAGAAAGCCCTTAGTGAGTTACAACACAAAGAAAGCCCTTAGTGAGTTACAACACAAAGAAAGCCCTTAGTGAGTTACAACACAAAGAAAGCCCTTAGTGAGTTACAACACAAAGAAAGCCCTTAGTGAGTTACAACACAAAGAAAGCCCTTAGTGAGTTACAACACAAAGAAAGCCCTTAGTGAGTTACAACACAAAGAAAGCCCTTAGTGAGTTACAACACAAAGAAAGCCCTTAGTGAGTTACAACACAAAGAAAGCCCTTAGTGAGTTACAACAGGAAGAGAGCCCTTACATTGGCTTCATATCCACAGGATTCAAAGATGAGCTTCTCGGGCTGGTGGTGCCAGTTCTGTACAGGGTTGTAGGGTGCTGCCATGCTGGGGGGTCGCAGGGTCAGACGAGGCTCATGATGCCGCTCCTCATACCTCTCATGTGATCGGTGTCGTTCACTGTGGGAACGGTGGGGGGCCACATCGTATTCGGGGTTGGGCCCCTTCCTCCCCCCAGGCTCCCCCAGGGGCAGGATGGGGTCCATGGAGCGGCCCGTATAGGAGTCCATGTGACTGATGGGAGAGGAGGTCTGGGATACCAGGTCCTGACACCTGATCTGGGACAGGCGGGGGGGCTTGACAGGAGGTTCCTCATAAGGCTGCTCTGCCAGCGAGGCGATGATCCGTTTCCTGTGTCCCAGCAGGGAGATCTTCAGCACCTGGAGAGACACAAGTAAACACAACCATAGAGCATGTTGCCATTTGGCACATATTAACTATTACATTCAATGGCTACATCGAAATGTTCTCGCTCAAACTACATTTCAGAGAGGCACACTCACGTTGACAATCTCCAGTTCCCACAGGTTCTTGACACAGTCGAGGCTACGGTATCCGCTGGACAGGAAGCTGTGTTGGTACTCCTGCAGGCCCAGGAGGTCCAGCCAGGAGGACAGAGAGTTGCTGCCATCACAGCCCAGGGCCTTCACCTGCAGGGGGAGGCTCACAGTCACACAATGACCCCACACAGTCAGGACCAATCACACTAACTAGTAGAGCTATAAGGGGGCCATGGGGGAACCTTAGGAAGGGATCGAGCAGCATGCAGGATCTTCCTCCGATGTCCTGGGTCTGTGATGCCTATCTCCCTCAGGTCCTGCTCCTCCATCACATTACTACCCTGTAACAGAGAGAGAGGAAGTTCAGGTTAGAATGACATACATCACAATGATCCTACTGACATGGACTCAATGTCGCCATAACGGCAGGCTTAGCTGCAGACAAGGAATTTGATAACACAATGATTAATTCAATGGAGGTAGTGGTTTCTCCATATAATCAATGGAAATCTAACGCATCATTTTAGTGTTGGAGGGCTTTTAGGTTAAATCTAACACAATAAAACAGACAAAGACCCAACATATGGGTTGTTATTGATCTACCTGCCCAGAAGCTGTCATTGAGGAAAGAAGGGGTCAATTCCTCTGGGGTGTCAAGAACTTTGACCCTCCTCTCCCATAGAGTTCACATACTGTACAGTAATAAACGTCAATACATTAAATTAAATGTAATTTAAGTGTATGGGGGAGGGAGGGAGGGAGACAGGCATTAGAAAGGGGTGAGGGGGGGCCAATACCATCTACAGTCCCACACAATACCATCTCCAAGGCTGGCACAGCCAGGCAGGAGCAACGGATCGCTAATCAATGGATCAATCAGGGAATGGCAGGACAGTAGGGTGAAGGGGACTGAAAGAAGCCTCCCTCCACCGAGTGCCATTGATCGGGGTCACTCGATGGGCCCATCATCCATTGTTCTGAAGAGGAATCATTTGCCATTACTCAAACAACCAATTAGCTAGGTGAGGTACTGTACGCACTGTGCATTAAGTTGCTCAAAATCTGCTACTGTACGAGCATCAACTTGGGAGGTGACACACACTTAGGATCATCTGCAGTGTTGTGTATGAGCCCTGTGTTAATCCCACCATGAGAGCAGAGTCAGGGGGATGAAAAGATGGAGGGATGGAGAGGGGAGGGAAATTGGGAGATGGATAGGAGGGAGGGGTCATCAGTGTGTGTGCCTATGGCACAGTGGAATCTACACGGGGTGAAATGAGTCATTAAGACAAAAGGCTGCTGAGTGGACTGCTGTTCCCTGTGGCTCAGCCATGGCAGGGAGGCAGGCACCTAGGGAGTGACTGTGTGCATATAACTGTGTGCGTGTGCACTTTCTTTTGGCTCTACTGTATTACCCTGAGCGTGTGTGAAGATCATGACTCAGGTATTATCCACTCTGTTAGGATTATGTATGTGTTAATGGGAGATGGGCAAATGGGAAAACAAGGGGAAAACAAGGAGAGAGAGGGAGAGAGAAAAGATGGAGGGAGAAAGAGAGAAGGAGAAAAGATAGGGAGGGAAAGAGTGAGGGAGAGAATGAAAGAGAGAGGGAGAGAAAGAGAGAGAAGAGCCATAAGGGAGAGGCCATCAAATTATTATTATTTTTTTTTATATCAGGGACAGAGAAAAATGTTTCCTTTATTCATCTAATAACTCATAGTGGAATGACAGCTCAGAGCACACCTACACTCAGACCTGAACTGATCAATTCATTAATCTCTCTCCAGCTGATGATGAAGTGGAATGAAGCGAGAGCAGAGCTGCCCACACCATCTAGATGTGGAGTGTTGAGAGTACACCGCTGATGATGAAGTGGAATGAAGCGAGAGCAGAGCTGCCCACACCATCTAGATGTGGAGTGTTTAGAGTACACCGATGATGCTGTGTTCGGAATGCTAAAGGAGGAGCAGCTACCGCTCACATCAGCACCAGGATTCAATAACGTTACACAGGTGCAGTAAACCAAAGACCTCTATGGGACACGTACTGCCACAGATTGGTATACTGCTAATGCTGGGCCAGGGAGTCAGTGAGTGGCAAAATGCTCCAAGCCAATGGTAAATAATGCATGTTATTCAACTGAGTGATAGCATAATGTTATTCTCAATAGATGGGTTGGTTGTTTAGCAACAAAACCGACGGGTGCACAAGTATGGGGCAAAAGAGACAGGGTTGCATTGATTGTTGACAATATGTAAACTATATTTAGTCTCCGATATTTACTGAAAACAAATACATTTGCACAATGAGCACTTGTTGTTTCTCAAATACATTGTTACAGACGGCTCTAAAGAACCTACACTGGACTTGGTGCAAACTGGAAAATGCATATCCTGGTTCCGCATTTATTGTAGCTGGTGACTTTAATAAAGGAAATCTGAAGAAAACACTAGCGAAGTTTTAACACATCGCCTGCGTCACTCGCACTTCAAAAACTCTACCATTGCTACTCTCCGTTCCAGGATGGTTACAAGGCCCCTCCCTGCCCTCCCTTCTTTTGGCAAATCAGATCACACCTCCATCCTGCTCCTTCCTTCCTATAGGCAGAAACCAAAACAGGAAATACCCGTGGTAAGGACTATTCAATGCTGGTGTGACCAATCGGACATTGTGTGTTTGCAGTGTTATTGTCAGTCACTGATGGGGTCAGAGGCTGCCATACATGTCGATACAGAGCTGATTTCTAGGACTAACACAGTAACACACAATCCCTCATCCCTGGCTGACTGCATTTCTCTGATCCTGACACACATACTGTACTAAAACCGCTCTGACAACTCCCCACATCTACCCCAGTTACCACGGAGACTAGAGGAGTGCCCTTGCCTCAATGACAAAGGAACCTTGAAGGGGATTATCCAATTCCTAATAAAAGGCAATTAAGTGGATGGAAATTCTCCAACTGCCTGATATGAGACAAAATCCAAAATTCACCTCCACCTCCCCCTGTATAAGGCTTATTCTAATCCCTTCATCCATGGCCTCAAACTGCAGGAGAACTTGTGATCAAGAGTCTCAGACTCAAATGGCTAGGAACTCTACGGAGTAATCTCGTTAAAGCCCTTTGACTAATGTTTTCTCTTTGCAGGTCATAGTAAGAATACGTTACTGTCTGCAGCATAGGGGACTGAACCATTAACTGCATGTGTATGTTGTGGTGTGCCTGTATGGTATGCATAGTATGTGCAATTGTTACGTTCCCCAGTTTATGTGTTGTAGTTTGTATGTTTGCATGTGTTTATTTCAGGAAATGGCTTAATGAAATCCCTCAAGCAGCTGATTGGTCGAATCCATGGCTAATTGGAGAGCTGAACCCGCCCCCTCCTCAAGACAGCTGTCTCCAATTACCCATTCAATCTGAAGCTATATAAAAGCCAGTGTTCTGTTCAGGAGGGAGAGAGATTTGCTGGGAGGTCATTGTAGAGAGATTTGCTGGGAGGTCATTGTAGAGAGATTTGCTGGGAGGTCATTGTAGAGAGATTTGCTGGGAGGTCATTGTAGAGAGATTTGCTGGGAGGTCATTAGAGATTTTTGCTGGGAGGTCATTGCAGAGATTTTGCTAGAGAGATTTTGCTAGAGAGATTTTTGCTGGGAGGTCATTGCAGAGATTTTGCTAGAGATTTTTTCTGGGCTGAGAGTTGGTATGTTTTGTGAGTTTGTTGCTCAGATAGAGCTTATTTGATGTCCTTTGTTTCTTAGTTTGTTTGTGAAATTGTTTAATATTCTGTTTAATTTGTTCCCAGGGGGGAAGGGGAAGGCACCAAGGGAGTGCTTAGGCAAGAGGCCCGCGGGCATACATATACCCGTAGCATATTCGCTGTCTAGGCACACTAGGTAAGACCTGGGCGGACCACCCCCTGTATTTTGGTTAGGGCACCAGGTGGTGCTAAATTAGGTAAGTAGTGGGTAGGCAGGTAAGATAGGAGAGGGGGGGCTTTGAGATTTACTTTCTTTGCTTTGGTTCTGTCCAGCCCCTTTTCCCCATATTACCGTGTGAAGGAATAAAGTCCTGGTAAACGGTACCACATTCTGCCCGTTGTCATTCTTTCTTGCACCTACAGTCCATACCTTTTTCACTTCACGGAGAGTTTAGTTGTAGCAGGGTGTTGCGTTCCCTCTTCATAGAGGCGTTCGTAACAGCAATGTACAGTATGTTTAATGCACAGTAAAGTAGCATGTGAGTGTTTGTAAATCAGTAACCTGTACATCAAATGAGCGACACAAAATGATCGAAACTGATTGATTCATCTCAGGGAATGCAACACATTTTAGAACAAGTGCCAAGGGTCAGTAAAGGGAAGCTAGACAGCCCTTTCTGCTATTGATAAGCTTCAGTGAATGGGGAAATTAGAATGCCAGAGGAATCTAAAATGGTGATAAAGGACAACTTAGATTACACCACCAGTGAACAGAACTCAATTCAACAATTGAAAAGTCCTTATAAAACTCCTGAAGAATTACCTCGCTTTTTAACCATACAGAGACTTGAAGGACCAGCTGTACAGGAACCTACATTATTCTACCCCAATTACACCATGCCTTGTTCAAAAACAGTCCTTGCTAACCTCTGTTACAACATCTAATGGAACTAATGGATCAAACTGTTGTTTTTCTGTCATAGTTTGTCCTCCGTTACATACATCTCAGTAAAGCTCTGCTCCCTCTGCTCTCCCTTGCACTTCATTAGAATTCTGCTTTCTCTCTGCTTGGATTATTCTGCCTAGCATTACACCTGAGGGGTATGACTGCTCCAGACCAATTGTTCACTCTCAGAAGCAGGGTCATGCGCTTGGGGGACTGAGACAGTTAGCCTGGCTATGGACTAGCCCACCTACAGTATGTTATGCCAACTATATAATAAAATGACTGGAGGGGCATTAAATGTGTTGTGTTTGTGTGGGGGTATGTATGCAGATTGTTAAAATGTCCATTCGTTTTGACAAATGGACGCCAACAAAATAACTAACAACTTTGAGCTAGTCCAATTTAAAACGTCTAAATGCACACAATAACAATGTAAAAATCCCGTAGGCCCTTCCTCCGCTCTCCTTGAGTTGATTAGGCATGGCAGGTAGTCTGTCCTGCCAATACCATATTACCATTACCTAGTCATCAGAGGCTGCAGCGTGTTCCTTACGTGACTGATTTGTGCCTACAGAACGAACAAACAGAAGAGATGAAGAGAGAGAGGGAGACTGGACTGTAAGGATCGCACAGGCTGGCGTATTCACAGAGGAAGACTGTTTGGCTGGCTGGCTGGCTGGCTGACTGTTTGGCTGGCTGGCTGTTTGGCTGGCTGGCTGCACCACTCCTGACGTTGCTCATTGCCATCATTGTGATGTTTGATTACAAGCCGAGCAGCAGTCTAAGTCTCTTCCCTGGGCAATCATTACCGCTACTGTGTATGCCTGCGACTCCTCTGCTGACCTCAGAGACTTCAAGGATATTCATTCCTTTTGACTGCAATGATGAACACGCACTCTACTGCTGTGAAGGCTCACCAATAGAGCGGGAGCCTGGAAAAGACTGAGACATTGTGAACGCCAACTCAGTGTTGTTTCCCTCACAGTAGCGCCTGCCACTAGTAAAATGCACGTTGAGTTAGACTAGTAATTTATGTACAAAGAGGAAGTGTCGTTTTTTGTGACAGGCATTACCCGTTTAACTGTCAGCATACAGAGTAGAGAGAGTCTTAGAAGGGATGCTTGCCTCTTCCACTCGTTCCCTCTGGGTCAATAGAGAAACGCATCTCATTCATTTTATAAAGGGCTTCTCCTTCGCTTGTGTCCGACAACACAATACAATCACTGTTATCGTATTGATTTGGTGGTGGGCGCGGCCAAGGAGAGATCACAGTACTTTGCCTGCTGGAATAAATTGAGTTGAATTAGGAACTGTCAAGGCTGCTCTGTAGACCACACGTCACAACACTCCAACACGGACCCACCCCATAACCAAGGGTAAAAGCTGCAGATGGCAACGATCTTTTCAATTCTACATTTATTTTTGTGCAGTCAGTATTAATTGGGGGGGGGGATTGTCATTTCATTTTCTGATAGCACATACGTTGAGTAGCTGAACCTAAAATCGGAGTTGTTGAACAGCTGGCAAAGCAGTCTTCGTAATCAAACTTCACTCTATTAGGCATCTTAAGACTGACATTTTTGGAGTGTGTGATGTTTGTGTACCACACTGGCTGACATGTGGCGCTCAGTGCTGGGAAGGTTTATTAATGAGAGGGGTGTATGAGGTGCTTATGTGCAGCTATCACAACCTACTGCTAATGGGCCAGAAGTCCAGGGATCAATATAAATACATGTATCTGCCTGCTAAGTACAGTTTTCATTACTTCTGGTGAAGAATATCAACTTCCTTCCAAATTAGGTGAAAATTACAGGCCCAGTACAGCTGGCAAGAGCAGACAAACATACACATTGTTTCCCAGACAGAGACCCGAAGATGACCTTGGAATACACACAAAGACACACCCTCTCGATGCCTCCCTGATGATTTGTGCACATCAGATATCCATAGTGCATAGGGAGGGATGTAGAGTCACTGGTGCTTAGCATGCATGAAATGGTACTTGTTGTAGATAGAGCCAATACAGCCGCACCGCCGAGCAAATATATTACATTTCTTTATATGGGTCTCAATCTTGAAATGCTTGATTGATTACAAACCAATCCACCCACATCTGAGAGAATGTACTGAGTCCTGCGGGTGGGAGAACTTTGGAAAGTAACAACAAGGAACTTCTGATTTGGAGGCACACATTGAGAACCCTTAAAAGGGTCAGCCATTTACTGAAATAGCTGACAAGAAGAAATGTTACAAAATGGTTACTGCTTTTGTCCAAATCCCTCCTACAGAATGGAGCAAAGCAGGTGGTCTGAGCCCAGGAAAATAGATAGGAAATTGTCAGTGCCGAGAATTGCCAGAAAGAGGAGGAATAAAATGAGGGGATAAGGGAGGAGTGAGAAGTCAGAGAATTTAACACAGGTTTTGATGTCAAGACAGGGTGGGATGGAGAGAAAAGTTGACTAATCTGAGCCCAAAACCTGTCACCCCTTCCAAACACCACATCCTTCCCCCAAGCTCCAGAGTCTGTGCAGAGACCCAGAGAAATACACCAATCAGGAGGTGTGAGAGAGCAGCCCTCTAAAAATCACACTGGAGAATGTTGTGCAATTTGCCTGTCTATGCTGAATATGCTCCCATGATGCAACAGTTCATTAAAGATAATCATAGCAGGTGCATGGTAATGTAGTGTATCCACTCTGACACAGCTGCTCCATTCAGCCATCAAACCAAAGTGCCAATATAGACAAGGCCAAGGCTGGGAATCATAAACCCAGGCCAAACGGCACATGGTCAGGCTGTTGCCTCTGAGGTTGTGGTTAAGCCACGGGTGAATTTGATCCACTCTTGTGTGACTAGATCAGAGACAAAGAAAAACCGCTGAGGGAGGACAAAAATGAACAGGAAATACAACGAGAGAGAACAAGGGAAGGCGGTCTTTTCCGTCGGCTCACTCCGGCTACAATTTATGACCGTCCCTCACGTAAATCACTGTAACCACAGCAGACAATCAACTCTTCCCATTGACCTTCACTGTCTGGAGAAGAGAGTAAAGACATTGGAACCAGAAAGTGCTGTGACTGCATCCCTTCACCAACACTCTGCTAAAAACGGTAGGTAATGCATCATGTCCCCTCTACGTAGGGAAGGACACATTCAGCACCTGTGACTGTAGATATTTTAAGGGGGAAGCACGGACACACACACACACCACACTCATCTGAGAGTGAAATTAATGTTTCAGGGAGGTGTGTGTGAGTGTGTGTACGTGCTTTCCTACCTTATCAGGACCACAATGTTCTGACAAGTCACCAGACTGTCTGGACAAGGTAGGAAAACAACAAGTCTGGACATTTTTCCATTTGTCCAAATTTGATAAAATGCTATTTTAGACTTATGGGTTAGGTTTAAGGTTTGGTTCATGGGTTAGGGGATATAGGATTTTAAACGGGAATCCATTTGACTCGCCCAAAAAATCCTGAAAATTAACAAAAACAAAGCTGTGTGTGTGTAGGTACAGCGGTAAGCCTTGGTGAGATGAGAACACTGCCCACTAATTTACACCTTGCAGCCCACTCCCCTGCCAGGCCAGCTGGGACCTCCATCCTCCCCTGCATCAATACCCCCCCTGAAAACAACAACGCAGCACATTGGGGGCTGGATAACCCCCGTCGGCCTGGCAACACCAGCCCGACGGTATTGAGATGGTTATATTACGGTGAGGCAGCAGCTGGTACTCAGGCAGCCAATTGATTGCGAGTGAACGAATTTGAGACCGTGCCGGGAATTGGCTGAGCAGCTGTAAGGTGAGAGTGTGGTAGGAGGTAAATGGTGATCCCAACAGCAATAATGACATCAAACACATAACTGCTGACAGCAGGGTGATAACACTGGTCATGTAAAACCTGGGCATAGGCTGAATAGGTTTGGTGTGCACTGTGCAGCTTTCTGTTCCGTTAACACAGAGCCTAGTTGGCTCTCGTGTTAACCCTTTCCACCCCCCCTCGCTCGAGCCTGACTGCTCCATCTGCTGCGCTGTGACATGTTCTTAACTGCGGCTCTTTCTTTTTACCGTGGCAGAGTCCTTGAAAATATTTGACAGTAATTTATTCAAGGCATTCGTGACTGACTGTCAGCGTGTGCGTTTGATAGAAAGGGAGCCTAGGGAGTTCATTGGTCTTTTCATCTTTAAAGGCTTTGGTTTAATTGCGTTTACAGAGGTATTTAGAGCCGCTGGCCCAGTAAACAGGAACATCACATTATTGGGATGTGATGCCAATGCCCTCTGTCACCACCAGTCGGGTGAACATCATCTAATCAGACAGCCACTGAGTGGAGGGGCCCCAATAAATCTAATCAACATCCAGCCTGTTATAAGCATCAAACCAACCAACTGGTACAGTCCTGTCAGGAGGGCTAAAGGCCTACCTTTCTGAGATGAATGTTGTTGATGTCATCGAAGCAGGTCATTTAATGTACAGGGCAAATTGGATGAAATGTTCACTACATAAACAAACACAATTTTTCAAATATTTTAAAAGAAAAGCTTCATCATCATGCAATTCAGGCATAACCTTTGTGATTGAACAAAAGGCAATATTTCAAAAAGCTTGTATGTGAATGACATATCTGAAAAAGACATCACACACGGACGGACAGGACCCCTTGAGGACCTGGGTCTTAATGCAGAGAGGAGAATCACAAAGGTGTGATTGAATGAAAGGAGGAGGCAGGAATCTCAGGGGGGTTTAAGTAAATTGGAATTTACAGGGAAAGCTAATGGGATCTGCTAAGGCTAACGGATGGCTGCAACGATATTTGATTAATACCCACTGAAGGAGGAGAAGACTGATTCTCTGACTATGAAAGTAGGTAGGCAGGTAGAACAAAATAAAAGAGAATTACAGAAGATGAATAACAGTGGAGAGAGAGAGAGAGAGAGAGAGAGAGGGGATGTGTACTAGTAACTCACCATGTAGTGCAGGTCGTCGAAGCCGTTGAGCAGCAGCTTGCTCTCGTACTGCGGCAGCCCCACGTGCTCCAGCCAGTCTCCCACGGGCTGGTCCAGCAGCCGACCAGCTGCCCCACCTGCAGACAGAGGGAAGCGCTTGAGCAGGGAAAAGCCGTTGAGCCGGTAGCAGCGGCACTCTGACGACGACACATGGCACTGCCACATCATCCTGGGCCAGCAGAGCCGAGAGCACCAGCACCAAGAGGGCAGGGGAGACAGCTTGGCGATGGCACCACAGTGGGCATGCGTTGGCTCCCGCACAGCAGCGGGGGCCAAACCAATGACTTAGGATCGGGTTTAATAACAAACCCCTGGGTCTCAGGAGCTTAGTTGGGTGTCGAGGGGGTTTGGGGTCCCCTCTGCTGGTTAACAGTATGAGTCCTGTGTCCAGACTGCTGCGTTCACCAGCTCAAACCCACTCAAAAACAGGTGTAGATTGAACAGAGTCGAGAACAGCCACACATGTAACATTGTTCTGCTTAGAACGACAACCATAGACAAAATGCTCCATATCCACAAACAAATTGCATTAATACTCCAAGATGCGTTAACTTAAAACAGGAATCAGGCTATTCTATCTAAAGTTGCAAGCATGCAGATTCATCTTCCTGCTAATATGCTCGAGTTGTTAATGACAGAGAGTGTCTCTGAAACGAGAGAGAAGCGTATCAGAAGTTAGGCGATTCGTTCCGGCCCAGTGAGAAGTTCTTTAGTACTCGCACAGAGCAGCAGGGAGATGGGTGATTAAAACAGTGCATGGCCCATCCCTGTTTCTCCACACTCCTCCTCACAGTCAGCAGATCATACACACACGGTCACGCACAAGGCAGGAATCTCCTCCCCGGATCACATGACGTGTGAATCAGGAAACCCAGCGTGGCAGAGAGGAGCGACAGGTACTAACAGAAAACCAGAGACGATAATGAGCTTGAGATGACTATGATAAATCAAATCAGGTGTTACAGCTATGCTTGGTATTAACTCAAGGCCTCCTTGTGGCTCCTGAAACAGGGAATGCACTATGCTGTGATGAGCAAAGGTTGAGCTGGTGCTTTGACTCTGGACCTGTGAACGATTTAAATCTAATACATTAAGTAGTTCATTCTGATAACAGCTCAACTCAATGCATGAACCTTTGCGTTAATCCTAATCGTTTAGAATGCTACGGTCAGAAGCTTTCGTGACTTGTGATCCACATGACTAATTTAAGGCAAAGCTGAATATTAAAACATCCCAGCTAAAATAATCCGTCCCCAGTGCAGCCATCTGCCATCGCCTCTTACACAGTTTGTCTAAGTATCATTCAAATGAATTGCAAATCATTTACATATTTAAATAGGAGCACTTGAGATGAAATGCTTTTCCTGTGCCTCAATGAGTCAATAAGATATATCAAACTCATCAATACAAAGACATCAAATCCTAAGACAGACTAATACAAAAACAATCTATATAACAATCAATATGGTTCGGGACCCTATTTAAACACAATGACTTGCCAGAGTCCACACAGAGTTCTGCACCTGTCCTTCCACACAGCACACAAACAAACAGACTTCAGTTTTTTTCCACAGCCAGCACACTTCCAAGTAGGAACAAATCTAGCAAGTCTCCAGAGTCTTATACTTCATCCAGCTTCTTAAACCCGTTTCAAGTCTCCAGGCTACACTGCTCTTCATGCACACAGTATCATCCACCAGCTCCCTCCTTTAAAACAGCAGCTCCTTGTGTTAAAACACCAATACACCACACAAGGTGTTCAGGCAAACGAACAGTCCACACACAATCCTAGAGATGCTCGGGGTGGCGTCCTTCCATTGTCCTGACTGTTCACTGTACTTCTGCCTGCGATTCCTCTCCTCTCCCTCACGCTTTCTTTTGCTCGCTCTCACTCCCCGCCTCACTCGCGCTTCCCCATTACTCCCTCCCTTCTCTCCCACCCTTTCCCTCTGATACACTGCAGGGCTGCTGTTCATGGTCTGTGAGCTGCTGCCATGCCAAGCACCTACATGGACCCCTGTTCCTCACTACATCCACTGTTGCTCCCTGCTCTTCTGATCTCAATCCGTTTCTTTTGTTTTCATACTCTGGAAACCTCTCCATCTGTCCTTGCTAAGAAACTCATCAGCTAGCAGGAAATGAAGGACAAGGGCGCTGGGACCGATATTACAGGGACCAGCAGCAGGGAACTTCACAGCAACCCCTGCTAGTTACCACCACCACTGTGAAGAAAGAGGAACACACAGGGCTCGATCAGAGGAGAGAGAGACAACAGCAGCAGGGAACTTCACAGCAACCCCTGCTAGTTACCACCACCACTGTGAAGAAAGAGGAACACACAGGGCTCGATCAGAGGAGAGAGAGACAACAGTACAGTGCCTCTTCACGTGGTGAGCATAAAAAAAGAGCCTTTCTCAAATAAGTATTTCCTGCTGCAGGTCCCATGATGATCTCCTGACAGCAGTGGCCAGGCTTCTTGTGTCTCTCTGCGTTTCATAATGTTCCTTCAATTCGTAAGAGGCTGAATGTATCTCACCGGAGAAAGCATTAGAGCGAGCAAGACGGAGCCCCTCTGCCTCTGTAGTCCAAGCCCATCTATCTGATGCTGTCTGGTCACATTGTTGCCGCCCATAACATTGAATGCAAGGGAAGCCAGCAAGCATTTGGCCTCCCTTGATATTGTTTTTAATTAAATAATAGCCAATCAGCATTGAGTTAAACTGAGTGAGCGCAACTGTGAATGGTCCTGGTGCACCAACAACAACAAAAGTGTTGAAAAATTGTTGCATCTTGTTGTCCTCTGGTGGCTAGCTACCTAGCTAAAATCAATTTCCAAAATTAGCCATGGATGGAGATTTGGATTTGGACTTGTGGTTTTACTTTATTCTCCATACCGGCCAACCATAAATTCATACATTGTCACCTGGCCTGAGAGGATGGAAGTTCAATATGTAGTTAGATGGACAACAAAAACTAAAAAAAGTGTGTACTGTATGAGAGTCATAGACCCTTTTGTCAACATGAAAGAGAGGAGGATGTCATTGGCGTTTCTCTACAAGTAGGGTGAGCCACATGTATATTTTGGAGTACATGCACACACATTACACAAATCAGTACCATGGACAGCCACATAATTCGCTAACTTTGATTGGACTAAATAGTTTTTGGTATCTTTTCGTTTTCACTGTATTAAACTAAGCATAGGTGATTTGATGATGTTGAAATAAATTAAAATATGGTTCTAAATCATTGGTTGTTTAGTAAACAGGGCTCCCGAGTGGCGCAGCGGTCTAAGGCACTGCGTCTCAGTGCAAGAGGCATCACTACAGTCCCTGGTTCGAATCCAGGCTGTAGCACATCCGGCCGTTATTGGGACTCCAATAGGGCGGCGCACAATTGGCCCAGCGTCGTCCGGGTTTGGCCGGTGTAGGCCGTCATTGTAAATAAGAATTTGTTCTTAACTGGCTTGAATTGTTAAATAAAAGGCTCAATATTATTATTATTATTATTATTATTAAATAGTCCAAAAATGTCAGAAACACTTACTTACATGACCTACAGCATGGTCAAGCAACTGTTTGTTACATTTCAAATGCTTTGAATTTATGAGGGCTCCCTATTAGCCAAGTCAGCAGCAATTCTTTCTGGGGTCCAAACACATTAAGGCACTTACAGCACACATAAAACAAAAGATAAAACATTATTACACCACTACACCATTATTACATCATATATAATACAAAATGTGTGTGTAGAATGTGTGTGCGTATGTGTGTCTTTTTCTGTGTGCGTCTCTTTAGTTCCTGCTGTTTCATAATATGTATATATATATATATATATGTATATATATATATATATATATATATATATATATATATATATATATATATATATATAAAATCTGAGTCATGACTCTAGTACTGTGCGGCAGGTAGCCTAGTGGTTAGAGTGTTGGGCCAGTAACTGAAAGGTTGCTGGATCGAATCCCCAAGCTGACAAGGTACAATTCTATCGTTCCGATTATGATTATCGTACCGATTATGATTTTTCAACACTGATACGATGCCGATTATTGTAGGACCAAAAAAAGCCGATACCGATATATATATATTTGAAATAATGACAATTACAACAATACTGAACTTACATAAATAATATAAATTTAGACTCAAATAAATATTGAAACATGCTCAATTTGGTTTAAATAATGCAAAAACACAGTGTCTGAGAAGTAAAAGTGCAATATGTGCCATGTAAGAAAGCTAAGCTATGCTCAGAACAGATGAAAGCTGGTGGTTCAATATTCTCAGTTCTTCAATATTCCCAGTAAAGAAATATTAGGTTGCAGTTATTATAGGAATTATGACGCGTCGACTATTTCTCTCTCTACCATTTGTATTTCATATACCTTTGGCTATTGGATGTTCTAATAGGCAGTTTAGTATTGCCAGCCTAATCTCAGGGGTTGATAGGCTTGAAGTCATAAACAGCGCTGTGATCAAGCATTGCTAAGAGCTGCTGGCAAACGCAGTAAAGTTTGAATAAATGCTTACGAGCCTGCTGCTGCCTACCGTCGCTCAGTCAGACTTCTCTATCAAATATCAAATCATAGACTTAATTATAATATAATAAACACAGAAATACGAGCCTTTGGTCATTGATATGGTCAAATCCGGAAACTATCATTCCGAAAACAAAATGTTTATTCTTTCAGTGAAATACGGAACCGTTCCGTATTTTATCGAACTGTTGGCAACCCCAAGTCTAAATATTGCTGTTACATTGCACAACCTTCAATGTTATGTCATAATTATGTAAAATTCTGGCAAATTAGTTTGCAACGAGCCAGGCGGCCCAAACTGTTGCATATACCCTGACTCTGCGTGCAATGAACGCAAGAGAAGTGACACAATTTCCCTAGTAATATTGCCTGCAAACATTAATTTATTTTAACTAAATATGCAGGTTTAAAAATATATACATCTGTGTATTGATTTTAAGAAAGGCATTGATGCTTATGGTTAGGTACATTCGTGCAGCGATTGTGCTTTTTGTCGCAAATGCACCTTTGTTAAATCATCACCCGTTTGGCGAAGTTGACGTAGGCTGTGATTAGATGATAAATTAACAGGCACCGCATTGATTATATGCAACGCAGGACAAGCTAGTTAATCGAGTAATATCATAATCTGTGTAGTTAACTAGAGATTATGTAAAGATTGATTGTTTTTTTATAAGATAAGTTTAATGCTAGCTTGCAACTTACCTTGGCTCCTTGCTGCACTCGTATAACAGGTAGTCAGCCTGCCATGCAGTCTCCTCATGGAGTGCAATGTAATCGGCCATAATCAACGTCCAAAAATGCAGATTACCGATTGTTATGCAAACTTGAAATCTTTCCTAATTAATCGGTCAACCTCTAGTTTAAATAGACAGCTCGGTGCATTCAGCTTGTCAACACTTCTTACAAAAATAAGTAGTGATGAAGTCAATCTCTCCCCCACTTTGAGCCATGAGAGATTGACATGCATATCATTAATGTTAGCGCCCTGGGTACATTTAAGGGCCAGCCGTGCTGCCATGTTCTGAGCCAACTTTAATTTTCCTAAATCCCTCTGTGGCACCTGACCACACGACTGAACAGTAGTCCAGGTGTGACAAAACTAGAGCCTGTAGGAACTGCCTTGTTGATAGTGTTCTTAAAAAGGAAGAGCAGCTCTTTTATTATGGACAGACTTCTCCCCATCTCAGCTACTGTTGTATCAACATGTTTTGACCATGACAGTTTATAATCCAGGGTTACTCCAAGCAGTTTAGTCACCTCAACTTGCTCAATTTAAACATTATTCATTACAATATTTAGTGGAGGTTTAGGGTTTAGTGAATGATTTGTCCCAAATACAATGCTTTTAGTTTTTGAAATGTTTAGGACTAACTTATTCCTTGCCACCCATTCTGAAACTAACTGCAGCTCTTTGTTGAGTGTTGCAGTCATTTCAGTCGCTGTACTAGCTGACGTTTATAGTGTTGAGTCATCCGCATACATAGACACACTGGCTTTACTCAATGCCAGTGGCATGTCGCTAGTAAAGATTGAATAAAGTAAGTGGACTAGACAGCTTCCCTGGGGAATTCCTGATTCTACCTGGATTATGTGGACTTCACCAGACAGATGTTGCTCTCAGTTTTTGTGATGAAACAAAGGTGTAGTTTAATGTATTCTGCAACTGCGTCTTCTTATTGTATCAGATTATATATATATCACGGTGGCAAGTTATATGAACTAGCAGGTTATAGAGCAAACAACACAATTCTCACAACATATTGGTTGTAATATGGCTTTTTCCCCCTGGCTTGGCCAGTGATTTTACCTCAGCACCGTTACTGTTCATTGAGATAGTGCTGGGGGAGTGAGAGCCATAGAGATAACACCAGTTTCACCTCTATGGTGGGAGCGAAGCAGGTCTAGCTGGTGGTTAAGATGCTGTAGTTGATGTAGACTAATTCAGAGGCAGGTTAACAACCCAAACAACCACAGAAGGAGCAGGCCAGGGTAATAACAACAGCTGCAGTGGGCTTGCCTAATTCCTGCAAGTCTGCAAGGGAACATGAGCTCATCCCCTAACATACATGCCTGTTAATATTTTAACAGCTCACTTCAAAGCAGACCACAACAAACAAGCAAAAAAATGCCAGAATGCAATAACGAGATGGCCAACGGTTTTCTTTTTTTCTTCTCATTGGAATATAGCCGTCGGCTTAAGAGTCTGGGTTAGGCTAGTTCATCTTCCTTCTGTGACTTTAAGGGAGAAGCATATTGTAGAGAAGAAAATGGGAGGATGGGGGAGGAGGCTGACAGGGATGGAGGACATGGTTCTGGTTCACTACCACAGTCCCATGGTCCCCGCGTGACCATCCATCAGACCTAAAGGACAGGCCAGCTTCATGCTATAGGAGTGCTGCAGACTGTATTGCAGGCTAACATGTGTGGTATACATTATTCACTGCAGTTTACGGTAATACACCTGGTCCCTTCCTAGTTTAGCCATTTTGTCCTACAGCCACAAAGGAAACATGGGCAAAACCAGCAGAAGTGGAGTACCAATCTGGGTCAGAAAAGTGTCTGAATAGACAGCCTATAAACCAAGGCGAGCCACAGTGTGAGCCAAACGGATCCATGTCTTTACAGTAAACCTTCTGCGTAGGCTACGTAGAACACACTGGGAATTGTTGAAGGTCATTTCTGACAATGGTCGATTCAACTCAACTATCGATCTACATTCAAAATAAAGCCATGTCCTTCACTGGCACTAAAGTAATCTCTTGTGACTGACCCACTTGTATAATAGGTCCCTCTTATGTGCTATTCAAAGAGCCAGCTGCCCACCCGGATGGTACCTTTGTGTCTCTGGCTCAGTCATCACTAACATCACTCCATTCATCACTTCCCACACGCTCTCTATAGCGCCAGTGTGGCTATCATTATTCAGGTATGTACTGTATCTTTCAATAGCCGGCTCAGTTCCCCGGCTTTAAGCCATTCGCATTGGATCAAATGACTGGTCTCCAGGGACCATTACAAAGCCCAAATAGTATACACATGAAGTGGTGGTGGTGACTTCCCTAACAGAATGACTAGACACACACACACACACAAATAGGATTCCATGGCGTGAACAACAAATCCAGCACTTTATTATTACACTTTATTAAGACTAATGGATGTGGCTTTGAAGAAAACAGAAAGCTATGAAATGGAACAAACTAAAAAAAAAAATCACGAGGTACTTGTTGAATCATCTGGGTCAAAACAGCCAATTGGGTAATGAAGAGTTGTAATCATAAAGCATCAGGGACGCAGGGTTGGATTCACAGAGCACATCATTATAACTGGGATGGATTGTATTACACAAGAGGATAAAAGGGAGATCAAATCTAGAGGAGAGAAACTCATTTATTTCTTTTATATTTATATTTATATTTATATATATATATATATATATATATATATATATATACCCACCATCTTTCTAATGCCAAGCTGGACATCAGAAAGAATGCTTTTGGGAGTCTTAACGAGAATGAGTTGTCATGTTTATGTAAAGTATGTAAATGTATGCAAAATACACCCCTTCAAATGAGTTGATTCGGCTATTTCAGCCACACCCGTTGCTGACAGGTGTATATAATCGAGCACACAGCCATGCAATCTCCATAGACACACATTGTCAGTAGAATGGCCTTACTGAAGAGCTCAGTGACTTTCAACTTGGTACCATCATAGGATGCAACCTTTCCAACAAGTCAGTTTGTCAAATTTCTGCCCTGCTAGAGCTGCCCCAGTCAACTGTAAGTGATGTTATTGTGATGTGGAAACATCTAGGAGCAACAACGGCTCAGTCGCAAAGTGGTTGGCCACACAAGCACAGAACGGGACCGCTGAGTGCTGAAGCGCGTAGCTCGTGAAAATCGCCTGTCCTCAGTTGCAACACTCACTAACAAGTTCCAAACTGTCTCTGGAAGCAGCATCAGCACAATAACTGTTCGCCGGGAGCTTCATGAAATGGGTTTCTATGGCTAAGTGTCGGCTGGAGTGGTGTAAAGCTCGCCACCATTGTACTCTGGAGCAGTGAAAACACGTTCTCTAGAGGGATGAATCAAGCCTCACCATCTGGCAGTCCAACGGATGAATCTGGGTTTGGCAGATGCCAGGAGAACAACTGTAAAGTTTGGTGGAGTAGGAATAATGGTTTGGGACTATTTTTCTTGGTTGGTCCTAGGCCCCTTAGTTCCAGTGAAGGGAAGTCTTAACACTACAGTATACAATGACATTCTAGACGATTCTGTGCTTCCAACTTTGTGGCAACAGTTTGTGGAAGGACCTTTCCTGTTTCAGCATAACAATGCCCCCGTGCACAAAGCGATGTCCATACACAAATGGTTTGTCGAGATCGGTGCGGAAGAACTTGACTGGCCTGCACAGAGCCCTGACCTCAACCCCATCCAACACCTTTGGGATAAATTGGAGCGCCGACTACGAGCCAGGCCTAATCTCCCAACATCAGTACCCAACCTCACTAATGCTCTTGTGGATGAATGGAAGCAAGTCCACGCAGCAATGTTCCAACATCTAGTGGAAAAACTTACCTGAAGAGTGGAAGGTGTAATAGCAGCAAAGGGGGGACCAACACCATATTAATGCCAATGATTTTGGAATGAGATGTTTGATGAACAGGTAGGTGTCCACATACTTTTAGTCATGGAGTGTATATTAGAATAGGCTTACTTGAAAATCCAGTTTTCAATAACAGAGCAGGGAATTTAAGTATGGATGTTCTTAAATAAAAGTGACAGGGGAAATTTTACCTGTACCATCTTCACTAAGTGGAATAAGTAGATGAATTGCATATGCTATTATAATATCTTTAGTCACGTAAAATGCGTAGGGTGAGCGACTCATCTTACCTGGTGTAGAGTACTGCTGGTCTCTAGAGAAATCAATGCCTGCTCCAATCAACGTCATGATCTTCTCAATCTGAGGAGGGGAACAGAGTAGCGTGTCAGAGGAAAAGACAAGATGGCTGCCACACCTCTCACCACCAAGGGGACAAGAGTTACCTCCATGCATTGAAACCAAACACTGCAGTACAGTAGCCCCCAATGAAACCTTATCAAAGCAGAACTTTGCTATCATGACTTCACATAAACACTGAACACTTTTAAGATAATGGTAGACAAATAATGTACAATCTTGCTGGCCAGACTGAGGCCTGGGGGCTGTGTGAAGAGAATTGTCTAACCAATATTAGTAAGAATTGATACAAAATGACTATGTGAACATCATGTTACAGCTGTATTTTTTGAGGGACAAAATGTCAAGTCTTTGCAGCCTGCAGTCAAAACAATGTAACAATGTAGCTAGGCTTAATATTACAGCATTCTAGTAATTAGTGGCAAACTGAATCAGACTTCAGCGGGGCAGAAACCACATTTTACTGAAGAAAAGGAACTGGAGTTGCATCATAAAGACGATGTTGGTTTTATTTCTCTACGTCTGGGACCTTTGGGTTTCCTGCTGTCTGCTTTGTAAATGTACAATAGTGCACAATATGACCACCACCAGGCGATACATGCAAACCCAAGAGAGACTTGTTACGGATTATACCACAACTGAGCATGCCTCTGACACACACAGTACACACCTTCCCCATCTCATGCATCGTCCCCCTATACTACAGCGATGATACACAGGTACACAGATGATTCACCCATGCACATGAAAGCAAACCCACACACCCCCTCGCAGACACCCCCAGAGCCATCTCTTCCACACCCATTCAGCAGCACAGCGAAGAAACAGCAGCAGTGGACCGTACAGCAGGAAGATTACACCTGTCACACACACCACAGACCACTGTCACAGCCCGCCCTCCTCCAGGCCCGGCCCTGGGATTGGGGACAGAGGAGGGCCAACAAAGACTGCTGTCAGAGCTGTCAGCCATCTCCACCGTACAGGATAGTATGTGCTCTGTCATGAGAGACAGGCTCTTTTCCTACATGAGGCCCCTTTTTCATAGTTTGGAACGGATGGTTATATCACGACCGACACTTCATTTTATCAGTGATCTGCGATCACTTTCAATGAGAGAAGTCATTTCACACAGGACTCATTTTATGGTTTTGATGTGAAAATCCTTGTGTTTGATGATGCGGTCAAATATCAACAGTTCTTTTGCACAGTAGTAAAGAAAAAGGCAAAAACTTTAAAAGCAATGGAATTTAGTTGCCTAAAGCACTTTATGGTTTATGGAAGAGCCTTCGCTATTCTTTTTTGACTGCATCCATGTGAGAGGTCAGATAACGGTTCTGATCCCTCCTCTCTGAGATCACGTCAGCATATTGTCTGATCCACCCTCTCTCAGAGATCACGTCTGATCCCCCCCCCCTCTCAGAGATCACGTCAGCATATTGTCTGATCCCCCCCTCTCAGAGATCACGGCAGCATAGTCTGATCCTCCCCCCCTCTCTCAGAGATAACGTCAGCATATTGTCTGATCCCCCCTCTCTCAGAGATCACGTCAGCATATGGTCTGAACCCCCTCTCTCAGAGATCACGTCAGCATATTGTCTGATCCCCCCCCTCTCTCAGAGATCACGTCAGCATATTGTCTGATCCCCCCCCCTCTCAGAGATCACGTCAGCATATTGTCTGATTTCACCTCTGGTTGAGACTTCATGCTGCCTAGAGGCACAAAATGACCATCTACTGCTCTCTACCACTACAGTAGACTAATTGAAATAAGAGGGGGAGTTATCCCAAATTATACACATTAGACCGGTATAATGGACGTTGATTATATGTGCTTTTCCCCAGTTTGTACAAAGGTGATTGTCAGCTTCTCTGGTCAAAGCACAAAGAACCAGCCTCCACCTTAAAGTGGAAGAGGAGAGTGATGCATTAGCCCCACAGGAGAAGACTACCTTGGAAATCATTTTAATTGGATACATTGGCCAGTTTTGACACTTGAGGCCATACATTATTCCCAGGAAAAAGATAAGAGTGGAAATTAGTGTTGAGAGTGATTACTGTTCAATCATCATGGGAAGATGTAGCTAACAACGATGGGCGCAATAAAACAAGGTGAATGCGAAATGTCTAGCAATTGAGCGCAAGTATACTTTGAGGAATCCCACTCACGAGGTTGCTTGCCTTGCATACAAAGCAGCGAACAACAGACTACAGGTTAGACTGATGAGTTACAAGAGCATCCCCAAAAGGTTTCTTCCCAAAAAGAAAAGTCCTATTCACCTCCATCATAAAGAAGAAGAAGGCCCAACCAACAGGAAGAGAAGAGGACCAGAAGATGGATGGAGGACGTGCACTCTTACACTTTCAAAGGACTGAGATCTCAGAAGAGGCCGTGTGGGAGGCATCTGCTGAGAGAGTGTCAGGTTGTTTTCATTTTCACATATTCATTTCTATCCACAAATCATTTTGGGCCCCAGCAGTGCAAAATGTGTGAAACCAGACCAGCCTCCCGATATGAACAACCCTAAAAATGGAAAACATAAAACAAAAATCCCATCTGGCCTTTAGCAAAGGTCCTCATTGAAAAGAACATCCTGCATTAAAAACTGAACTGCAATTGAGAGAGTACTTTGTTGACAAGCGATGCCCGGCTGTTTAAGGTCTTAATGCATATTAGGTCATTACAGCATCAAAACCATTTTGTAAACAATGAACTGGCATCATACAGCCATCCTGCTGATCATTTAAAGAGCCGTAGTGTGTGGGCGCCATTACTCTTCTGAACTCATCTTTTCCATTATTCCTTTTCAAAGTTTATCCTGATTACCTGCATAGAAGACACTGCATTTTCACATCAATGCAGTGAGAAAGATAGAAGTGACTTTGATCCCTTTCTCTCTCATCTCCATCTCCCAATTCTAACACCCTACACTGAGGAGCAACACAGTCCATACAGAACAAAAACCAGCCTCACCATCACCCTAGACGGATCAGAAACAGCTTTAACACACTCACAAACCTCTCCATGCAGCGCCATCCGAGATGGCTCACTTTTTACACTCCAGGTGTCAAAAAAACAACCATACTGCAGCTAAAGGCTCTGCTGAAAAATAAAAATGTGAATAGCATAACAATCATGAACAGAAACACAAGCGGCAGCTTGGGACTATTTATGACAGCTAGCGACACGCTGGCTGACTCAGTCAGGTGATCTGAAACTTCCCATCATCATCTGCTGATCTCAGTCCCCTATCCTCCAGGCCGGCTCGGTCCTCCCCTCCCGCTCCGTGGCTCGACGACTCATTGCGAGCTCACAGAACAGAGCTCCGGGCAGCCGAGCGGAAATGGAGGAAAACTCGCCTCCCTGCGGACCTGGCATCCTTTCACTCCCTCCTCTCTACATTTTCCTCCTCTGTCTCTGCTGCTAAAGCCACTTTCTACCACTCTAAATTCCAAGCATCTGCCTCTAACCCTAGGAAGCTCTTTGCCACCTTCTCCTCCCTCCTGAATCCTCCTCCCACTCCCCCCCCCTCCTCCCTCTCTGCAGATGACTCCGTCAACCATTTTGAAAAGAAGGTCGACGACATCCGATCCTCGTTTGCTAAGTCAAACGACACCGCTGGTTCTGCTCACACTGCCCTACCCTGTGCTCTGACCTCTTTCTCCCCTCTCTCTCCAGATGAAATCTCGCTTCTTGTGACGGCCGGCCGCCCAACAACCTGCCCGCTTGACCCTATCCCCTCCTCTCTTCTCCAGACCATTTCCGGAGACCTTCTCCCTTACCTCACCTCGCTCATCAACTCATCCCTGACCGCTGGCTACGTCCCTTCCGTCTTCAAGAGAGCGAGAGTTGCACCTCTTCTGAAAAAACCTACACTCGATCCCTCCGATGTCAACAACTACAGACCAGTATCCCTTCTCTCTTTTCTCTCCAAAACTCTTGAACGTGCCGTCCTTGGCCAGCTCTCCCGCTATCTCTCTCAGAATGACCTTCTTGATCCAAATCAGTCAGGTTTCAAGACTAGTCATTCAACTGAGACTGCTCTTCTCTGTATCACGGAGGCGCTCCGCACTGCTAAAGCTAACTCTCTCTCCTCTGCTCTCATCCTTCTAGACCTATCGGCTGCCTTCGATACTGTGAACCATCAGATCCTCCTCTCCACCCTCTCAGAGTTGGGCATCTCCGGCGCGGCCCACGCCTGGATTGCGTCCTACCTGACAGGTCGCTCCTACCAGGTGGCGTGGCGAGAATCTGTCTCCTCACCACGCGCTCTCACCACTGGTGTCCCCCAGGGCTCTGTTCTAGGCCCTCTCCTATTCTCGCTATACACCAAGTCACTTGGCTCTGTCATAACCTCACATGGTCTCTCCTATCATTGCTATGCAGACGACACACAATTAATCTTCTCCTTTCCCCTTCTGATGACCAGGTGGCGAATCGCATCTCTGCATGTCTGGCAGACATATCAGTGTGGATGACGGATCACCACCTCAAGCTGAACCTCGGCAAGACGGAGCTGCTCTTCCTCCCGGGGAAGGACTGCCCGTTCCATGATCTCGCCATCACGGTTGACAACTCCATTGTGTCCTCCTCCCAGAGCGCTAAGAACCTTGGCGTGATCCTGGACAACACCCTGTCGTTCTCAACCAACATCATGGCGGTGGCCCGTTCCTGTAGGTTCATGCTCTACAACATCCGCAGAGTACGACCCTGCCTCACACAGGAAGCGGCGCAGGTCCTAATCCAGGCACTTGTCATCTCCCGTCTGGATTACTGCAACTCGCTGTTGGCTGGGCTCCCTGCCTGTGCCATTAAACCCCTACAACTCATCCAGAACGCCGCAGCCCGTCTGGTGTTCAACCTTCCCAAGTTCTCTCACGTCACCCCGCTCCTCCGCTCTCTCCACTGGCTTCCAGTTGAAGCTCGCATCCGCTACAAGACCATGGTGCTTGCCTACGGAGCTGTGAGGGGACGGCACCGCAGTACCTCCAGGCTCTGATCAGGCCCTACACCCAAACAAGGGCACTGCGTTCATCCACCTCTGGCCTGCTCGCCTCCCTACCACTGAGGAAGTACAGTTCCCGCTCAGCCCAGTCAAAACTGTTCGCTGCTCTGGCCCCCCAATGGTGGAACAAACTCCCTCACGACGCCAGGACAGCGGAGTCAATCACCACCTTCCGGAGACACCTGAAACCCCACCTCTTCAAGGAATACCTAGGATAGGATAAGTAATCCTTCTCACCCCCCCCCCTTAAATGATTTAGATGCACTATTGTAAGTGGCTGTTCCACTGGATGTCAGAAGGTGAATTCACCAATTTGTAAGTCGCTCTGGATAAGAGCGTCTGCTAAATGACTTAAATGTAAATGTAATGCTGCATCTCCATAGCTGGCCACCTCCATACTGGCGCTCCTCTCTGTGTGCTCACTAAGGGTGAGGCAGATGCACGCTCAAAAGAACGGGGACAAGAGGGGTTAGCCTGTGGAATTGGGTGGGGGGGGGTTCACTGAGATTTTTTGATCCCCCTCTGTTCTCTCTGCCCCTCCCTCCTCATGAAGTCATCCGCTACGTGGCGCCGGCATTGATATCTTCACAATGTACACAGCATGGAACGACAGGCCCCTCCTCCCATTGTATATCGCCATGCTGATGGGGAACCAATCTCTGCAGATAGATCGGCTATGTATGTGTTCATGAATGTGAATCCAATGAACCATCTTGACACTCATGGACGGTGATATTTCTTTTCAAAGCGGGACAGGGTTGTTATATAGAACTCGCTCGGGATAGAGGAGTGCTGGTAATGAGAAATAAATACAAATAATGACAACAATGAACTTGAACAACAGAAGTAATAACCATAATAACCATGCTGGATAAAAGACAGGAAAGGGTAATAAGGACATTAACATTGTTGTAGGCTACTATTCAAAAGGACACACTGTATTTTCCAAATATCTATTTATAGCTAGCGCAAAATATATTTTCTCACTCGTGTTTATAACAAACATTGTCCAGAATCTCATTGGCTTGACTGTAAAATGTCTTCCCTTCCAGCCCTTACATTGTAATTAACAGGAGAGATTGATCAAATCACCCTGTGGAGGAAGGCTATAAAGTGGACACACAAAACTCTAACTGTGGCCTGCCCAGATAAAGAAGAGAGGACTGTGGCTTCATTAAGGGCTCCGGGCTCTGTGTTTGCCTGAGAATAAAACCTTGGAAGTGTCATCAGTTCCTAGTAATGACCAGTGTTGGACAATAGACCCCAGCACCCTCCGTGGCTGTACTGTACACTGGTAATCTGTCTAGGAGCTGTTGCTCTCAGGAGAAAGTGCTGGACTAATGTCATGCTACACCCTCGGCTCTTACGGAGGAATCTGCAATCTATTTCCTCCCATCAGCCGCGGGACATCACCCTGACACCCCCCCCTTCCAGCATGAGGCCCCCGAGGTGCAAATAGCAGTGATTGGTGATATCACACAGATGTAGACACACCAAGCTGAGCTCCTAAAACACACACACAAATAAGTGTGTGCACTGTGCTAGCACCACTCCAGTCACCCAAGTCATAGACTGTTCTCTCTGCTACCGCACGGCACGTGGTACCGGAGCTCCAAGTCTAGGACCAAAAGGCTCCTCAACAGCTTCTACCCCCAAGACATAAGACTAATGAACAATTCATAAAAATCACAACCAGACAATTTACATTGACACCCCCCACACCCTCTTGTACACTGCTGCTACTTGCTGTTTGTTTGTTACCTATGCATAGACACGTCGCCCCCACCTACATGTCCAGATGACCTCAACTAGCCTGTACCCCCGCATACTGACTCAGTACCGGTGCCCCCTGTATATAACCTCGTTATTGTTATTGTGTTACTTATATTATTACTTTTTTATTTCAGTCTACTTGGTAAATATTTTCTTCTTGAACTGCACTGTGGGTTAAAGGGCTTGTAAGTTAGCATTACACGGTAAAGTCTACACTTGTTGTATTCCGCGCATGTGGCAAATAAAGTTTGATTTGATTCAACCTGGGAATTTCGGTTCCCTCAATCCATAAAAGAAATTGTATTGTATTGTATTGTATTGTATTGGTGAAGAGGGGAATACCTGGTCCAATCCACTTCAGAGGCTGCAGGCCTTGACAGGCAGGTCTAATAGACTGTGAAAGGTTGAGTAATTACATCCCGATCTGAGCTGCGGATATAACAGCCTTCTGGTTCCTCAGTGTAGATTATAGACCTACACACGACCAAGACGGCTTCTCACTGGGACAGATACTCGTGGCGAAACTCAGCACAGACTAGAGAGTTAATATCGGAGAAGAAGAACAATAGCTGCAGCGCTGTGTGGGGTTTTACAGATTGAATCCATACATAGACCGAGAGAGTCTCCCATTGTGAGGGGCTCTAGTCTCTATGGGCAGCATCTGCCTGATAGAATGACCAAATGGGTCACAGGTCAGCACAGTGTTAAAGGTCAACAGCTAAGGAGGAAGGGGGTTTGCTGCCAGGTGGGAAGGGGGTTGGTCAGAGTGATGCAAAGAAAAAAATGGAGAAAGAGAGAAGGGGGAGAGAGAGCAGAGAGGAGAGACCAATCAGAGAGCCTGAACACAAAGACAACCCCCTCTAGACTACATTGATGCATGCACAGCAGCTATCAGCAGTCCCCAGAACACTTGATAAATCATGGTAGAACAGTTCTTTCCAATGTCAAATCAAAATCAAATTCAAGTTTATTGGTCACGTTCACAGACTTGCAGATGCAGCGAAATGTTTGTGTTTCTGGCGCCAACAGTGCAGTAATGTCAAACTTGGCTAAGGGCTAGAAAATGGCACCATCTTGCCATCAATGACTTGCAAACTTCATATTAATGTCTTCCACTATCTCTGAAGTAGAGGTTTTCACAGATCCACCTGTACCCGAATAACCGAGAACCGATCCGGGACCCGAGTAGGTCCGGATCCATTGTTCTAAATAAAGTCACGGGTCTTTGTCGGATCTGTTTTGATTGTCATTGGTCTCGGGTATGTGTAATTTTAACTTACTTGTCTGGAAGGACCCATATAGATCCGAACGTGACTGCTGCAGTAAAGAGAGAAATTGTATCATGTATGCTGCTGATTTTTGCTTTTGTTGGCCAATCATAAGTCATCAAAGCAGCAATAGGCTACAGTCATAGAGCCTCCGTGTGGGCCAAAAGTTGGGAGATATCTAATCAATGGAAGATGGAATTAAAAGTTAAAAAGGGAAGAATAGACTACGACAAGCCAGAGTCGACAGGTAGGCTGCTACATTATATTCTGAATGGAGTTGACGTTTCAAGAGAGGTAGCACATAATCATAGCTGGGTGATTTATCATCCACTATGGCAGCTATTAGTCTACTATGGCGCGAGTCGGCTTGGTTGGTTGCTGTCTCTCCCTCCCTCCCGTTCTCCGTGTCACTCGCACACACTCCCGATAGCCGACACAAACAGCATGGTTCCTGCTAGAGCGTCACCTCTCTCTACCTCCGTTCCCTGGCACTTTATCAGCTCCGGCTTAAAACATGTTATTTTCTGCTGCTTCCCTCACTCGGATCAGAGAGGACCAGGTCTGGATCCGGATGGGAAAGCATATTGGGTCCGGATGGGAAAGCCCCATGTCCATTTCAGAACGGATCCAACTTTTTGGCCCTGTGATGGCCTCTACTCTAAAGCTCAAATCTGCACAACAGAATGGAATTCAACTACAGAGGGCAACTCCCAAACATGGTCCAAACTATTTAAAAAAAGAGAAAGAGGAGAATGAGCGTCCTCTCTATCCCCCAGCCACTCAGCAAAGAGTTGGAGTCCGTTAAATATCTTCAGAGGATTGTCTGTTCTATAGCCTACATCTATAGTAGTGATGGGGGAAAGAAAATCTAGAGTTACATATCGGGATATTCTTTTGCACGAGATGTACCCGCAACAAAACTCTAGTACTTCTGTTGATTTTTTTAAATAGGGAGCCAATTTGTTTTCAGCATTTTTATTTCCATGACTGATCTAAACTTTCCTCATCACACTCTTGTCCATTCCAGCAGACATATGGTGAGCAATATGTTAGTGTACAGAGTCCCCCGCTGGCCACCCCCGGTGATGACACACCATATAGAGTTGGGTTTGATCTGAGCAGCATGAGGGATTCAACGCTCTTATCATCCAGGGTCTCCAACGCTCTCATCTCAGGCACACAGAGAGTCTGTGAAAAGAGCTTAACCATCACTAAACAACCAGAGTTTACATTCAACATGCCAACAGATGCAGAACAATATCTTAGCAACATGGATACAATCCCAAAACACAGCCTGTGGAGTTTAAAATGCCACAGAAAATAAACCTTTAAAGTTCTCGTTTGCTTTTCCCATTTTATACTCCAATTTCAAGCAAATGAAATGCAAAAGCAAATATTTATCTGGAAACTAGGCCTATCTTTAAGGGGGCAATCAGCATTTGCTACATCCATTTTTAGACGTATAAATTAATTATATATACCCATTGATTCTTGAAGAATATAACTTATGAGCTTCATGAGCTTAGTTCAACTGTCACACTCCATGAGAACCCAAAATATAAGCTGGTTTTACGCCAATGTTTGTAAACAAACACCAATCTTTTTGATATTATGGATGGGTCAATCCTTGCATCCAGGAATTTCTATGAATTTGAGAGTGATCACACTTCTCCAGCCCCATCACACAGCTTTTTATTGAAACAGTGGTGGGGAGGCAATTTGTTTTTGTTATAACTGCTGATTGGCCCTTTAAAGAAAGATCTACACAACACAATTTATCAACCCTATTAATGGCAGGTAAATGAAAAGACGTATGAGCTGCGCTGTGTAAATCAGATAATTGATACTCACAAAGGCTGGCTTCATAGTGGTTATTGGATCCGTGGTGAGCGGGACAGAAAACGAAGCAAAAGTGAAGTGGGCTGTTAGATGACTGCCCTCTTCTCTAGCGTGTCAATACGTCTCTCTCTCTCTCTTCTCTTTCTCTCTCCCCTCCCATCTGTGGGTCTACTCTAACTGGCCCACACAATGTGCCCCCTGGATTGTCATGTTCAATCTGATCCCAAGACCAAGACAAACCTGCATTAGCATGCGCCTTAAACACAAGCACACACACCCACCCACCCTGACACACACAGCATAACAGATACACACACCCTTAAATGCAGGCACGTAGGCCAAGACCTCATGCAAGTCAAATCTCCTTGTCTCCTTGCATATAGAGGCAGGCTATAGTTTTGTGTGTGTGTGTGTGTGTGTGTGTGTGTGTGTGTGTGTGTGTGTGTGTGTGTGTGTGTGTGTGTGTGTGTGTGTGTGTGTGTGTGTGTGTGTGTGTGAGAGAGAGAGAAAGAGAAGAGGGTGTAAGAAAAGGAAGAGTTAGCAGACCCAGACACACAAAGAAATAGCTTTTTTGGTGTCCTGGGACCCCTTGCCCACACGCTGTCACACAGCTCAGTAGAGTGTTCCAGAGCAGCCAGCCGTGACCAGCAAGATGGCCGCCTGCACCCGTTAGCCGGGCTGCTTCTCTCATTCGCACAGCAACAGAGAGAGAGACAGGAGAGGGAAGGAAACAGCAATAGAGAAAAGGGGAAGAAAAAGTGCCCTACTTTCAGAGGATCGGCCATTCACAGACTTGTACAAATACTAAACAAAAGGGCAAGGAAACTTCTAAAACAACCAACCTGTGTTAGATTGCCTGCCTGCTGCTTTCATTTGCATTTTCCATGAATGGTGTGGTGCAATGTACTTTCCTGACTGATGTTTTCTTGAAAGGAGAAACATATGAGAGAGAGGCACAGTCTGTGTGCTTCAGTTCAGATCTCTGGGAATCAGAGCTAATTAATATTAACCCAGCTCCTCTGGGACTACAATAGGTTGAAGAGTACTGCAGGATTTTTAATATTCTTCTCTTTCAATCACCTTTTTCATCTCGGGACACACTTTCAAAGAAAACTGTAGAATAGATGATGTGTCAGGTGTACTGAAACCCAGGGCAACACTTCCTGGGTGACAGAGAACCGCAGCCCTAGTAATAGTCCACCCACTCCTAGTGAAAGAAAAATGGATGAACTATTCAATAGACTTAAAAAGTCAATGAATAATCATGATGACGAGGACATCAAAAATGCAACAAAAAAAAAAAATGAATTATTTCTTGCCACATAAAATAACTTGCATAGGCTACATGCTAATCCGTGTGATGCGTTGAAAGGCAGCACTGGGCTGTTATCTTGAACACTGCAGCTCAGAGCTTCTGCATTATGTGGTTGAGCAAAACTGTCAACAGTGTGGCAGCTCTTCGGGTTGCTACACCACAAAGAGAGATCCTATCTGTCCAGCTGACAGTCTGCAGGCTGAGGGGGTGACAGAGAGAGTGACAGGGAGCCTATGCATACACCCACAAGAAGGAAATGATGGGTGTTGCCTGCCTGGGACACGTCAGGTTCTGTAGGAACAAAGATCTTTGGTAACCGACATGAAAAGTGTCTGAGACAGATATCCAAAGACGCCACGACTTAAAAGGTGGTACAATAACTCAAGACAGATCAGGGCATTCAATAGCCCAGAGAACCTAAACGAGGCGTCCTCCCACCTAGCAGTGGTGGGAAAAGTACCCAATTGTCGTATTTGAGTAAAAGTAAATATACTTAAGTATCAAAAGTAAAAGTACAAATCATTTCACATTCCTTATAATAAGCAAACCAAACAGGGCCTCTCTCTTTTCCCCCTTTCCTTTTACAGATAGCCAGGGGCACACTCCAGCACTCAGACATCATTTACAAACTAAGCATGTGTTGAGTGAGTCTGCAAGATCAGAGGCAGTACTGATGACCAGGGATGTTCTCTTGATAAGTGTGTGAATTAGACCATTTTCATGTAATGCTAAGCATTCAAAATGTAATGAGTACTTTTGGGTGCAATGGAAAATATATGGAGTAAAAAGTAAACATTTTCTTTCGGAATGTAATGAGGTAAAAGTTGTAAAAAATATAAACAGTAAAGTACAGATACCCCAAAAACCTCCTTAAGTAGTACTTTAAAGTATTTTATACTTAAGTACATAACACCCCTGCCACCCAGGTTGCTAATGAGTTGCTAATCAAACGGTTGGTAATTACAGCATAGTGTCTGATCCGTCTCCTGTCTCACTCATAATTATATTATCAGGAGGCTATACAGTAGTCTCATATTGATGAACGTTTCAGCCGGGGAATTAACCATTCAAGCAGCAAGCTGTTTCAGTCTGGTGACCATTACCCACTTGGGCCTGACAGCTCTACACTAGAGGAAGAAGAACCTTAGTGATCGTCGTAATACAGCCTGCTGGAGGTGACTGGAATGACAGAACACTTTGAGCTAATGGGAAAAAGTTCATTCCACGCATCTTCTGGTGGACGGTTCACTTTGAGAGAGCATGCAAGTCTTGTTAGTCAACTGAAGTAACTTAATATCGGAAAACGACGCATCTACTTGGAAGGTGAACTCTGAATGACCTTGACGACGGTTGTGAAGCGGACCGTTCAGAGCAAACATTTCAACAGTTGCTTCATGAAAGTAGGGTTTACGTAATCATGTCTTACAGCGGTCTTGTCTTACAGCGGTCTTGTCTTACAGCGGTCTTGTCTTACAGCGGTCTTGTCTTACAGCGGTCTTGTCTTACAGCGGTCTTGTCTTACAGCGGTCTTGTCTTACAGCGGTCTTGTCTTACAGCAGTCTTGTCTTACAGCAGTCTTGTCTTACAGCGGTCTTGTCTTACAGCTGTGCAAACAGAATTTTATGAGTGGGGTCATCGTTCAAAAATATGTTCTCTTCAGGTCATTTTCACCCTCCACTCTGTCAGAGTAAAATAGTATTTCTAGATGAGGGCTATTAAATAGGTGAGTATTTTGAGGAGAGGTGTTACTGGCTCAGATAAACCGGGTTTTGAGATAATGATCTGTGGTTCAGTTCCCTGAGTGGTGGTGTGTCACACTTACTGACTGCCCCCCCAATTCCTCTCTACAGCTGTCGGCTATAATACTGGGGCGGAGTCGGAGTCAACCCTATTCCCTAGGCCTATATAAAGCCCTGGCCAAAACTAGTGCACGATATATAGGGAATAAGGTGCCATTATGGATAGAGCTTTCGCCAAGCTGTTGTTATCATTCCCCTCAGTTGAGATGGAGGCGGGACACAAAAAGGTTCTACTTGGGGTCGATTATCAATTATTTTGGATGATGGAACAAAAACAACTCTCTCCTGCTCCGCCACCCCTCCTGGCGAGGTCAGGAAAAGGGGTCCTCTATACTGAACAAAAATATAAAAACGCAACATGGAACAATTTCAACGATTTTACTGAGTTACAGTTCATATCAAGGAAATCAGTCAATTGAAATAAATTAATTAGGCCCTACTCTATGGATTTCCCATTACTGGGCAGGGGCGCAGCCACGGGAGGCCCACCCACATGGGAGACTGGCCCACCCTTTGGGGAGAAAGGCCAGGCCAATCAGAATTAGTTTTCCTCTACAAAAGGGATTTATTACAGACATAATACTACTCAGTTTCATTCGCTGTTCGGGTGGCTGGTCTCAGACGATCCCGCAGGCGAGGAAGCCAGATTCGGAGGTACTGGTCTGGCGTGGTTACACATGGTCTGCAGTTGTGAGGCTGGTTGGACGTACTGCTAAATTCACTAAAACGACGTTGGAGGTGGCTTATGGTAGAGAAATGAACAAATTATCTGGCAACAGCTCTGGTGGATATTCCTGCTGTCAGCATGCCAATTGAACACTCCCTCAAAACTGTGGCATTGTGTTGTGTGACAAAACTGCACATCTTAGAGTGACCTTTTATTGTCCCCAGCACAAGGTCCACCTGTGTAATGAGCGTGCCGTTTAATCAGCTTCTTGATATGCCACACCTGTTAGGTGTACGGATTATCTTGGCAAAGGAGAAATGCTCACTAACAGCAATGTAAACAAATTTGTGCACAACATAAGAGAAAAATATGCTTTTTTGTGCATATGGAACATTTCCAGGATCTTTTAATTCAGCTCATGACACATGGGACAAACACATTACATGTTGTGTTTATATTTGTGTTCATTATAGAAGTCTACTGCTGTGTAGGACACTCAAGGTCGGGGGCACACAGGCAGGCTCTGCACCGGCCACCTGCATACTAACCACAGAAAAGATGAGCCAAGATATCGACCCCACCTCTAGAGTTGTGTAAAGGAACACCAACTGACCGCAGAGCAACGTGATCTGGTCACTGTGTAGAGGCTGCTACTTGAGCCCCTGGCTTACTCTCTCTGCCTGGCATCACAGATGCATCATGGCATGATTCTGCCACAGACAGAACAGGGGAATAGAGTCATGTGGAACTGTAACATTGACAGTTTGCAGACAATGGATTTAAATACTGAATCATTAAATAGAGGGAAGTGTAAGGTGGATTCAACGATCCATGCAGATTGCATCTCAAAATGACATAATGATGCAGTTACATGCATTTACAATTTGTTGCAGAGAACAATTATTGTAAATGGCTCTATTTTAGAATACTGAATGGAAAGAGTGTGTGTGTATTCCAGGCAGCTCTATAAACAGTGTGTCCATTTCCAGGGGAGCTCAGGTTAGGTTGGAGTGTAACGCCATGGCAACCCGAGGAGCCGGGGTCAGTCCTGAATGGAGGAAAGAGCTGCAGCTCAATGGCCCTCTCCTCCTCTCACTTTCCAACCTTTTGTCTCGGCCTATCTCTATCCTGTTACTTTTTCCTCTCTTCCTCACTTTATATCCGCATCTTTTGGTGACTTCTAATCGCTCTCTTCCTCTCACCGGCTCTTTATTCTTCGTTATCTGCCCCTCTGACAGGCTATTTCAGTTCTGAATGGTTGGATATATAAAATCAAGAAAATGATCTTCTCACCGACAGGATGACTTACTGCAGTGATAGACCGGGTTGGGTTCCTATTCCAGCAGGGTTATTATGCAGTTCTCAGGCAGAACATGACAGATATGAATGATTTCATGAAGGAGAGCTAACTTGGCTAAAGAGAGGGATTTGTGTGGATATCACTCATGCATGCCTAATGTTCCTGACGGTAGCAGCTAAATACAGCGTAACCCCTCCAACTCTGTCTGGAAACTCCATGATGAGATCTAGAGTCACTTCAGACACTATGGTATAGAATTCCCCCTGGATTCCTGGCCTATAGTGCTGGTGGGCCTGAGTTCTTTCTATGGTAGAGGGCATGTAACTGTATCAACAGCAACAGCCATATAATAACATCTAACAAACTGACAGTGAGGCTGAGCTCTTACCTCGTCCCATTCAGAGGCGAACGAGGGCGACTTCTCCAGCCTCTTTTTGGCTGCGCTGCAGTTCGAGACGGACTCACTGCGGCTGCCCAGCCCTCCCTCCTCCTCGCTAGGCGGCGACACCAGCAGGTCTGAGTCCGACTTGGAAAAGCTGCGAGCCAGCTTCAAATCCCCAGGGGGGCGCATCCTGCCAGCAGGCACAGCCCCAGACCCCATGTCCCTGTCCCTGGGCTCCCCCTTGGACACGGTGGCATAGATAGCTTTGGGGTCACAGTCTGTCAGGACGGCAGACATGTCAATTGGATTGTTTGAAGGAGGCGGAGCTTCTGTTGCTTTGGCGGGTGCTGTTGGAGCTGGCGCCGGCTGTTGGCCTTGGCTGGACTGTGTCAGTACTCCACCTGGCAGGCTGCTGATGGACTCCTCCCGACAGTCAAAGACGGGCGAGGATCCGTGCAGGAGGCCTGTGAACACTTCAGGTACTGCGACCAGGTCCTGGCCGAGCAAGGAGTTATCTAGAGAGTAGAGAGGAGAGAAAGAGTTAGGTGGAGAGACTGAAGAAAAGGAAGCAGGGAGTAAGGAGTGGTGCACCCGAGGAGGCAGGAGGCCGGACTGAGACTGAGGGGAGATATCTAGCAGGGCTATTAGGAACAACGCCCACACAGCCCCAGAAACAGATCGGTGATTGTTTTCAAGTGGGCATAAGAGAGAGGGAAAGAGGGAGAGGCGGATCTAGAGAACGCTGTCCGTAGCATTTGGAGAGTTACAGAATTCCAATCCCAGCTTGCAGCCATCTGACATTTCTCTGGGTGCTTGGAAGATTGTTACATTACTCAATGCTCTGCAGTTCATTCACTTTTTCCATCCCTGTCTCTCTCGGTCTCTCAATCCCTATGAGCTAACCAGCTGCAGCCCCTGTATGAAGTCAGGTTCCACAGAAATTATACAGCACCGAGGAATCCCATAAGAAAATCAGCAGAGGAAGAAACAGGATATGAGCAAGACAACAAGCATAGTGCGGGCACACACACAAACACACACAAAGAGAGACAAACATGAGAACAAACATAACGTACTTCCTCTGCCTTGAGCTATAGTATGAAAACAATCCCTACTCACATATTCTGTACAGCTGATTCAGTTGAAAACAATTCACTTTTTACCTTACAAAAACAGGTTCTCTCTCTCACTCTCTCTCCAAGGAGCTACTGCCACCCAAGCCTGTTTTTCCGCCATCAAATCACAGGTTGAGAGTTGAGCCAGGTTGTGCCTCTGTTCCCCTTCTGCCTGTCAAGCTCCCTCCTCTGTCCCTCCCTGCTAGCTAGTAGTTCATGAGCCGGAGCTATGTTGAGACAAAGCTGTAGCTGTATGACTGACTAGCCCCACACTGGACTGACTAGCCCCACACTGGACTGATTAGCCCCAGACTGGACTGACTAGCCGCTGACTGGACTGACTAGCCGCTGACTGGACTGACTAGCCGCTGACTGGACTGACTAGCCCCAGACTGGACTGACTAGCCGCTGACTGGACTGACTAGCCCCACACTGGACTGACTAGCCGCTGACTGGACTGACTAGCCCCACACTGGACTTACTAGCAGCTGACTGGACTGACTAGCCCCACACTGGACTGACTAGCCCCTGACTGGACTGACTAGCCCCACACTGGACTGACTAGCCGCTGACTGGACTGACTAGCCCCACACTGGACTTACTAGCCGCTGACTGGACTGACTAGCCCCACACAGGACTGACTAGCCCCCACACTGGACTGACTAGCCCCACACTGCACTGACTAGCAGCTGACTGGACTGACTAGCAGCTGACTGGACTGACTAGCCCCTGACTGGACTGACTAGCCCCTGACTGGACTGACTAGCCCCACACTGGACTGACTAGCCCCACACTGGACTGACTAGCCCCACACTGGACTGACTAGCCCCACACTGGACTGACTAGCAGCTGACTGGACTGACTAGCCCCACACTGGACTGACTAGCCGCTGACTGCAGCTCCGGGAATGGAAACTCTGGGATCACTCGATCCACTCGAAAGTCTGACTCTTTGCCACAATTCTGATAATTAGGATTCGGAGTCACATGGTAAGTGTTTGTGTGTTGGAGTAGGGTGGGGGGCTGCTCTGTGCCGTACTGCCCTGTGTGTGTGTGGGTTCTCACTGCCACTCTGACATTCAGGGTGAGAGGGTCGTGGTGTTTGGTGACAGGGAAACTGGGACAGTGTCAGTGACGTAACAGCGGGGCAGTGATCCAGTCGCTCTGTTTTAGTTTTTCCTTCAGAGCAGAGGACAGATCGACCGGGACTGCAGTTACACCAAGCATTCTCTCTCAACAGGACATAGGGTTGCCAATACCATTGTCATTCAAACACCTATCAAAGGGATATATTAAACTCTATAAAGAGCTGTTGCGTTAGAGATGAATATCTGTCCAGGGGAAAGAGTAACAGTTACTCCCCCTGTAAGTCAGCTGCGTGGTGATGAATACAGCTCAACTAGGAGCTGGTACACTATGATACACTGGTACACTGTTTAGCTTACAGGCCGATTGCAGTGAGGCAGAGTACCAACGCCCTGTGCCCATCTACGCTCAGCTGCCTACTGCTCAAATAGGAAAGATATGTGTGGCAGTGTGGGCGTATAAACATATGGAGACCACAGCCAAACACCCACCCTGTCCTTGGAAGCTGGAGATTGTGAACGCCCAATGAGCAAATCGCTATGGCTCCCTTCAACAATACTCCACTGTGCTGAGCTGAGCTGGGCGATATGGCCAAAACTCCTTATAAATTGTGATAAAATGCCTGAATTGATGCAGTATCAATAAACCGAATGATACGTTTGTAAAATGAATGTGCCCCACAGTTTACTTTATTATCCTTTAAACTACTACTACTAGTGTGTACTTTTAGGAGGAGGAGGAAGGGAAGCGCTACTAAGGTACACAATAGTACATTTTGGTAGATAGAAGGTGACCTTTGGTAAAAGGGGTAAATTGGTCATCAAAAAGAAAGGAGAACGTGTCAGTTTTTAAAAACTTTGTTTCTATTGAACATACCATACTACTAAAGGCATATGAAGAGTGCCTTGGTACTTCTACTAGTTTGATGGTTGTAGCCATCAATTGTCTAATTAACAAATCACCCATATTAGCAGACTTATTTCATTTCAAACTTCACATTTCTCTAGTACAGGCTACTTATTGCAATGAACAATATCAGCAAAATGCCTGCGATACGGGATCGGTACGGTCGGTGTGGATCATTTTTCGGGTTATCGTCCCAGTTCTAGGAAGCCTTTCCTTAAACCCCCAGGACCCAGACTCCTATCCTACCCACGATTCAACGGTCTGACGGGGGCTGGAAACAATGAGCCAGTCACTGACCCCTAATGAAAGACAAACGGATATTTAGACAGCTTTTATGGAGGGATGAGGTCACTGGTTACAGAACATGTGTGTGTGTTTAATTTGGCCTTGTGAGCTGAGCGTTTTAAAAGTGATGTCATGCTAAGTCTACAGTTACTGCTATGTTTGATGTCGCAGACAGTCTGTTGGCCCTAAGTCCATTTATTTCCAGGCCCTGGAGAAATTGCTTTTCGTTACTCAGATTGGAGAGCATACTTAGCTCTGTATGTCATATGTTATAATTCAATTTAGAACTCGAGGCAAAACTATTGATATTCTAACTTCAATCTTAATGGAAGAAAACAAATGATTCCATTGACGTTATTGGAAAAGGGGCAACTTTTATGTATGCAGGTGTATAATTATGTGACAGAGACCGAGAAGGTGAATACCTTATAATGGACATTGTTGATGTAATACTATCCATTGTGTGACATATGACAGATAAATTCACTAGTCTGTGTGTTCGGGAGAACACCCAAATTCCAGTCATTAAGTGCAGGGCCAGAGAGGCAACTCTCCACAGAAGGTAGAAATCGATAAACAGATAAACATTCAGAAAGTATTCAGACCACTTGACTTTTTCCACATTTTGTTACATTACAGCCTTATTGTAAAATTGATTAAATGACTATTTTTTCCCTCAATCTACACACAATAGCCCATAATGACAAACCGAAAACAGGTTTTAGAAATGTTTGCTAATAAAGAAAAAAGAAAAAAATACCTTATTTACATAAGTATTTAAACACTTTGCTATGAGACTCGAAATTGAGCTCAGGTGCATCCTGTTTCCATTGATCATCATTGAGCTGTTTCTACATTGATTGGAGTCCACTTGTGGTAAATTCAATTGATTGGATATGACTCAGAAAAGCACACACCTGTCTATTTAAGGTCCCACAGTTAACAGTGCATGTCAGAGCAAAAACCAAGCCATGAGGTCAAAGTAATTATCCGTAGCGGTCCGAGACAGGATTGTGTCGAAGGCATAGATCTGGGGAAGAGTACCAAAAAAGTTCTACAGCATTGAAGGTCCCCAAGAACACAATGGCATCAATCCTTGTTAAATGGAAGAAGTTTGGAACCAACAAGACTCTTCTTAGAGCTGGCTGCCCAGCCAAACTGAGCAATCAAGGGAGAAGGGCCTTGGTCAGGGAGGTGACCAAGAACCCGATGGTCACTCTGATAGAGCTCCAGAGTTTCTCTGTGGAGATGGGAGAACCTTCCAGAAGGACAACCATCTCTACAGCACTCCAGCAATCAGGCCTTTATGGTAAAGTGGCCAGACGTAAGCCACTCCTCAGTAAAAGGCACATGACAGCCCGCTTGGAGTTAGCCAAAAGGCAGCTAATTTTATTTATTTAAAAAAATATATATTTCACCTTTATTTAAGCAGGTAGGCCAGTTGAAAACAAGTTCTCATTTACAACTGCGACCCGGCCAAGATAAAGCAAAGCAGTGCGACAAAATAACACAGAGTTACACATGGGATAAACAAACATACAGTCAATAACACAATTGAAAAATCTGTACAGAGTGTCTGCAAATGAAGTAAAGAGGTAAGGCAATAAATAGGCTAATAGTGGCAAAGTAATTACAATTTAGCCATTTGCTCTGGAGTGATATGTGCAGATGAATTTATTTATTTTACCTTTATTTAACTAGGCAAGTCAGTTAAGAACAAATTCTTATTTTCAATGCCTAGGAACAGTGGGTTAACTGCCTGTTCAGGGGCAGAATGACAGATTTGTACCTTGTCAGCTCGGGGATTTGAAGTTGCAACCTTCCGGTTACTAGTCCAACGCTCTAACCACTAGGCTACCCTGCCGCTCCGATGAGGGTGATGAGGATGTGCAAGTAGAAATACTGGAATGCAATCGAGCAGAAAAACAAAAACAAATATGGGGATGAGGTAGGTAGTTGGATGGGCTATTTACAGATGGGCTGTGTACAGCTGCAGCGATCAGTAAGCTGCTCTGACAGCTGACGCTTAAAGTTAGTGATGGAGATATGTCTCCAACTTCAGTGATTTTTGCAATTCGTTCCAGTCATTGGCAGCAGAGAACTGGAAGGAAAGGCAGCCAAAGGGGGTGTTGGCTTTGGGGATGACCTGTGAAATATACCTGCTGGAGCACATGCTACGGGTGGGTGTTGCTATGCTGACCAGTGAGCTGAGCTAAGGCAGGGCTTTACCTAGCAAAGACTTATAGATGACATGGAGCCAGTGGGTTTGGCGATGAATATGTAGCGAGGACCAGCCAACAAGAGCAAACAGGTCGCAGTGGTGGGTAGTATATGGGGCTTTGGTGACAAAACGGATGGCACTGTGATAGACTGCATCCAGTTTGCTGAGTAGAGTGTTGGAGACTATTTTGTAAATGACATCGCCGAAGTCAAGGATCGGCAATCAATTCACATATGGTGTCCAAGACACAGCTGGGAGCTGAGGGCGGTCTATAACAACCTGCAACAGTGAGGGACGTATTTTTGGAGAGATGGATTTTTAAAAGTAGAAGCTCGAACTGTTTGGACTTAGACCTGGATAGTATGACAGAACTCTGCAGGCTGTCTCTACAGTAGATTGCAATTCCGCCCCCTTTAGCAGTTCTGTCTTGACAGAAAATTTTGTAATTGGGGATGGAAATTTCAGAATTTTTGGTGGCCTTCCTAAGCCAGGATTCAGACACGGAGGGACAAAAGGGTTGGCGGAGTGTGCTAAAGCAGTGAGTAAAGCAGACTTAGGGAGGAGGCTTCTGATGTTAACATGCATGAACCCAAGGCTGTTACGGTTGCAGAAGTCAACAAATGAGAGCGCCTGGGTTAACCTCTACATCACCAGAGGAATAGAGAAGGAGTAGAATGAGGGTACAGCTTAAGGCTATAAGAACTGGTCGTCTAGTTCTTTGGGAACAGAGAATAAAAGGAGCAGATTTCTGGGTGCATTAGGATAGATTCAGGGCATAGTGTACAGACAAGGGTATGGTAGGGTGCGAGTACAGCGGGGGTAAACCTAGGCATTGAGTGACGATGAGAGAGGTTGCATCTCTAGAGATTGAACTCTTTGGCCTGAATGCCAAGCGTCACGTCTGGAGAAAACCTTGCGCTATCCCTACGGTGAAGCATGGTGGTGGCAGCATCATGCTGTGGGGGTGTTTTTAAGCGGCAGGGACTGGGAGACGACTCAGGATCGAGGACCTCAGACTGGGACGAAGGTTCACCTTCCAACAGGACAATGACCCTAAGCACAAAGTCAAGACAATGCAGGAGTGGCTTTGGGACAAGTCTCTGAAAATGCTTGAGTGTGCCAGCCAGAGCCTGGATGAACCCGATTGAACATCTCTGGAGAGACCTGGATATAGCTGTGCAGCGACGCTCCCCATTAAACCTGACAGAGCTTGAGAGGATCTACAGAGAAGAATGGGAGAAACTCACCAAATACAGATGTGCCAAGTTTGTAGCGTCATACCCAAGAAGACTCAATGCTGTAATCGCTGCCAAAGATGCTTCAACAAAGTACTGACTAAAGGGTCTGAATACTTATGTAAATGTGATATTTCAGTTTTTAATTTTTAATAAATGTGCAAACATTTCTAAAAACCTGTTTTTGCTTTGTCATTATGGGGTATTGTGTGGTAGGGTAGCCTAGTGGTTAGAGCGTTGGACTAGTAACCGAAAGGTTGCAAGTTCGAATCCCCGAGCTGACAAGGTACAAATCTGTCGTTCTTCCCCTGAACAGGCAGTTAACCCACTGTTCCTAGGCCGTCATTGAAAATAAGAATTTGTTCTTAACTGACTTGCCTAGTAAAATAAAAAATAACAAAATATTGAGGGGGGTGGGAAACGATTTAATCCATTTTAGAATAAGTCTAACAATAAAATGTGAAAAAGTGGTCTGAATACCTTCCTAATGCACTGTATGTGGTTTTCACAAAATAGATATGCCCTAAGACCTTAGCATATCTATCTAGTGATGCTAGCCTCTCATGTATGTGTTGATAGTCATGGGATATTGTTATGACTATGGCGGATAACTTTATCACTATGGGGTATGTGAAATCTTACCAAGCATAATGCACTATGCATGCTAAGATGCCTGTGAAACAGGAAGCATGTGGAATCTATTGGACATCTTCTGAGATTCCTTCCTGCTGAGGAAGGCAAAGTGTGTGTGACAGGTGCTCTGATCCCTCTCTGCTGCTGACATAGTATGCCTCCATCATACGAATCAAATCGGATTTGACACATGCGCTGAATACAAAATGATCTTACCATGAAATGCTTACTTACAAGCCCTTAACCAACGATGCAGTTTTTTTTTTCAAGACAATATTATAATGCTTTAAAAAATACAAAAATAAACAAAAGTTTTAAAAAGTAACAATAAAAATAACAATAACAAGGCTATATACAGGGGGTACCGATACCGAGTCAATGTGCAAGGACACAGGTTAGTCGAGATAATTGAGGTCAAATGTACATGTAGATAAGGGTAAAGTGACTATACATAGATAATAAACAGTGAGTGGCAGCAGTATAAAAAAAGGGGGTCAATGTAAATAGTCCGGGTGTATGGTTAACTGTTCAGCAGTCTTATGGCTTGGGGGTAGAAGCTGTTAAAGAAGCCTTTTGGACCTAGACTTGGAGCTCCGGTACCACTTTCCGTGTGGTGGCAGAGAGAACAGTCTACACACATACACACAATATGGAGGGGGAGAGACGTGACGGGAGGTGGCTGAGAGTAGCAGGGTGCGTGAGCAGAGCCCTAATTCCCATCCCTGAGAGGCAGCTGCTTTCAGATGGAAATGGAGAGGGACTGGGCCCACTTCTATTTCAATTAAGAGTCCCCAAACAGCACACATCCATGTCACAGAAACAGCATGCTTAGTGGCTATGTGTCGGTATGTGTCTGTGTTCTGTGTACGATTATTAACTGCTTGGACATGTATGAGTCTTCTATGGTGTGAGAGAACAGGAGAACGCAGCAAGATAAACAAAGAACTAGAGGGAAGAGAATGAGAGAAATTGTCCCATCATCTCATGATGCTTTACTAGTACTGTATTAAAGTAAGTAGGCGGGGGTTCTTAGATAGGAATATGGTCAAATATGATCATGCATTCTGTCCCATGTGACAGATCAAACTAGTTTTCTGCAGCTGACTTGCCATTGAATGTCAATCAATCTGTTCTAAACAAGCATAATCCAGACCCAGAGCTGCTGAGCCTCTGGAATTTCCAGGCAGCACTAATCCAACCCGACCAATCTCACGCTGCAGTCAGACGCTAATACATTTCTCACATTACAGTTAGAGCAAAATGCATGGGTTATGTTTGGCAAAGTCAGGCTTGTTCCTCAAGCAACTTTACTCTCTCCTTTGGCTCCTCAGAGTCCGAGAGCACAGATTTGCTCATGACCTGGGGGTATAGCAGGGGTATAGCAGTGAGTAATTACTTCTGTAAGATTCGGTTTTGGGGCACTGTGGTTCAAGGCCTCACAGGGTCAATGTGGAGCTAAGAAACAAACCTCCCATGCCAGGTCCCTGGCGTCCAGCAGGTAGAGCATGTGGAGGGTGTAACTCACCACCAGTGAGGCCGAGGCCAGTCCGTCCTGGCCCAACCACAGGAGGTCCGGGGAGCTTCAGGGTGTCGCCCGTCTGGCCTGAAGATCGGAGGTCACTAGGGGCAGTGGGCTTCCGCTGCTGGAGGAAACCAGTGGAGAGATGGGCACAGTGACAGCTGTGAATTACAACTAAAACCACCACCACACTCACCGCTGCCAGCACAGTGAGTGAAGTGGTGCGTTTACATTCAACAGCATCATGTGATTATGCAGAACAATGACGTCCGACAGAAGGACCAAGGATGGAAAACACATGATCCTGCCAGCATCTGTTTGTGCTAAGGATCTTAGACTTGAATGTGTGATTCAACGTTCATACGGTATCTGTTGATAATATTGGCCTGAGTCAGCTGAAAGTACAAGGACTGTTGCTGTTAGTGTATTGTGAGACTTCATGACGTCTCGAGAATACTGGAGCTTTGAGATGTGGATATCATGGCCAGCTTAGAGAAAGTAATTGTATCTGTAGAGCATGTACGGAAAACATGTATGTGAAAATGAATGGCTGTAGTATAGCCATTAACATTGATGATGATTATGAGTACATGATACATGGAATGTTAAGGCATAAATGTACAAAAGTGGGTATTCTAACTTTAAATGTACAGTCACGTGAAAAAGTAAGTACACCCCCTGGAAAGTTGTATTTTTTGGGAAATATTTTGACAGATGGACATGTAATCTTCACTTCAACACTATTGACAGAAAGGTAACCTAATTAAACTGAAATATTATACTTTGCAATAATTTATTCATCAAAAATCGACAGAAATGCAATTCCATAGTGAGGAAAAAAATGAGTACACCCCTAGCTTCAATAGCTGGTGTTGCCCCCTTTGCCTGAAATAACTTCATGTAGCCGTTTGTAACTATCTATCAGTCTTACAGTGTATCGACTGGGAGGAATTTCCCACTCTTCTTTACAGTACTGCTTCAACTGTCATGTTGGAGGGATTTCTTGCTTTCACAGCCTGCTTCAAGTCCCCCCACAGCATTGACAGGATTGAGATCTTGGCTTTGACTCGGCCATTCCATAACCCTGCATTTCATCTTTTTGAGCTATTCTGTTGTAGCTTTGTTTACGTGTTTTGGATCATTGTCCTGATGCAAGATCCATGTACGGTTCAGCTTTTTGACAGAGGGCCTCACATTCTCCTCAAGAATTCTCTGGTACAATATGGAATTCATGGTTGACTAAATGATTCCAAGTTGGCCCTCAGGCAGCAAAGCAGCCCCGAAACATAAAGCCACCGCCTCCCTCCATGCTTTACGGTCGGTATGAGGTTCTTCTGTTCAAAGGCAGTGTTTGTCTTCAACAAAGATGGCGTCTGGCATTGCGGCCAAACGACTCCACCTTTGACTCATCTGTCCAGAGCACATTGTTCCAGTAGTTTGGTCTTTACCCAGGTGTTGTCTGGCAAACATCAGTCTTGTCTTGATATTATTTTTTGAGAGCAGAGTCTTCTTCCTTCCTGAGCTCCCATTTAGGCCAAGTTTGTGCAGTCACTTTCTGACAGTTGACTCATCGAATCACTTCGATATTAATTGTGGAAAGAGAGGCATGTAGATCCCTTGATGTTACTCTGGGGTTCAGAGACTTCTATGAGCATCTTTTGGTCAGCTCTTGGGCTGAATTTGGTGGGACGACCTCTCCTAGGTAGATTGCCAGTGGTCTGGAATTTACTCCATTTGAAGAGGATCTGTCGGACAGTGGAACGATGTACTTCAAATTGCTTGGAAATGGATTTGTAACACCTCCCAGACATCAATAATCTTTCTTCTGAGGGCCTCTGAGGTCTTTTGATCTTTACATGATGTCTTACCACACACCCATAAGGTTGAGACCAAAACAGACCAAATTTCTAATCTTTATGGAAGGCTGGACCCTCCCCAAGGTACTATAACTATACTATAACTAATAACTTGCACCTGTTTTGGTGCACCTGATCCTAATTTTTGCCATTTTAGTTGATGGTAAAGGCAGGTGTCCAAATACGAGGGGGTAAAAAAAGACCACTTCCCAAAGGGTGTACTTACTTGTTCACATGACTGTATGTGGTTCTGTCTTTGGGCTGTTCGATTAATGTACTGTATTATGTCATGTTTTATGTTTTGTCTGGACCCCAGGAATAGCTGCTTTAGCAGTAGCTAATGAGGGTCCTAATAAAAACACTAACAGTAGCAAATCAGACTTTTACCACAGCTCTAATTCACCCCACACTCTGATATTAAGTGAAGAAAGCGTTCCAGTGATTGCTTCCATTACCGCCGCCAGCGACAGTTGCCGTGCATCATCATACCTAATATGGATGATAGCCTCAGATGGCTGGCTGTTGATTAGAAGGCAAAGGACGCCAGCCAGCCAGTCACTGAGACTTGTTTTTTATAATTAGGCAGCAAACGGACAGTCTCTCCAAAAGGGAATAAAAGCGATGTGATTACAGTTTATAGGAGGAGAAGGCAACGCAAATAAAACCTTGTGGCAGCTAACTGGATAATAAAAATGAAAAGGCAGTATAAATAGATACGATAGGATCATAAATAGAAAGGGCAGCTTCATAGGGACCTCGAGTTACATCTCAGGAAAAGAGTAATTAAAAGAGATGGAGAGCGGAGAGGAGCGAGGGTGAGGCTGTAAATCTCCAGGAGTCTCAGGGGCCAGGGTCGGCTACAGAGTCACTAAACAGAGAGATTGACAGAGGACCTCGGTCATGGAGCCATATTGCCTGATGAAGTACCTGTATGTGGAGAGATTTACACCTCCCATGGAGCAGCACCATACAGGGAAAATAAATGTTTAGAGAAACATGTCAAAGCATGTGGAGGAGCCAAGGGACCTTTCCTGTAGCCCTTTGTCAATGTCGTGCTCTGGATCAATGTCGTGCCCTGGGTCAATGTCGTGCCCTGGGTCAATGTCGTGCCCTGGGTCAATGTCGTGCCCTGGGTCAACGTCGTGCTCTGGGTCAACGTCGTGCTCTGGGTCAATGTCGTGGCCTGGGTCAATGTCGTGCCCTGGGTCAATGTCGTGCCCTGGGTCAATGTCGTGCCCTGGGTCAATGTCGTGCCCTGGGTCAATGTCGTGCTCTGTGCCACTGAGAGGAAAGTAGTGTGTGACTGACGGAAACATATGTAGCTAGCTGGCTGTAAATAAACTTGTTGTTCGTCAGTGTTCCATACTCTGAGCACATTCAAGCAAGAGCCTGCTGTTGGAATCTCAATCTCTATGGTGACTCAGATGACAGATTGCATGGGAAATAGATGGAGGGATGAGAGAAGGAGGAGAGGCACAGCAGGTCATACCTGAGGTAGAAGACTGTTGGAAGACTGTTGGGAGGTAGCGTTCTCATCTGGGGAGACAGGACAGACAGCAGTTAGTTAGGTCACCATGAGTAAGGCAGTCAATTAATATCATATAATTTAATTTCTATTTAATTCATCTCAAGATTTCCGGGGATGATATTATACAAAGTTAATAGGAAAGGGAAGTACAATAAAGATAATGTTTTATACACATGGTAGTATGGGTAGTGTTGGTGACCATGGTCAGACGAACTTCAGACAGCCATTTTAAAACAGAGAGAACAGCTGCCGATGAAGCAGCCATCAAAAACAAACCTTCCTCCAACCAACTTTAACATCTTTTTGTTGTTGTTATATTTTTTCTCCTTTTTCCTCCCCAATTTCGATCTTGTCTCATCGCTGCAACTCCCCAACGGGCTCGGGAGGCGAAGGTCGAGTCATGTGTCCTCCGAAACATGACCCACCAAACCGCTCTTCTTAACACCCGTCCGCTTAACCTGGAAGCCAGCCGCACTAATGTGTCGGAGTAAACACTGTTCACCTGATGACCGAGGTCGGCCTGCAGGCGCCTGGCCCGCCACAAGGAGTCGCTAGAGCGCGATGAGCCAAGTAAAATCCCCCCCGGCCAAACCCTCCCCTAACCTGGACGACGCTGGGCTAATTATTCGCTGCACTATGGGACTCCCGATCACGGCTGGTTGTGATACAGCCCAGGATCAAACCCGGGTCTGTAGTGACGCCTCTAGCACTGCGAGAAAGTGCCTTAGAGCACCACTGGGGAAGCCCCCTATTTAAAATCTTAACAACATTACGGAGGACTGCAACAGTCTCATCCACGTAAAAGGAAACACGATTACATCAGCAATTAGACCCGCCACATTCGTTCCTATGACAATGTTTAATGACATCCTATTCATGTATTAATGAATGTGACAACAGAAACCATGGGGGACTGTTAAAACATCTATATCAACAGAGAGGGACTCCAATTAGCTGTTAATTCAATCCCCTTTAATCCAATGAAATGCGGTGTCATTCAAAAGCTAAGGAATGAGTCACCCGATATGGCATGGACCATCCTGATGACTACAAATGTTGAGGGAGCTAGCGCGCAGCATTTCACTGCTCCATTTATACATGCTGTAAACTATGTACGTGATTTGATTTTGAGTAGGATATCATACGTAAGCAGCATATTCCTGGCTCTGTCCTACTGGTGATGAGGTTAAACCATTGCTGTGTTAAGGGACAGGGTTACTACCAGACAGAGCAAAAGAGGAGGGGTTTAGGGAGCGGTTTGGAAACTGACCCCTGCTCCTTTCCAGCCCTGGTGTAATCCTGTTATGAATGAGGGGTCACACTTTGCAACGCACCAGGGAGGGCTGTGAGTGGTTGGGGTGCTGGAGAGGGGAAAGGTTAGCAAGTGTTTCTTATTCTCCAGGCTGAGGGCGCAATGTTTACTCCCACATAAACTGCCATTGGTCAGGAAACATGAAGGGAATTGGAATATCCAAACCGTTTTCTACACTCCCTGTCCCACTGTCAGTGTGTTGTTACCTGTACATTTCTGTGATGGGGGGTCCTGTGCGGACTGGGGGACTTCTGTCTGGGCGGAGAGCAGCAACTCATACGCGTGATCCGCCTCCTCCTTCCCTCTCTCATCGATGCTGCTGTTAGTGTACAGGGCCTGTAGGTCGAGGGAAGGCAGGTCAACAACACAGCCTCATTATCATTTGTATAAGGCTAATCCATACTTTTCTCAGGCTATGATGCTGGTGCCTCCTACAGTGATGTAAAAGTCCCTCCACAGCACCTTCTAATGGTTGTTGTGAGACTCTTGGCCACAGTTGTCAGCTCATGCATAGCACACTAAAGAAGCAGGAATTATGGGATATGGGGGCTGCTTAAAATAATTGATCACTTTCAGAAAATTAGCCAAAATTACCCCAAAACCACAGAGGGTGGAGTACATATATGGTTATTGTACGGCTGGGTAAACACAACCCTAGCTTTTAAGAGGACACCATTAAATAAAGGGTGTGACTAAGGGCACTAGGGTATTTAAAACTAACACCATCCTATAATCCCAACACTGGCAGTACTTTCCATGATTCCACAACAGTCTCATGATACCATGTTTACCCCCTTGTCAGCCACTGAATAGATCGAGTCCGCTCCCCCTCTCCCATAACCAGTGCAGTCCCTTTCCGCTTCACCCCCATCGCCCCCCCTCTTCTCTTCCTTCCTCTAACCAAAGCCACACTCAGATTAATATTCATGAAGGGTTTGTGTGATTTGAGCAGACACGGAGAGAATCGTCAGGAAGGTGTGGCGCCCGCAGAACCTCTGACATTCTAAGCGGCTGACTAACATTTGCTCACGCCACATGCCAACAGTGACATTCTGGATAAAGCCTATTAAAACTCTGGCCTATAGAAGTGGCAACATAGTCCTTCAAAGAGGAGCTGTAATGACCATAGATACTGACCTCTGAGTTAAGCTCCTCTTCCTGGCCAGGGGCATGCTGGGATTGGTGAGCAAGCCGGTCTTTCTGTAATTGGCAAACAGAGAATGAAATCAGTGATTGTGCTCAGACATTAGATTGACACATTATCTTGAACTACAAGGTTGGCTGAAAAGATGAGAACTGGAGCCTTGAATTCAAACATAGATTTGGTCTTTAAGAAATACGCAAATTCTGACAGGAAGACTTGTATATCCAGTCCACTCAACTCAACAACAATCACATGCAGAGAACCATCGCCCTCTAGTGGAGGAAATGTATTTAGGTGCCCATCGACTCAAAATCCCTGTCACATGTTGTGTGTTTCTGTAGTGTAACGCAGTTCCAGACAAACCTTTCCGGCTTCACTATCAGGTCGTCCAGAGTCCCTGTCGGAGGACTTGCCACTGGTCAGACTGTCCAGAGAGTGACAGGAAGTGGCCTCGAACAGAGCCTCATACGGGCTCTCCTCCTCAGGCCCCGGGGCCAGCCCCGAGATCAGCTCACTCACCACCCCCAGCTCACCTAGAACACACATACATATCTTAATATATTGACGTGTTAAACACCATATCCTGTCACTGCTCACTCAACTCAAGGTTTTCTGTATCGCTATGACATACCTTTTTTCCGAAGGCTAGGGCTCTCATTAGGTGGAGGGACAGGGGGAGGAGGCAAGTGTAAAACAGGGGGATTTCCTGACATATGGCCTGCAGAGAGTTGCGGAAGAAAAGGTCATTCAAATAACATTAGTGAGACAAACAAATCTGTGAAATCAGTTTGTGGTCAAGGTAACCTTTCATTAAGTCGCATAGGGAACCAATGATATCTGTACTTCTTACCCAGGATTAGAGCTGCTATCTGTCGGCTCTTCTGAGAGGGCATTTCTCTGACAGTGTCCAGCGCTGTCAGACCCTTGCTGTCCACCATGTTCACATTAACCCCTGGAGCAGGACAAACGGAGACACGACGAGAGACAGAGGACAGAGCAGGGGATTAGGAGAGGAGTGACAAATGAGCAGAGGGCTATGCCATATATCTGCATTATTCGCCAGTTATAGAAATGTGTTGTGCTGCGTCTTGGAGGCATCAGAGTCTGACCTGCACGCAGAAGTTTCTGCACCACGTCAGTCTTCCCGAAGAGAGCTGCTTCATGGAGGGCGCTGCCCTTCTCCGTCTGCAGAGAGACCCAACAAACACACCACAATTATACCGGAATCGACACAGTGCAAGGTTGAGCAATAACAAAACACGTAAAGACATCAAAGTAGACTCCCCGCCAGTAGCATGCAGCACAGCAGAGGTCAGATCTCTAACCCTCCTGACCCTCCATGCTGAGAGGAACAGGTGAAGACCTATCTATCCCACCGCACCACTGACTTCAATTCCACTCCTCTTATCTTGGTCAGCTAGGACATACAGCTTAAAGCTAAACCTGCAGGATACTTCTTGAACACACAGGACAGGTTTGACCTGCGTGAAATAGAAGTTTGGCGAGTTTACTTGTACCCCACCGAATGCCACCCCAGCGTGTTTTGCTACGGACAATTATTTGGTTGAGGAATCAAAGCAGATCATTTTCCAGCTCGCAGCACCATGCTAATGGGAACCTGCAGGAAGCAGAGCCTGAAGGATTCTTGCCATTGGCCCATACCTGCTATACAGCAGAGAGGAGGGGAGTGGAGGTAGGACACGACAGATGGATGGCACAGTTTGGTATAAGAAAGGGGATAGGGCCAAAAGCCATCAGTTCTTTAGCCTAAATAAAGAGCTCAATAGGGTTGTATCAAGACCTTTTGACCTTTTCCACATTTTGTTCGTTTCTGCATTGTTCTAAAAATGCATTAAATAAATAAAAATCCTCATCACAATACCCCAAAATGACAAAGTGAAAACAGGTTATTAGAAATTTTTGTTAATGTATAAAAAAAAAAGATAATAATTAAATACCTTATTTAAATAAGTACTCAGACCCTTTACTATGATACTCGAAATGGAGAACATTGCAAATGTAAACAAACACTGAATAGCCTCATAGCATGGTTAAAACAATAATGTTGATATCATGGACGGTCAGTCCTTGCATCCATAGCTCTGTCTATTCATCTGAGAGTGGTTACAATTTCTCCAGGCGCATCCCTCAGCTTTTTACCAAAACAGAGGCAGGCTGTTTTGTTATTGTTTCATCTGTGGATTTGCCCTTTAAACAGCTGCATATTATCAAGACATCACCAACAAAAAGTTGAACAATCGGCCTATAGCAAATGCAGCATGTGGCATTCATTTTTCACATGTAAATAGTACTTTTCAGTAGTGCTCAAACCATGCCATTCCATGAGTGCAGTGTTTATTTTTCAACTCCAATCAAATGAGCCCAATCAGTCCTGCATGACAACAAAATCATAAACAACAGAGTAGGGCTGGCTAATAAATCCTTAGTCTTGGAGTCATGCGCAGGAAAAACAATTTGGTGAATCTATACTTCCAAGTCCTATTCTTGAAGATCAAGGGATATAACATTTATTGTGATGATTGAAATTCTGAGAGACTTTGGTTATTAATGCAATTATATAATTTATATAATTATAATTTAATCATATTATTATATGAAGTAGAAAGCGATGGGTTAGAAGAAGCCTACATAACCAACCCATAAAGTAAAATGTAACATCCATATATGGCCAGCTATGTTAACTTTAACATTGATTTATCCTGCAATAGATGTCGTTCAATTGGTAACATACATGCTTGTCTTCTTCGAATGCCTCGTAAGCGGAAAGTCATCTAAAAGTAATGGAAAGTAATCAGATTACATTACTGCGTTTGGGTAATCCAAAAGTTACATTACTGATTATAATCTGGGACAGGTAACTAGTAACTGTAACAGGTTACAGAATGTAACCTTCCCAACCCTGCTAAGCACACAGCCAAGACAACGCAGTAGTAGCTTCGCGACAAGTCTTTGAATGTCCTTGAGTGACCAGTCCAGAGCCCGGACTTGAACCCGATCGAACATCTCTGGAGAGACCTGAAAAAAGCTGCGCGGCGACGCTTGCCATCCAACCTGACAGAGCTTGAGAAGATCTGCAGAAATTTCCCAAATACAGGTGTGCCAAGCATCATACCCAAGAAGACTCAAGGCTGTAATCACTGCCAAAGGTGCTTCAACAAAGTACTGAGGAAAGGGGTCTGAGTACTTATGGAAATGTGATATTTCAGTTTTTAATTTGTAATATATTTGCAAACTTCTTTAAAAACCTGTTTTCGCTTTGTCATTATGGGGTATTGTGTGTAGATTGATGATTTATTTAGCCTGTAACGTAACTAAATGTGGAAAAAGTCAAGGGGTCTGAATACTTTCCGAATGCACTGTATGTAGGCTTAAATGCTGGAAACAGCAGATGAAGCCATCCACGATCCAATCACAACATACCACATTGTTTTTATACAAAATATTATTATGGACACATTCTGTCTCTATACATACACACAACTCTACACTCTCGCACCAACACACTGAAAATAATAACTGAGCCCGCAGGAGACAACAGACCCCGTGTTCCTCTCAGTCCTCACCTCGTAGTTGATGTCCATGCCGGCCGCCAGCAGCACCTCCACCACGGCCAGGTGTCCGTTGCGTGACGCCAGGTGCAGCGGTGTGTGTTTCTTGGTGTTGCAGCAGAGCAGGTTGGGGTGGGCGGTGAGAAGCAGCTTGACCACCTCCAGACGGCCGTAGAGCGCCGCCAGGTCCAGTGGAGTCTCAAACTTGTTGTTCCTCATGGTGGGGTCCGTCAGCTCCTCCAGCAGCAGACGCACCACCTGGGTGTGGCCGTACTGGGCGGCACAGTGGAGAGGGGTCTCGTTGTCGTTGTTCTGTTGGGGGGGGGACCAGGAATTGAAGGCAAGGGGTGAGCATCAACATAGAGGTGGTTGAGATAGAAGTAGGTGTGGTGGGTATTGGGAGTACAGAAGGAAGGGTGCATTAAGTGAGTCACGGTCAGATCAGGGTTGGGCAACTGGTGGCCCACATTTTTTGAAGGCACGAGGATAAATTTCCAATAAGGCTGTCCCCGTTTAGGAACTCAGTCGGGGTCTCAACTTACTGCTGAGGGTTAGAATAGTATAATACAATAGGTGCAATTTCGAAATTTGGTTGTGCATCAGCAGGTTTTCCAGGAGCACCAACCAGGATGACAAAGCCAAAGGGGAGCGCTGGCTGGCTGAGAGCATGGGTTGCTGGGGAGAGGGGACTGAAGTCGTGATTGGTAACAGTCCCTGTTGAGTAGAACTGACTAACAGCTGCTTCTTATATGGCATGGCCTGCTATAAATGTGACGAAAGGACAGTCTGTTGACATTTAGTAAAGGCCACCAGACTCAGGAAAGACACTTCTGTGATGACAATATGTCATGTGTCGCTTGGTTGTTTAAGTAACTGCTTCATGCAGACAGAGATGGGGGTGACCACCAGTGTGAGAGAGAGGTGAGTGTTGTGGTGACAGACACAAAGCGTGGTGAGTGTAATCCATGCAGCGCTTCACATGCAGAGGCGGCAAGCATACGTTACCAAGGTGACCCAGCGAGCTACAATGCCAGAGGGATAAGACTCATGTCAATACAGTCAGTGTCCCTGAGAGTAGAACAACGGATGGATGGTCAAATGTCACATTTCTGACGACACAGGAAGGCAGACGGAGTGGACAGAGCAAAGATCTTTAAATGCAGATCATCTCCGAGTGCAGAGAGAAAGGATCAAAACCAATATGTTCACTATGACAACATTACAACAGGCTTTTCCACTCAAAAAGCAACCACACACCAAGATAAAGCGGAAGCTGAGTGAGTTGCAGCATATGCCGTAGCCAAACGTAATCTCTATATCAAACAGCAAATATTACAGATCATTTCATAACACCGCAAGATAGGATAAGACCCATATATGAATATTGTAACAACATGTTAACATCATTACAAATGTTCTCTAGCCTATGTCAGCAGCATATTCAGTAGAGTGGGCTTGTTTTCAAATCTCCACTCTTATTTTCAAGTCCTACCACCAGCAGCCAGTAGGGGGCGTACAATACATAGAGTCTGATAGATCAGCTGAGACTGAATAATGGTCTTAATATCCAATGCATTTCCAACTCAATGATAGACCTGGCCTCCACAATCACCCGACCTCAACCCAATTGAGATGGTTTGGGATGAGTTGGACCGCAGAGTGAAGGAAAAGCAGCCATCAAGTGCTCAGCAAAATGTGGGAACTCCTTCAAGACTGTTGGAAAAGCATTCCAGGTGACTACCCCATGAAGCTGGTTGAGAGAATACCAAGAGTGTGCAAAGCTGTCATCAAGGTAAACGGTGCCTACCTTGAAGAATCTAAAATATATTTGGATTTATTGAACACTTTGTTTGGTTACTACATGGATTCCCTATGTGTTATTTCATAACTTGTCTTCACTATTATTCTACAATGTAAATAATAGTAAAAAATAAAGAAAAACCCTTTAATGAGTAGGTGTGTACAAACTTTTGACTGGTACTGTATATAAAACATTTGAAAATCAAGCTTGGTACATAGAACCGGGGTTACATCAGTGACCGCGAGACATGGATGGAATAAAACAGCGGGTTGTGTTTTCTTCCTACAAATGTGTCTCTTTCCTTTGAACCGTTTAAGCTACAAAAGCTCAGGAACACGTCTTCTGTTTCCCTCTAAAATGCCCACAAACCGCGCAGGACTCATTAGAACAGATGAGACTAGACCAGGCACTAAATCTGAATGGGGGAAAATAACAATCAATGATGTTCTTTTCTAAACCGAAGGTTATAGATGATTAACTTCCCAATAATTTTCTGATGAATTTCAGTCATTTCAAACCATACTCTCAAAAGTATTCAAGATTTTTAAGACTGTAATAGCCCCAATTAAAATAGTCAACATTTGGCCGTTGATTCATTTTTGACATTGCTCCCTTTTTTTATATCAAAATGGGGTCGCGGGCCAAAACAGTTTGGGAACCCCTGGTTTACAGGCAAGTATGCTGTCGACGACAGGTCTGAGAGCGAACACACAGGTTTTGCATACAGGTTCAATGATAAACATAATGCAAGCCGAAAGATAATGAATGAATTACTGATGCCGTTGAAAGAGAAACCCCTAGACCCCCCCTAGCCTAGCTTCTCTGTGCCAGTCAACAACAATTGTGCCCGAGTGTCAGTCATGCCACAGCAGGGTAGCCGACAGCTGGCAGGAGAATACCCACACACGGTGTGCCAGGTTGGATCACACCCTGTGGGAGGAGGTGCCAGCTGGGCCTCTATTCTGCCAGTTATGGAGTCTCCGAAGCAGGGCCACGAGACAGGGATTAGGGGTTAGGGGGAGGTTACAGGGCACCCAGGATAGGTGTTGGCCCCTCCTCTCTGACTTGACACAAAGCAGAGGCTCCAGATGCGTGTGTGAGAGAGAGAGAGAGTGTGTGAGAGAGAGTGTGAGTGAGTGTGTGAGAGAGAGTGTGAGAGAGAGTGTGAGTGAGAGGAGAGGTAGTCCCTCACAGACAGCTTGAGCTGAGAGAGAGGAGGAGACAGTTAAAAAAATATATGATCAGAGCAGAGGGAAAACAAAACGCTACCTGCTTTTCTGGAGATGCGGAGAGAGAAGGACAGACAGAGTGGCTGAGTCTGGCCTTGTGTGAACTGCACTAAACAAAGACCACAGCGCAGAAGAAAACACTCGAAAATAAAAAGCCTCCGTTTGTGGAAATAAACCACAAGCCTCCGCGACTTCAATTCTACTGCGGTTTTGTCGGTTTGGGTTTTGACAACTTGTTTCTTCCTGTTTCCCCTATTTGTTTTTGGTCTAAATTAAGGATCTCTTGTTCTTGGTTTCTCTCGGTCTCCCTCTCTTTCTGCTGCAGGGACATGGCACGACCACACAAAAAGGAGCCTGCCGTCTCGCATCTGTGACACACGTCAACCGTTTTGTCATCCAAAGCTTTTTAAAAGAGATTTACTCCCTACTGTTACATGCGGGCTACTTCAGAGGAACATGTTTTATAGCTTTGGGTATACTTGTAAAAGCTGGATAAATCAACCATAACAATATCCAAATAGAAACCAGCTTCAACCTACACACTGTATGTGTGCTGGCTCACCACTGATAATGGCCTATTTAATTCTACCTGCAAAAACCAAGACCTTCTTAAGACTTACAGCAAGAGGGGAGACAGATTTGTCATGGCATGAACACATGATCAGTGTCTAGCTGTAAGACACATTAAAAAAATCCCAGCTCCTCTCCATCCTAGTGGTGTGGCCAGTGCTGTTTGTTCCATGGCTGTGAGTCTGACAACATCTGATAGTATTAGCCATGGCTGGCCTCTCTGTGCCGGAGCAGAGCGGAGGGTGAGCAGCATGAATCAGACCTACCCTGAGCCGCGTCCTTCCCTCCACACTAGCGTACTGCACACAGAGGTCCACGTGAAACAGCAAACCAACAGACGTTCTCATCCTAACATAAAGGAATGCCACACACACGTCCTGGTCATACAAAGGGCAGAGTTGACTGATGGGCAGCTACAATCAAGACAAGGATAAGTACATTATGTAAGTCAAGTGTGTGTGTTAGTGTGTAGGTATTCTTGGAGAGAACATTCAATATGAACCCAGTATGAACAGACAGTCATAGATTCCACAAAAGTACAGTACATGACAAATGTGTCTTTGTCGTAGTATAGACTCAGATTGAAGTTCTTTTTCTGTGCCCTTTGAAATGCTCAGTCATTCTCACTCACACTAGAATTGTCCAGTTCCGGAAGAGAAGAAACATGTGTAGGGCTACTGGCTGAGATGCTAACGTGGAGCGACTAGTGACCTCTGGGTAGTGACGTGCTCACGCAGCGCGAAGGCTAGGCGGGGTTACGTCACACTCCCCCCACCCCCCTCCCCCGAGGGGGCGGGGGATGGAGAAGCAAGGAGCTGTTGTGGCCACAGGTTGCCCACATCGCTGCAAGCGACTACTCGCAGTACACACACAGAATTGTAAATCTCTGTTTCTCATTCAGTGCACACACAAAGAGAAAAAATACACGCACATCAAGAGAAAAAGGACACGCACATCAAGAGAAAAAAGACACACACATCAAGAGAAAAAGACACGCACATCAAGAGAAAAAGACACGCACATCAAGAGAAAAAAGACACACACATCAAGAGAAAGACGACACACACATCAAGAGAAAAAAGACACACATCAAGAGAAAAAGACACACAAAGAGAAAGACGACACACACATCAAGAGAAAAAGGACACGCACATCAAGAGAAAAAAGACACACACACCAAGAGAAAAAGACACGCACATCAAGAGAAAAAAGACACGCACATCAAGAGAAAAAGACACACATCAAGAGAAAAAAGACACGCACATCAAGAGAAAAAAGACACAAACACCAAGAGAAAAAGACACGCACATCAAGAGAAAAAGACACAAAGAGAAAGACGACACACACATCAAGAGAAAAAGGACACACACACCAAGAGAAAAAGACACACATCAAGAGAAAAAAGACACACACACCAAGAGAAAAAGACACGCATATCAAGAGAAAAAAGACACGCACATCAAGAGAAAAAGACACACATCAAGAGAAAAAAGACACGCACAACAAGAGAAAAAAGACACACACATCAAGAGAAAAAGACACACACCAAGAGAAAAAGGACACGCACATCAAGAGAAAAAGGACACGCACATCAAGAGAAAAAAGACACGCACATCAAGAAAAAAAGACACGCACATCAAGAGAAAAAGACACACAGAGAGAAAAAAGACACCCATCGAGAGAAAGAGACTCATACACAGGTACGAGGCAAGATAATCTCAAATGAAGAGTCAAGATGCATATCTCTGCTTTCTCCAGCAAATCTCTCTCTCCTCCCCCACTGGTCTCGAGGAAGGACACCAGGAAGAGTAGCCGCTGCTTTTGCAATAGCTAATGAGGATCCTAACAAAATTTAGAATACCACATACAAAGCAGCAGCTGATTCTAGAGCACAAAAACCAAAAATATACTACATGTGATTATGCTTCCAAGACAATGAACAGAAAAGCAACCTGCCTATCACATGGACCGATACCCTCCTAGGCCTCAAGCATCTAATATCTGTATGGCAAAGGAGAAAGGAATGATGAGGGAGATAGGGGTGAGAAAAGGGGCTGTGTGGCAATAGACAGATCTACACAAGGGCTGAGGTGAAGCCAGTGTGAACGCTAGCAGTGTTTTTCCGCGGCAAGCAAGACCTCCCCTCCTCAGACAAGCTGGCCACTCCGATAAGGCAGCAGTCTTTTAAAAAAAATACTTCACATTGCCATTCAATATTAGGTCTCATACCTGGTGTGAAACACACTGAACTTGCTGAAATTTCACACAGGTTTCTTTTTAGGGTCTCTGGTATTATTTTCAGGACACTGTAGGTCTACGGCAAGCAGTGTGTATATTAGTGTGTCTTTAAGTCGGTGCCAGTGCCATCTCATTCACTCTCTATAGAGAGTGTAAAGCTGGGGAGCTGGCTGCATGACGGTGACTGTGTCAGTGTTCATATTTACAGCAGTAAGCCAACCATCTGAAGTTACATTCTGTCAGACAGGTGACCTATATTGGAAACCGAAGACTGTTAGACATGCAGCATTGAAATACTTCATCATGAGCAGCACGTACCTTGCAAATACCACCACTATCAGACAGAAGGCTTTTTCTATAGAAAACATTGTTTTTAAAATAGGAGCCAGAGAACAACAATAAACAAGTAATGATGACTAGGTGTTATTTTTTGGTTCCCAGATCAATATTAAACAGACAAATCTAGGTTATCTAGGTCAGTCTGGGTGAGAGGGGCTCCCTGGGGGCACAATCAAGCTTCCATGGATGTGGAAAAGGAGTCAATGGAATGCAGACCATTCCATTGACCATATTGTCACACATTCAACAAATCTGGATATTCGTAACAGGGACACAATGTGGTTACTTAAGTCCAATTTGGATATATGTGGCTGTTTTCGCTGCAAAACATTTAGAAGCTGTCCCTTTTCAGGTTTAAAAGAAGTGATTGCTAAATGCTAACCCCTGTTCGTATGAGTTGGTTAGCATAGCTAGCATTCAGAAATCAGTGGTGGTAGTCAAAGTCGTTTTTAACTGTAATGCAGCTGATTGGTGACGATGAACAAGTGTTGGGGCAATGAGGAGTTTCGGGATCTTTCCCCCATGCGTTTTCACGGCAATTCCAATGTTTTGGTCGAGTTTGTTTGACCTCTTTGCCGCATCTATGATGAATCGCTTTTCCTTATTGGGGCACTATTGGAATATCATCAAAGTGGCAAGCCCATTGGAGACGTTAACACTGTGAGAGCGTTGTTGTATCAAAGCTGAATAAATATTAGAGCTGGGCAGCACGGGGCCATGAGGACAGAGAGAGGGGGCTGTTGGAGCGGTGTCCAGGCTGAGCTACGGTGCTTCCCTGAGGGGGAGAGCCTGCACTTAAAGGCCCCTCCTCCATAAATCCATGCCCACAACTGCCCCTACCATCTCTAGCTAGCTAACTTCGGGTCCGTGTTCCACTGGGTCAGTCACCGCTGCTGCATGACCAATCAGCCGTGGCACGGTTACCATGACAACGCCCCGCCTCTCCCTTGCCCTCTTCCATAGTGGTACAGACTCTCATGCAGAAAAACAGAGAGGGAGATAGACACACACACACTCAGCAGAGAGCACACTCTGCCTGACATTGATGTAAAGAGACAGGTACACAGAGAAGCTCCCTCTCCTTGGAAGACGTTTCTATGGTTCTAACAACACAACTGAGATGGTAGGAACTGGAAGGACCCAGAGAGAGATCCCCAGTCACATGATGCCATCACAATAACCACCACTGTGACCACTGCCAGAGCATCCATCCATGTTTCTGATTTACAGTGTATTCATTACAGTTGATCCATTATTTAGGTCTGCTGTGGCCAGGTATTGGACCCGATACTGCTGTATTCCAAAACCAACAGAGAAGCTAACCTCCACAGACGGCAACTGGTCAGTCTGTCAACTAAACCACATATAAAAATGTTTGCATTAAGAAGAGCATTAATTACACATGTTTGATGGTCCCAACACCATGATGCAGTTTTTGGGAAAACATATTCTGCATGCCGCTTTAAGGCACCCAAAACTAAGACGTGGAAGTTAGCACTGAGGAAATGTGACACAATTTCAAAGAGTTTAATTTCAAGATGCTTGCCACAAAACACAAGCTTTGAACTCTCAACACTCCAGTGATGGTGTTAGCCTCAATTTGCTGTGAATGTGACATTGCCTCTGTCATTAGGAGAGATTGAATGTTAAATGGTGCCTCTACACATACAGCAGGATGTAAATGACCCTCGAAAAACAAGAGCACCTACATGTCTAGTGCACAAAGTAGAAAGTAAACAGCAACACCACGGAAAAGGCACAGGTCAGACATGACTCAGGACACACAGCACCTACGTCACTAAAATCTCATCGTAACGATGGATAAACATGCATCCATTCCGAGGTGTGGTTCCGTCCTAGGGCTGCGCGGTGGCCGTATCACCGCAGCAAAATTCCACGACTGTTAAGCCATGGTAATCTCCTCTTATGCACTCTGGACATGCTTTGGTAGTACCAGACTTGCTAACTATCATCAGGTCCTAATGGCCTGGTACTCAGGGCTTTATTGTCCCTCCATCAGGTTCTAATGGCTTGGTCCTCAGGGCTCTATTGTCCCTCCAGCAGGTTCTAATGGCCTGGTCCTCAGGGCTTTATTGTACTCAGGGTTCCATTGTCCCTCTAACCCCTCTGACATCAATGCAAATGCAATGGGAAGTCACATCAGAAGGCCTAAAATACTTCTAAAACTCACCTTACTGTTATGATCAGTTTGAAGAAAGAAGTTCATCAGCAGGTTGAAACAGTGTAAAACATGGTTGTAGTGGATGTTGTTTCAAAGTCAAAACACAACAACAGCGCTTTCTAAGGTGATGATTCATTCAAAACACCCAGTGCTTATGCATATGAGCAGAGAGCATTAGAGATGATGCATGCTAATGCATAAGCTTATGAGCCCAGGCCCGAAATACAATTCTACCGCATGGCAGAAAAAGGAAAAAACAAAACTGATTTAAGGTATCTTTGGTACATACTTAAAGAAATTTGAGTAATCTCCTTTGAGTGTGGACTGTATTATCATGCATACTGGCTGGACTGGTTACCTTATGCTACGCTCTAAATGTCGATCCATGATTTTGGGAGAGAACATATAGCCCAAGGCCATGCTGTTGGTTCATTGATTGTGCAGGGCGGTTTACAGTTAGCCTACAATTGTTGAATTCGTATTTGATTTTGTTCAGCCTAGTAATAGGGATTTAAAAAAATATTTTCCTAATCAATTGGGTGACACATTCCCATTAGCTATATAGAATATATCACCACCATGTGTTTCCATCTCCTCCTCTCTCTCTCTCTCTCCCTCCCTCCTTTATTCCTTTCTCCAGCGCGCAGGGGGGCTGTCAACAGTTTAGTGAAATATGGTTTTGTTGAGAAAACATGTTAATATCGATGCTCCCCAACAGATTTCACCTGGTTTCCCAAATGAAGCACATTAAGATGGCGCCAGTGGAGATGGCCGCCATTTTACTGTCTCCTAACCAACTGTGCGATATTGGTTTATTTTTCACGATAGTTGTAAATTATTTTGTACAAAATGTTTCTGCAACCAAATCTTACGACAGAAAAGAGCTTCTGGATATCAGGACAGCGATCATTCACCTCGGATTAGACAAAGACTTCTTCAACAACAACAGCAGCAAGCAGGACTCACACGATATTCTCCAAACAACCCACAGGGCAGACATCCCGACGGAGAGGACGAAGAGCAGGATGCCTCGTCCGGACCCACAGAAGACAACTAGGAAAGCTGCCGTTACCGTCAATATTACTCGCCAACGTGCAATCATTGGACAATAAACTAGACGAGGTAAGATCACGAATATCCTACCAACGGGACATAAAAACTGTAATATTCTATGCTTCACGCAATCGTTGCTGAATGACGACATGGATATTCAGCTAGAAGGATACACACTGCACCGGCAGGATAGAACAGCACACTCTGGTAAAATGAGGGGGGGGGGGGGGTGGTCTGTGCATATTAGTAAACAACAGCTGGTGCACGAAATCTAAGGAAGTCTCTAGATTTTGCTCGCCTGAAGTTGAGTATATTGTGATAAACTGCAGGCCACATTACTTGCCTAGAGAGTTCTCAGCTATATTTTTCGTGGCTGTTTATCTACCACCACAGACAGATGCTGGCACTAAGACCGGACTCAGTCAGCTGTATAAGGAAATAAGCAAACAGGAAACCACTCACCCAGAGGCAGCGCTCCAAGTGGCCGGAGACTTTAATGCAGGGAAACTGAAATCAGTTCTACCAAATTTCTATCAACATGTTAAATGTGCAACCAGAGGGAAAAAAATTCTAGATCACCTGTACTCCACACACAGAGACGCGTACAAATCTCTCCCTCGCCCTCCATTTGGTAAATCTGACCACAACTCTATCCTCCTGATTCCTGCTTTCAAGCAAAAATTAAAGCAGGAAGCACCAGTGACTCGGTCTATTAAAAAAATGGTCAGATGAAGCCGATGCTAAACTACAGGACTGTTTTGCTATCACAGACTGGAACATGTTCCGGGATTCTTCCGATGACATTGAGGAATACACCACATCAGTCACTGGCTTTATCAATAAGTGCATTGAGGACGTCGTACCCACAGTGACTGTACGTACATACGCCAACCAGAAGCCATGGATTACAGGCAACATTCACACTGAGCTAAATGGTAGAGCTGCCGCTTTCAAGGTGCGGGACTCGAACTCGGAAGCTTACAAGAAATCCCGCTATGCCCTATGACGAACCATTAAACAGGCAAAGCGTCAATACACGGCTAATATTGAATCATACTACACCGGCTCCGACGCTTGTCGGATGTGGCAGGGCTTGCAAACTATTACAGACTACAAAGGGAAGCACAGCTGCGAGCTGCCCAGTGACATGAGCCTACCAGACGAGCTAAATCACTTCTATGCTCGCTTCGAGGCAAGCAACACTGAGGCATGCATGAGAGCATCAGCTGTTCCGGACGACTGTGTGATCACGCTCTCCGTAGCCGACGTGAGTAAGACCTTTAAACAGGTCAACATACACAAGGCTGCGGGGCCAGACGGATTACCAGGACGTGTGCACCGGGCATGTGCTGACCAACTGCCAGGTGTCTTCACTGACTTTTTGTCCCTGATTGAGTCTGTAATACCAACATGCTTCAAGCAGATCACCATAATCCCTGTGCCCAAGAACACAAAGGCAACCTGCCTAAATGACTACAGACCCGTAGCACTCACGTCCGTACCCATAAAGTGCTTTGAAAGGCTGGTAATGGCTCACATCAACACCATTATCTAAATCCTAGACCCACTCCAATTTGCATACCGCCCAAACAGATCCACAGATGATGCAATCTCTATTGCACTCCACACTGCCCTTTCCACCTGGACAAAAGGAACACCTATGTGAGAATGCTGTTCATTGACTACAGCTCAGCGTTCAACACCATAGTATCCTCAAAGCTCATCACTAAGCTAAGGATCCTGGGACTAAACACCTCCCTCTGCAACTGGATGCTGGACTTCCTGACAGGCCGCCCCCAGGTGGTGAGGGTAGGTAGCAACACATCTGCCACGCTGATCCTCAACACTGGAGCTCCCCAGGGGTGCGTGCTCAGTCCCCTCCTGTACTCCCTGTTCACCCACGACTGCATGGCCAGGTACGACTCCAACACCATCATTAAGTTTGCTGACGACACACCAGGCCTGATCACCGACAACGACGAGGCAGCCTATAGGGAGGAGATCAGAGACCTGGCCGGGTGGTGCCAGAATAACAACCTATCCCTAAATGTAACCAAGACTAAGGAGATGATTGTGGACTACAGGAAAAGGAGCACCGAGCACGTCCCCATTCTCGTCGACAGGGCTGTAGTGAAGCAGGTTGAGAGCTTCAAATTCCTTGGTGTCCACATCAACAACAAACTAGATTGGCCCAAGAGTCGTGAAGAGGGCACGACAAAGCCTATTCCCCCTCTGGAAACAAAAAAGATTTTACGCCGCTGCTACTCTCTGTTTATCTTATATGCATAGTCACTTTAACTATACATTCATGTACATACTACCTCAATTGGCCCGACCAACCAGTGGTCCCGCACATTGGCTAACCGGGCTAACTGCATTGTGTCCTACCACTCGCCAACCTCTCTTTTTACTCTTCTGCTACTCTCTGTTCATCATATATGCAGTCACTTTAACGATACCTACATGTACATACTACCTCAATAAGCCTGACTAACAGGTGTCTGTATATAGCCTTGCTACTCTTTTTTCAAATGTCTTTCTACTGTGGTTTTATTTATTTACTTACCTACACATACCTTTTTTTTGGCACCATTGGTTAGAGCCTGTAAGTAAGCATTTCACTGTAAGATTTACACCTGTTGTATTCGGCGCACGTGACAAATAAACTTTGATTTGAAGCACTGGTTAGCTGCAGGAACAAGGGGAGAGAGAGAGAGCGAGAGGAGAGAGAAAGCGAGAGAGAGAGCATCATTGAAAATAGGAACGTGTGAGGCCTCCATTCACTATTCAAGTGAATGCAGGGGACATGTCTTTTTCCCCCTGCCCATTTGATAAAGGGCCATTCTCAAATAAATAATGGATTTATTGTGATGTTCTATATTCAATTGGTTTATTAGACTTTAAAGTAGAAGTTCCAAAGACGCATCAGCAGCTTGTAGGTGTGGAGACCAGGAGATGCTAAACGTGTTGATGGAGACCAGGAGATGCTAAACGTGTTGATGGAGACCAGGAGATGCTAAACGTGTTGATGGAGACCAGGAGATGCTACACGTGTTGATGTAGACCAGGAGATGCTACACGTGTTGATGGAGACCAGGAGATGCTACACGTGTTGATGGAGACCAGGAGATGCTACACGTGTTGATGGAGACCAGGAGATGCTAAACGTGTTGATGGAGACCAGGAGATGCTAAACGTGTTGATGGAGACCAGGAGATGCTAAACGTGTTTATGTTAATTAACGGCAATTACCATGACACTGGCAGTCTTTTGCATGACAATAATCGGCTGACAAAATGTCATGACCGCCACATCCCTATTCTGTCCCCAAGGGATTGATTCATATTCATAACTAATGAGAGAGGATGATCCCAAAGAGGATGATCATCAAAGTTCTTCAACATCATGTGACTGTTAAAACAGAAAAATGGACTATGGAACAACAGCAGCAACAGTAATAACATCGCAAATTCAACTTTAACAATTACTTCTCAGTAACCAGAAGGCAGGGGTGAAAGTAGAATGAATTTATTCCCAGTACGGACCTCAAAAATGTTTTATGGGCCTAATCATATAATTACAAATACTGTATAATATTAGTATGATCTCTGTGGGCCTAGTCGTAAAGATTTATCATTTAAAATGTATTGCCTTTTATAAACCCAACCAGTCATGATGTTTTCATCAGTTTGACAAACAATCACTTAAGAAGGCTCCTTTACTAGGCTACCCGCGCACATCCATCCACTCACAACACATTTCCAGCCTCCAAACAGTGGTGAATGGAAAGAGACATCTGTTACACAAAACACCAGAAATTGTAAGGACATTTAGCGATTATCATTAGGCCATCATTTATGCTGTCGGCCACTCATCTCTGCCAGTGTTCTGGTCGAACTACAATGCATTTTGGAGTGTAGGATATACAGTAGCAGTCAAGTTTGGACACACCTACTCATTTAAGGGTTTGTCTTTATTTTTTACAATGTTCTACATTGTAGAATAATAGTGAAGAAATCAAAACTATGAAATAACACATATTGAATAATGCAATAACCAAAAAAAGTGTTATTTTATATTTGAGATTCTTCAAACTAGACACCCTTTGCCTTTGACACCTTTGCACACTCTTGGCATTCTCTCAACCAGCTTCATGAGGTAGTCAGCTGGAATGCATTTCAATTAACCTTGCCTTGTTAAAAGTTAGATTTGTGGAATTTCTTGCCTTCTTAATGCGTTTGAGCCAATCAGTTGTGTTGTGACATGGGGTGGTATACAGAAGATAGCCCTATTTGGTAAAAGACCAAAAGACCGTATTATGGAAAGAACAGCTCAAATAAGCAAAGAGAAACAACAGTCCATCATTACTTTAAGACCTGGTCAGTCAATACGGAAAATTTCAAGAAATTTGAAAGTTTCTTCAAGTGCAGTTGCAAAAACCATCAAGTGCTATGACGAAACTCGCTCTCATGAGGACTGCCACAGGAAAGGAAGACCCAGAGTTACTTCTGCTGCAGAGGATAAGTTCATTAGAGTTACCAACCTCAGAAATTGCAGCCCAAATAAATGCTTCACAGATTTCAAGTAACAGACATCTCAACATCAACGGTTCAGAGGAGACTGTGAACCAGGCATTCATGGTCGAATTGCTGCAAAGAAACCACTACTAAACACCACCAATAAGAAGAGACTTGCTTGGGCCAAGAACCATGAGAAATGGACATTAGACTGGTAGAAATCTGTCCTTTAGCCTCATGAGTCCAAATTTGATATTTTGGGTTCCTACCGCCGTGTTTGGAGAGACGAGTAGGTGAACGGATGATCTCTGCATGTGTGGTTCCCACCGTGAAACATGGAGGAGGAGGTGTGATGGTGTAGGGGTGTGTTGCTGGTGACATTGTCAAGGCACACTTAACCAGCATGGCTACCATAGCATTCTGCAGCGATACACCATTCCATTTGGTTTGCGCTTAGTGGGACTATCATTTGTGTTCCAACAGGACAATGACCCAAAACACACCTTCAGGCTGTGTAAGGGCTATTTGACCAAGGAGAGTGATGGAGTGCTGCATAAGATGACCTGGCCTCCCCAATCACCCAACCTCAACCCAATTGAGATGGTTTGGGATGAGTTGGACCGCAGAGTGAAGGAAAAGCAGACAACAAGTGCTCAGCATATGTGGGAACTCCTTCAAGACTGTTGGAAAGCGTTCCCCCATGAAGCTGGTTGAGAGAATGCCAAGAGTGTGCAAAGCGGTCTTCAAGACAAAGGGTGGGGTACATTGAAGAATCTAAAATATATTTTGATATGTTTTGGGTTACTACATGATTCCATGGGTTATGTCGTAGTTTTGATGTCTTCACTATTATACAATGTAGAAAATAGTAAAAATAAAGAAAAACCCTTGAATGAGTAAGAGTGTCCGAACTTTTGACTGGTACTGTAAATCGAATCCACCCGTTTTCAAGTCCATTTGCTAATTTTTCATGCCTTTGACATGCGGTAATGATCAAAATGATTGTAATAGCCTCCAGTTTGTTGACATTTTTGTTTTAATTATCGTGATAGGCTCATGTTTTACCGGTACGACGTACCCCCACTATTTATTTTGACGGGACGCCGTACCGCCTTACGCCTGCCAGAAGGTGAAATTATCTAGAGAAAGAACCCCAAGAAATCAAAAGAAATGTGCCCAGAAAAAGTAAAAAAGTCCGTGTCCAGTTCTCTTATCTTTGATAAACAGACCGGCAGTGCAAGCTCAGCATCAAACCCAAGCATCAAACCCAAGCATGGCGAACAGCTGGTGCGCAACTAGCTGTGTGCATACTTTGGAAGCAGGAAAGCGCATAATTGGTCTGTCTGTCTATCTGGGTACACACCTTGGCATTAATATGCAGGTCAAAGGGCCCACAGCGTTTCAACTCTTTGTGCTCTACAGAGGAGCTCTAGGAGGGAAGATAGATGAGGCAATGGTTTTTCACTCACATACAGGCAATGAATGACAGTCACTTGCAAAAATGTATCAAGATAAATTAACAGAAATATGAACAAAGTTGAGTTGATGAATGAACAGGTGTTTATGAACAGGCATAGTGTTGAAGAGAAATGACACGAAATGTGATGGCAATGGATCAAAGAAATACATTAACATGGCTGCAAACTGGCAGTCTAATACACTCAAATGTCTCTGAAGTACTATTGGTAAGTACTACAGTGATGGTAAACTTTATGGCTATGATTTAATTTGTTCCATTGTCTCATAATGGGTCATTTCTTCCCAAATGGTAAAGATACTGAGATCACAGAAAGGACAGGTTAAAGACTGAAGGCGCTGCTGGTGGTTATGCAGTTTGCAGTCTCTACACACCATGCCTGGTTTTAACACGTTACAACATAAACAGATCAATCAAGACACATTCACTTGGCCGGCGTCTAGTCGCTTCAACACAAATATTAGTGCATGTGAATTCATGCTGCAATGCAGTTAATGTGTATGGTCTTGCACTGAAAAAACAAACTATGCCATACTGTATTCTACAAAATGCAATTCCCAAAGAAAGGCAAATGGTTTCGGCAAACCACAGACAGAGCGAGTCGAGTAAGACCGTCTACATTGTACTTAGTTGAAAACTAATTCTATAGAGAGGAGCTCAGCGAGGTTTAATGTGTAAATGAATGATGAGCTGTATAGGCCAGATCTCGCTCTTTAAAACTGCATGTGACTAACAGGAACAGGAAGTAACACTAGAGCTCATTGTCTAGTTCGTGAGTTATGAAACGTTAACTGCACAGACCTGTTCCTTCCTTCTCATACACAGATCAGATTGATAATTTTTTATTTTAAACATTGCTACTCTGAGGCGTGGGAAAGGGGAACATGGATAGTGAAAAGGGAGCTACAGGTAGTAGGGGGAAGTCAGACCTGCTCGTTGAGTTTGGGGTGTGAGGGGCCTTGGTGAATGAGTAGCCTGACGATCCTTTGGTCCCCCTTCCATGCGGCCAGGTGCAGGGGGTAGCAGCCCTTATTGTCAGCGATGTTGGTCAAGGCCTCGTTACGTAGCAGCGCCTCCACTACCTCACTGCGGATGGGACAAACGGGGTCAGAAGAGTTTTACATGTTCATTATGTAGGTGATGTTGACAGTAAACGGTGTCATTGTTAACCCCATAATTATAGCATTTCAGGGCTCAACACTAATGCTTGTCCTCTTGCCTGGGGCAAGTAAAACACATTGTGGGACAAGCAGATTATAGATTTAAGTTGTCCAAATGAACATGTAAAAAACGTGGATGCGATATGTTGCACACTGTCCTCCCAATCTCTGCAGAATGCATCGGCAAATAATTGTTGTAGGCCTGCATTGACAGGCACGGGCGGTTTTTCAATCATGCAGTCACACGATGCGTTTCATATTTATTAAAGCGAGCCTGGGGGAGGTAAAATAATTATAAACATCAGACAAACATATTGTGTAGTTCGGCTGGTTATCTTGCTGGTTATCTATTTAGGTATTAGCATGTATTCATCGTATTGTCATATCCAATGTCCGAAACAACTTCCCACAGTCACTTGTGTTCAACCATAAAATGGCCGCCACACCGTTGATACGGGTGTGCAGATGAAACTAATGCTGGATACTCCGGTTGTAAAACGCTCAAAACGGGGTGAAACTAATTCTGGCACCATTGGAAAGCTGGGATTTTCATCTATTCAATACTGGCCATGCAATTCTGACATTGTAAAAAATAAATAATCTGAGAATAGCCTATTTGACAAGTAACTCATATGCTGTCAAGATCTCCCCTGAAAATGACATATTCTAGCCAAACAAAACAGGGAAACGTGTCTTAGTTAGCTACCTTACTTTAAAGTCACCCACCTCAGCCATTTGATTCCTCGTTCATTGAATGAGGGAATGATTTTAGAGAGACAAAAAAAAGTATTGGGTTGTAACTGTAATGTTACAGGGTGGCAAACCATCCTCCAGGAGAGTCCAGGAGAGCTACTGGGTGTGCAGAATTTTGCTCCAGCCCTGCACTAACACATTGTAAAGAATCACCTGCTTAAGAGTCCCTTGATAAGCTGACTCGATAAGCTCACCTTGATAAGCTGACTCGATAAACTCACCTTGATAAGCTGACTCGATAAGCTCACCTTGATAAGCTGACTCGATAAGCTCACCTTGATAAGCTGACTCGATAAGCTCACCTTGATAAGCTGACTCGATAAGCTCACCTTGATAAGCTGACTCGATAAACTCACCTTGATAAGCTGACTCGATAAACTCACCTTGATAAGCTGACTCGGGTATGTTTAAGCGGGGTTGGGTCAAAAGCCTTCAGACCCAGTAGCTCTCCAGATGAAGGGTTGACAACATACATTTTATACAGTAGCCTATTAGCACAGTATTTTACTTTGTGGGGTGACTTGCTCAAGGCCACAACGGCAGGAGATACAATACATGGGATCAGGAACCAACAGCCTTGCGTTGTCAATACCAGTGATAATAATGAATTGTAATTTGGGGAGTGGTTCCTTGCTGAAACAATTTTTCCGTCACCGTTTTGGCCCATGGTGTTACAGATATGTTTTAAATTGTTGTACAAGTGAGCTTTCACTTTAAATCTGTCCTACTTGTCCAATGGACCAGTGAAAAAGAAAGCTTATGTCAAGCCCTGCATTTCACACAGGGTGGCCCCAACTCACACCAATGGCAATCAATCTAAACTCCCATGACGAAAGAACAGGACTTGCTATAGACCGACCTGTGTCCATTTAGGGCAGCATGGTGTAGAGGAGTGTATCCAGTGCTGTCCACACAGTTTACATTAGGACCCCTCCAGATACTGTGGAGAGAAAGAGGGAACATTAGATCATGTAACAAAGGTCAATGTATAATTCAGGTGAGGGAAGAGCTTAATTACTCCTTTCAGGAATGGGGAGTTTTTCAGGATAAAAATCATTCCAAAACGGAGCTAAGCACAGGCAAAATCCTAGAGGAAAACCTTGTTCAGTCTGCTTTCCACCAGACACTGGGAAATGAATTCACCAATCAGCAGGACAAGAACCTAAAACACAAAGCCAAATCTACAGTGGAGTTTCTTATAAGACAGTGAATGTTCCTGAGTGTCCGAGTTGCAGATTTGACTCAGGGCAAGACTTGAAAATGGTTTTCTTGCAATGATTGACAACCAATTTGACAGAGCATGAATAACGTTTTAAAGAATGGGAAAATATTGTAATATTGCAAAGTTCTTAGAGACTTTACCCAGAAAGACTCACAGCTGTAATCACAGCATAAGGTGATTCTAACATGCATTGACTCAGGAGTGTGAATGCTTATGTAAATTAGATATTTTTGTCTACCACTGCTAGAAGAAGAGATCTCAGTGACTTTGAAAGAGGGGTCTCAAAGGAGCATAGGGGGTATAAAGTGTGTGTGTGTGTGTGTGTGTGTGTGTGTGTGTGTGTGTGTGTGTGTGTGTGTGTGTGTGTGTGTGTGTGTGTGTGTGTGTGTGTCAGTCACCAGATCAACCCAATTAAACACTTAAGAGAGATTCTGGAGCGGCGCCTGAGACAGCATTTTCCACCACCATCAACAAAACACTAAAACATGGAATTTCTCGTGGAAGAATGGTGTGGAATTCCTCCAAAACAGTTCCAGACACTTGTGGAATCTATGCCAAGGCGCATTGAAGCTGTTCTGGCGGCCCAATGCCCTATTGAGACACGATGTTAGTGGTTCCTTTATTTTGCCAGTCACCTGTACGATCCACAATGTTATCTCCCTGCTGAATGAGATCTGAGTGTATTCCCACACAGCCAGAGGGAGGGCCTATACAGGGCTCGGAATACTAGGTGGGTGTGGCTGAATAAAACTGATAACGTCCCAGGGCCTATAGGCTGTATTGTTGTGTGCCGTGGTTCACAGTAGAGGTCGACCGATTATGATTTTTCAACGCCGATTATTGGAGGACCAAAAAAGCGGATACGGATTAAATCGGCCGATTTTTTAAAAATGTATTTGTAATAATTATTTATCTTAATATAATACATCAATAAAATAGCCTCAAATAAATTATGAAACATGTTCAATTTGGTTTAAATAATGCAAAAGCAAAGTGTTGGAGAAGAACGTAAAAGTCGAATATGTGCCATGTAAGAAAGCTAACATTTAAGTTCCTTGCTTAGAACATGAGAACATATGAAAGCTGGTGGTTCCTTTTAACATGAGGTCTTCAATAATCCCAGGGAAGAAGTTTTAGGTTGTAGTTATTATAGGAATTATAGGACTATTTCCCTCTATACCATTTGTATTTCATTAACCTTTGACTATTGGATGTTCTTATAGGCACTTTAGTATTGCCAGTGTAACAGTATAACTTCCATCCCCCTCCTCGCTGGGCTCGAACCAGCAACACAACGACAACAGCCTACCTCGAAACAGCGTTACCCATGCAGAGCAAGAGGAACAACCACTCCAAGTCTCAGAGTGAGTGACGTTTGAAACGCTATTAGCGCGCACCTCGCTAACTAGCCAGCCATTTCACATCGGTTACACCAGTATCATCTCGGGAGTTGATAGGCTTGAAGTCATAAACAGCGCAATGCTTGATGCACAACGAAGAGCTGCTGGCAAAACGCACGAAAGTGCTGTTTGTATGAATGCTTACGAGCCTGTGGCTGCCTACCACCGCTCAGTCACCACTTGTATGCTCAGTCAGATTATATGCAACGCAGGACACACTAGATAAACTAGTAATATGATCAACCATGTGTAGTTAACTAGTGAGTATGATTGATTGATTGTTTTTATGAGATAAGTTTAATGCTAGCTAGCAACTTACCTTGGCTTACTGCATTCGCGTAACAGACAGTCTCCTTGTGGAGTGCAACAAGAGGCAGGTGGTTATAGCGTAGGACTAGTTAACTGTAAGGTTGCAAGATTGGATTCCCCGAGCTGACAAGTTGAAAATCTGTCGTTCTGCCCCTGAACGAGGCAGTTAACCCACCGTTCCTAGGCCGTCATTGAAAATGAGAATGTGTTCTTAACTGACTTGCCTCGTTAAATAATGATTAAATAAAGGTGTAAAAAAAAATACAGATTTCCGATTGCTATGAAAACTTGAAATCTCCCCTAATTAAAATCGGCCATTCCGATTAATTGGTCGACCTCTAGTTCACAGCCTAGCTCAGCCCAGTTGAGCTCAAACCCAGGTGGGAGGCGTTCCCTAAGGAATTGTACCACAGGACTGAGGGAGAGGGAGAGGGAAAGGAATGAGGAAGCATGGGCCAAGCCAGCAGCACTCGGCAGTGGAGGAGGGAGGGGGTTGGTACAGTATGTACACACAAAAACTAACACAGCAGGAGGGCAGCCAGGTTGGTGTCACAGGTCAGTGTCCACCAAGCACATAGCCCAGCCACACCCACAAAGCCCCCTTTACATCAACAAACATACAAGTGCAAACCATACTGAGTTCCTCATGATTGCCTAGAGCAAACATAGGCCTATCAGGAAGGAACATAGTATCTTAATTCAGTCATTACCTACATAGCCCTGGAAAACACTACTATATCATAATAAAACATCTCTGTTCAGCCTCAGTGCAGTGCAATAGCCAGTTATCCAATATTTGTGCAACACAATCTGAAAATTACCTCATTTCGGTATGTGCATAATTAGTCCATTAACGGCATTATCAACCCACCCTTTGATCACTTTGTCTCCCGCCACTGCATCAAATGTGGTTAGAGAGCTTTTATTGAAGGGTCTGGGCTAGGGGATATACAGGCTTAAATGGTATATAGCTGTAGATCTGTCATCCACTTAAAACTGAACTCAGCTGTCAGCTGAGATGGTTTGTTTCTTTTAAGCAGCGGATAGAGAGACAGAGAGAGTAGTTAAACAGGCAAATGGAAGCCAGGGTCCTGTGAGGATAGAATGCCATGCCAAAATCGGGCCTACAGTACCACTGGGATGTGACTGCACAGTGAGAACATTCTAAATGAACCATGTGAAAAGAACATTCCAGCACAGCACTGGAAAAACAATGGTCTGAGAGAGGAGAGATGGGATGGCTCACATGAAGAGAAATGAGGAGATGGCTCACAAGAAGACAGCACGCTGAAGTGGAACCTAGAGAGGGATTGTATCAAGAGTAGGGATGATGATGATGCTGCTGCTGCTGCACCACACTAACATTTAATCTAACATTTGACCCAGATTAAAAGGGAAACAGAGTTCACACAACATTAATCCATATCATACATGCGCACATAACCTGAAAAAGTAACTGAGGGCACGCAACACACACTGTACAGTGCTGACATGATGCTTAATCTCAGAAAGGCCTTACGAATGGGGCGATGATGGTGACAACATGATGACATGACCATTGCCTGTGGAGAGGAGGGGGGCACAAGGCAGTAGGAGGGCACAGACAACAGGAAGCCCCCCTTCATCCCTTCACAGCTCCACACTGACATCGCTCTGGCAAAGAGCCCCTCTCGTTTTTGTCACTTGGCTGTAACTGTCGCTTTTGCTCCCTAGAATAAATATCCCATAATAACTCTGAGAGCAGTCTGCAGAAGTCTCATTAAATAAGTGTCTCTCCATTCTATCCTCCAGAACAATACAGGCCGAAGCTCTGCACCAGGAAGTAGAGACTATTTAGATGAGCCCTTCCCTCTATAGTGTTGCAGTCCTTACCATTGCCTAATCAACCCCAATTGCAGGCATGTATGGACCTATAGGCCTGCTACAAGCATCTCACAGTCAGCAGGAGAGGAAGATATCAGTGGCGCAGTCTGCGGCACAGGCTAGCGCTATACTAGCAGAGGGAGCAAGGTGGATATAGAGGGATTTCAGAAAGTATTCATACCCCTTGACTTATTCCACATTGTGTTGTGTTACAGCCTGAATTCAAAATGTATTACATGCATTTTTCAACCATCTACACACAATACCCCATAATAACAAAGTGAAAACATGTTGAGAGAAAGTTGTATATTTTTGGAAATGAAATACAGAAGTCTCTTTTACATAAGTTTTCACACCCATGAGTCAATACATTGTATAAGCATCTTTGGCAGCAATTACAATTGTGACTTTTTCGTGGTAAGTCTCTAAGAGCTTTCCACACCTGGGTTGTGTAACATTTGCCCACTATTCTTTTAACAATTATTCAAGCTTTGTCAAATGTTTTGTTGATCATTACTAAACAACCATTTTCAGGTCTTGCCATAGATTATCAAGTAGATTTAAGTCAAAACTGTAACTCAGCCAGTCAGGAACATTCACAGTCTTCTTGGTATGCAACTCCAATGTAGATTGTGTTATTGTCCTGCTGAAAGGTGAATTCATCTCCCAGTGATTTTGCCTGTGCTTACCTCCATTTAGTTTATTTTTTTATCCTGAAAAACTCCCAAATCCTTACTGATTACAAGCCCACACAAGACATGATGCAGCCACCATTATGCTTGAAAATATGGCGTGGTACTGACTAATGTGTTGTATTGGATTTGCCCCAACTATAACACTTTGTATTCAGGACAGTATTACTTTAGTGGCTTATTGCAAACAGGAGTATGATTTATTCTATACAGGCTTCCTTCTTTTCACTCCATCAGTTAGGTTTAGTACTGTGGAGTAACTACAATGTTGTTGATCTCCTACCACAGCCATTAAACTCTGTTTTAAAGTCACCATTGGCCTGAGTGGTTTCCTATTTCTCCGGCAACGGCGTTAGGAAGGACACCTTTATCTTTGTAGTGACAGAGTGTATTGATACACCATCCAAAGTGTAATTAATAATCTCACAATGATCAAAGGGGTATTCAATGTATTTTTATTTTATCTACCAATAGGTGCCCTTATTTGCTAGGCATTGGAAAACCTTACTGGTCTTTGTGGTTTAAACTGTTTTTGAAATTCATTGCTCTACTGGAGGGACCCTTACATATGTGTGGAGTACAGAGATGATGTAGTCATTCAAAACATTCTGTTAAATACTTATTTCATACAGAGGGAGTCCATGCAACTTATTATGTGACTTGTTAAGCACATTTTTACTCATAAAATTGTTTCGGCTTACTATAACAAATGGGTTAAATACTTATTGGCTCAAGACATTTCAGCTTAAAATTTTAAATGTATAAACATTTCTAATAGGGCTGTCCATGACTAAAGAAAATGTTGGTCAACCAAGAGTCGACTGTTCTTTCAAACAATCGATTGGCAGACATTTTAAAAATGTGTATTTTCCCATATATTTACACTCCCTATGTGTTTTTAAAATATCAACTAGCCTATATGTAGGCTAATGAGTTGTTTTATGCTTTAAGCACACTGATATTAAGACACTCAAATGACTCAAGAGGGAGAAAGAAATCAAGATAACCAGAAGAAAAAACCTGTTCCCGACCCTCCTCCTCCCCCTTGCTGCTGGCCTTTGTAGATTCTGCCATTATGCTCCTGAAGCTGCCAGTAATAGGCTACACTACGGGTCAGCAACCTTTTCCATTTGGAGTGCCAAATTATCTCACCATTTCTACCGATCTGCGTGCCAGTTATGTTTTTCATGCGCACATTTTCGTGGAAGTTTCATTTAATTTATAATAAAGTATTAGTATCTCAAAATCATCATCATGTGGTTTATAAAAATTATAAAAGTAACTTCTATTGCCATTACCAACTATATAGGCTAAAATAGCCTACATAAATCCAACAAATAAAAACATTGCAGCCTGCAGGTAGAAAATATCTTGATAAAAATAAATATCCCATAAATCACATTGGCTATGCATGGTCTCTCTGCAAGGAACGTGAAACACTGTATCAACTATCAACATGGTCGGCATGAAGCTCTTGCTAGCAAACTTGCAACATTGTATAAAATATTCTGGGCACTCAAGAGTTTCCCCAAGCTCTAGACAGAAACAGCTGTAGATATTTGCGCAAGGGATAAGAAGTAAATCAGGAAGGCCTATTTTACAATGTTTCCACACAAGCGTAGCCTAGGTTGTGCGGTCCGCAAACAACGTGTCCATTCTCACAATGAGAACACGCGGCCTCCGCAATGGATTAGTCCACTGTGACAGGCGTGAATCAGACGAGTGTCTCGTGTTCCATAAAAAATATATATATTTGCGACTGCTGGAATAATCAAATCTCGGTCGACCAACAGCCTATCGACCAAACAATTGACCAGTTGACTAAATGGGGTCAGACATAATTTCTAAAAAGAGAATTTCACTTTGACATTACGGGGTATTGTGTGTAGGACAGTGACAAAAAAATATCAACATTTATCCCATTTTAAATTAAGGCTGTAACACAAAAATGTGTAAAAAGTCAAGGGGTGTGAATACTTTCTGAAGGCACTTACAGTGGGGAAGTATATTATTCTACCAAGGGAAATAAATCCCCTAGAGATCCAACGCAAATCCCTCCAGACCAGCACCCCCAAGCACCTCAGCTAAGTAGTGAGGAGTACTGCACAGGACACTGGACTTGCACATTTCCAGTTTCATGCCCACTGAACATAATACGCACAAAAACCTAGAGGAAGAAAAAACTAAAATGTCAGCTCGCTAGTTGCTGTCCCAGATAATAAAATATTTTATATAACAGATTACTGCAAAAAATGAATAACCAAATTAGAAAAATGCTCTGGTCTTGTTGTGCTGCCTGCATGTTTACATAAAGTATATGCAAGGTCTGACTGCAAGCAGGAAAGGCTGTTATAGATTGCAGGACAGACACCGACTGGAAGCAGGTTGAAATATAGCCTAAAATGTGGCAGAAAGAGGCCCTTCGACCGCACCTCAAAGTGTAAGGCTCACCACCTCCCCTGAGCATCTTAACAGGGGCATGGGTCAGTGCTAGTGGCACTTGACAATACACTCCATCCCCTTGTAGCTAGAGCGATTCAGAACCAACTGGACTGAGGGACAGTCAGAGCTTAAAGAAGCAAGGCGGGGGGGGACAAAATGGAGTTGATTTGGTTGGAGTGGGGAGGGGTATGATGCATGGCAACTGACTTAAGAATTCCTCTTTGAAAGGAAAGAGCTAATCCCTAATATCCCTGAGGGAATATCAGCTTGATGAGGATGAAGTCTGAAAGAGATTCTGGGGGCTTTAATGCCGCGTTGCACAAAGCTTGGCCAGTAAAAGGACAAATTATAATAATACCATTCCTCTCACTCTCTCTTACATTCTTTGTGTTTAAGGAGAAGACTGATGAAGCTACTCATGGATGCCCAAGACGTCTTCACGGACCCCATTCTCTGCCTTTATCCTCTGTGTCACTTTTTAGCCTCTGTTGCTGCCCTCTTCTTGCCATTCGTCTTTGTCTCTTTCGGATCCACTACGGCAGCATCTACAGTACTATGAGTACTATGAGTACTATGAGCCAAACAACCCGGTGGTTTTCAAGTTAGTAGCTACGTGAAAACAACTCCATTTCAACAGTATTACAACATGACAAGGTGAAGTGGAGCAGTGGAAGGGGAAAGCAGCAGTCCTGGGACTTTAGGGACCTGATTGCCGCTGGGTGGAAAAGACCAGGTGAGGCTGAGCCCCAGCGTCAAATAAACAGATTTGTCCTCAGGCCAATTAAGCAGTGCGACCACACAGCTAGGGATTAGCAGTGCAGCAGTACCCAAGGGCAGGCTGTCCAGTGGTGCCTGGCGCATAGCGGGGGCACTGCCAGGGCAATTGGGCTTAATGAAGCGTAGGGATGGCTGCTGGTCGGGCATTGAGACCAGATGCGCCATTTGCCAAACAGTAGCTCAGCAAGCCTCTCAGAGACCGTGTCCACTACCTGTACTGTACAGTCTCCAGTCCCCATGAGAGAGACTGGCACTTCTCTACCTGCCAATGTCCTAGCACCCACAGTGGATTATACTGAATCACATTGACTTAATGATGTCAGAGCTGTAGCGTACAGCAGCGTGAGGTAAGACTGACAACTGCGCATGTCAGGGCTGAGTCGTTCCATGTCATTTCAACAAGCCATGACACCCACCATCTCAGATTGCTCTGAAACTGTTTCTGTGGCTAGAAACAGGTGATCGGCATTACTGAAACATTTTGTTGAAATAAAATGTTATCTTGGAGAAATTAAGCTAATTGATTGCAGCTAAAATTAGCCATTTAAATTTACAGGAGTCAGATAATCATAGTACGTAACATTCGATTTGGACCAAACTTCTTCCTACCAATTAGTAAAACCCCAAGAAATGATCAAAAGCCACGCACGGACCCCCTTCACACAGGGCTCTATTTTAGTCGCATATGTTACTAAATATTTTGCTGTGCAACTTGCCGTTTTATATTAGGAGCACCAGTGCAACTATATATAAAAAACATCACCTATAATAATTGTTGTAATGATTAGGCTTCGTTGTACTGTTGTTCCAGAGTGCACTAGAGAAAATGGTCTCCGCCTTTACAAAAAAAAACTCCTCAGACTAACCTATTAATATTCAAGCCATTATTGGTCAGTCCAGCACAGCGATAGAGCGGAGCGAGCGATAGAGCGGAGCGAACGATAGAGCGAGCAATAGAGCGGAGCGATAGAGCGGAGCGAACGATAGAGCGAGCAATAGAGCGGAGCGATAGAGCGGAGCGAGCAATAGAGCGGAGCGATAGAGCGGAGCGAACGATAGAGCGAGCAATAGAGTGGAGCGATAGAGCGGAGCGAACGATAGAGCGAGCAATAGAGCGGAGCGAACGATAGAGCGAGCGATAGAGCGGAGCGAACGATAGAGCGGAGCGAACGATAGAGCGGAGCGAACGATAGAGCGAGCGATAGAGCGGAGCGAACGATAGAGCGAGCGAGAGACGATGGGACCACTGAGCACCATGGCTATGGTGCACACATTTTCCACTTCTCAAAACATAGGCCTGCTGCTAATAAAGTTAAAGATGCATTCAAATTAGTGCTGATTAGGGATGGGTACTGAAACCCGGTATTAAACGGGCCCAGGGGCTAAATAATAAAAGACCGTAGTATCAATAAGCTCTGACGTTATTGGTTCTGCTTTCCATACTGGAGAACTTAAGAAAATAAACGTCCTATTTATTATTGCTACATAATCGTTATCTTGCACATTTTATCTCACCAACCATTTCTAATTTGCAATAAGATGAAGACATTTGTCTTTGATGCATTTTCACTGTACCCAATCGAGAAGAGCGATCTCTCTGGCGGGGAGCCTGTGTCACACACACACAAAATATCCTGCTCTTAATTATTGACGATGGCAGAGCAAACTAAACGTTCAAAAGAGTCACCAGAGTCGATGCTGACAATGCTCGTTGCCACAAGTGCAACAAGACTTTTTCTTGTAAGGGCGGAAACACAAGCAATCTGTCCAAACATCTATCGAAAGCGCACAGATTTCGACTGCGTGGCTCGTAGCTCATCTCTCGTTGCCCGATCTACGTCAGGTATGTATGCTAGCAGCCTAGAGACCACACACAGAGTTAACCCAATTATGAGAACATGGGTTCCTGATCAAAAGGAACCATAAGCCAGCTGAAGGTTTAGCTATGGGTGTGTTCACCCATTTAAAGATTATGCTACTTTTTTGTTACAGTTGCAACCACAGTAAACCAACCCATTCCTCTCTAAAATACCGCTGGTCCAAGCCAAAGACAAGCCCAAAGCCCCTTCACAATGGCAGCTAGTGGGAGGATGACTGAGGAGAGGGTGAATGAGTGCCACCCAGCTGTGACCGAGTTCATAGTGAAAGGCCTACACTCCTTTGCAACAGTGGAGTCCAAGGGCTTTAGGTAACAGTGTCAGTATATACTGAGCTGTATACATTTTTTAGGATATAGTAGTATAAAAGGGTTGTATATTAGTCCCATCACTCCACAATTCAATACACAATAATTCAATCATGATAATTCAACATATGAAAACATTTTTTTTTACTGTAGGGAGATGAGCAAGGCACTCAACCCCAAATATACCCCTCCCTCCAGGAGTTACCTATATCACATTCATTCCTACCTGGTATGGTGTAGAAAAGGCCAATGTGACACCTAGGCTGAAGGACGTGCCAAAGCTGGCCATCACATCAGACGGATGGACCAGCCTCTGTCAGGACCACTCTCTCGCTGTTACAGTGCACTACACAAGCCAGGACAGTGTAAAACAGAAGGTCCTCTACACCAGGACAGTGTGAAACAGAAGGTCCTCCACACCAGGGCAGTGTACAACAGAAGATCCTCTACACCAGGACAGTGTAAAACAGAAGGTCCTCCACACCAGGGCAGTGTGAAACAGAAGGTCCTCCACACCAGGGCAGTGTGAAACAGAAGGTCCTCCACACCAGGGCAGTGTACAACAGAAGGTCCTCTACACCAGGACAGTGTAAAATAGAAGGTCCTCCACACCAGGGCAGTGTGAAACAGAAGGTCCTCCTCATCAGGGCAGTGTGAAACAGAAGGTCCTCCTCATCAGGGCAGTGAACAACAGAAGGTCCTCCACACCAGGGCAGTGTAAAACAGAAGGTCCTCCTCATCAGGGCAGTGTACAACAGAAGGTCCTCCACATCAGGGCAGTGTACAACAGAAGGTCCTCCACACCAGGGCAGTGTGAAACAGAAGGTCCTCCACACCAGGGCAGTGTGAAACAGAAGGTCCGCCACACCAGGGCAGTGTGAAACAGAAGGTCCTCCACACCAGGGCAGTGTAAAACAGAAGGTCCTCCACACCAGGGCAGCGTACAAATCACAACTGGCAAAGTAGTGGCAGAGGAGATCTCAGACATTCTGGAAGAGTTTGAGACAGAGCCGAGCAAGATTATAGCTGTGACTGTTGATAATGCTGGCAATATGGATGTTGCCATCAAGAGGCTACACATCCTAAAAATAGGATGCTTTGTACACACACTGAATCTGGCAGTGCAGAAAATCTACAAAATGACTTCCATTGATAAATGGGCAGCCTGAATCAGAGCAGTGGTCGTATGGTTCAAGAGATACTCAGTATTGAAGGAAAAGCAGCAGCTCCTTGGTAAGAAGCCAGTTCGATCTATTAAAGTATTATTTTGAAATTCCCACATTTAACTATTTAATTCAATATTCAAGTGTGCGGTAATTAAATGTATTTTGTTTTTTGTTGTTGTTGTTGTTGTTGTTTCAGGCCTTCCGCAACACTCACTCTTCTTTGATGTCAAGACCAGATGGAACTCAATCTAATGATAGAGAGATTCATGGAGCAGTATCCAGCGATCCAAGCAGCAGCCTTGGACCCACGATGGTCCAGGACAATCTGGGCTGCCCAAAGGACGAGAACTTCCATAAGGCTGAGGAGTTTGTCCAGCTCATGAGAATCCTCTATACAGCCACACTGTGTGTGTCATGTGGACAAAATGCCACCTGTGGACAGATCATACCCATCCTCCAAAAACTGGAAGAGCACTTGCTTCACTGTGAAGCATGAAGATGCAAAATCTGTGGCAACAATCAAAGGTGTGGGAGAACCTCTCCGAGAGCTATCGGGATGAGGACTTTCAAGCCTTCCTGCATGCGGCCACAGCAATGGACCCCAGATTTAAAGGGAGGCCTTTGAGTGACGCCTTCCTCAGCCTGTCCCAGGTGGCAACTGTTGAGGCCAATGTGACAGGAGCAACACCAGTGCTGTCAGAGGAGCCGGAGCAGACAGACACAGAGCACCAGCAACAGGAGGAGGAGTCTGAAGGAGAAGGAGTGGAAATGGAGGAGACAGTCCCTCCATTGTACAAAACAAGGAGTGCCTTGGAGGACCTGTTCTCAGAGGAGGACAGGGAGCGAGCGTGTTGACCTAGAGGTGGAGCTCTACAAAGGCCTGCCTCCCATCCCCATGGCTGAAGATCCTGTGATGTGGTGGTGGGAGAAGAGAGCTACTCTGCCCCTCCTCACAAACATTGCAACAAGCTACCTCTGTGCTCAAGCCTCCTCCACCCCTAGCGAGATGGTATTTTCGACTGCAGGGAACACAATAAGCCAGGAGAGGTTCCGACTTCTGTCAGAGAAGACATATATGTTGATCTTTCTCCAGAGGAACTGTTAAGAACTGTTTGTCCTTTTGCAGCCTACCTGCATGCCCCACCCGTGTTGCTCTACACACACTGAAAATGTGTTTATTTCATTTGTTTTACATTTCCATCATCACAACATCTGAGTCTATAATAGTGATTTGTTCAAAACATTGCTGTTTCTTTTGCTGAAAATAAAGCAATGTTAATTCTGTTCTTAATTTGTTTTGTTTTGTAAAAAATAAAAGAACTGATAAAAATACCGTTAAAAGTACATGATCGATAAGCAGTATCGGTAAGAGTAGTAATACCGTTAAAAGTACATGATCGATAAGCAGTATCGGTAAGAGTAGTAATGCCGTTAAAAGTACATGATCGATAAGCAGTATCGGTAAGAGTAGTAATGCCGTTAAAAGTACATGATCGATAAGCAGTATCGGTAAGAGTAGTAATGCCGTTAAAAGTACATGATCGATAAGCAGTATCGGTAAGAGTAGTAATGCCGTTAAAAGTACATGATCGATAAGCAGTATCGGTAAGAGTAGTAATGCTGTTAAAAGTACATGATCGATAAGCAGTATCGGTAAGAGTAGTAATGCTGTTAAAAGTACATGATCGATAAGCAGTATCGGTAAGAGTAGTAATGCCGTTAAAAGTACATGATCGATAAGCAGTATCGGTAAGAGTAGTAATGCTGTTAAAAGTACATGATCGATAAGCAGTATCGGTAAGAGTAGTAATACCGTTAAAAGTACATGATCGATAAGCAGTATCGGTAAGAGTAGTAATGCCGTTAAAAGTACATGATCGATAAGCAGTATCGGTAAGAGTAGTAATGCCGTTAAAAGTACATGATCGATAAGCAGTATCGGTAAGAGTAGTAATACCGTTAAAATCTTAATGATACCCATCGCTATTCCTGATTGCAAAATGAAGTTCGCCTAATTTCAGTTTGCGACAAAACAAGCAAATGTAGTGTACAGAATCATTGTACCATCTAAACCACGCTGTGAAATATATTTCCCTTAACAAAGAGACAAATGAGAGTTTAAGAAGAAAAAGTTTTGATTAAAGTTTTGATGGAGAACAAGCTATTAAGGAACAATACTGGTGTTTTGGTGCAGGTACAGCCAACTAGCAAAATAATAATACTGCAAATATTGTCAAAACAATATGATATATAGTAAAAGACAGCAGGATCAGCATTGCCAGGCACCACTGATTCTGATATGTAACACTATCTACTTCCCCCCATCACTATCAGATATGCTCCTCATCCAACCTGACAGAGCTTGAGAGGATCTGCAGAGAAGAATGGGAGAAACTCGCCAAATACAGCTTCGCCAAGCTTGTAGTGTACCAAGAAGATTTGTAAGGCTGTAATTGCTGCCAAAGGTGCTTCAACAAAGTACTGAGTAAAGGGTCTGAATACTTATGTAAATGTGATACATTTTATTTTATAAATTAGCAAAAAAATTATATATCCTATTATTGCTTTGTCATTATGGTGTATTGTGTGTAGATTGATGAGGTGAAAAAACGATTTAATCCATTTTAGAATAAGGCTGTAACGTAACAAAATGTGGAAAAAGTTAAGGGGCCTGACTACTTTCCGAATGCACTGTATATTAATGAATAGGCAGGGCCATCTTAAATTCTGGTATTAGGCAATGGACTGTTGATTCCATGTGAATATATACCCTTTTCCTAGTAATTTCTATGGCCTACCTATTCACAGTGTACAAAACATTAACCATCCTAATATTGAGTTGAACCCCCCTTTGCCCTCAGAACAGCCTCAATTCGTCACAGCTTAGACTACAAGGTGTCGAAAGCTTTCCACAGTGATACTGGCCCATGTTGACACCAATGCTTCCCACAGTTGTCTCAAGTTGGCTGAATGCTCCAGAACCCAAAGGCCATTCTTGATACACACAGGAAACTATTGAATGTGAAAAACCCAGCAGCGTTGCAGTTCTTTACACACACAAACTGGTGCGCCTGGCCTACTATCATACACCATTCAAAAGGCACAAATCTTTTGTGTTGCCCATTCATGCTGAGTGGCACACATACACAATCCATGTCTCAATTGTCTCAAGGCTTAAAAACACTTCTTTAACCTGCCTCCTGCCTTTCATCTACACTGATTGAAGTGGATTTAACAGGTGACGTCAATAAGGGATCATAGCTTTCACCTGGTCAGTTTGTCATGGAAAGAGGTGTTTGTAATATTTTGTACACTCAGTGTATGTTTTAGTTGCTTGACTGTTACCCCTACTGACGTCAAAGTCCATTGTTTCAGAATGCCAAACGTCCTGAACGCTCAAAAGTACTTTACATATATCTTAGGTTTGAAATTCATATTGTTTATTTTTTTAGGGATCAAATGTAATGTAATATTGCTTTTACAGAATATAGAAACCTTATGTTGCATCGATGACTTTGCAATTTCAATGACAGGTTTTAGGGGTAATAGGGGTGGCAACAATTTCGGCAGATAATTTTAGAAAGAAAGGGTCCAGATTGTCTAGCCCGGCTGATTTGTAGGGGTCCAGATTTTGCAGCTCTTTCAGAACATCAGCTGAACGGATTTGGGAGAAGGAGAAATGGGGAAGGCTTGGGCGAGTTGCTGTGGGGATGCAGTGCTGTTGACCGGGGTAGAGTAGCCAGGTGGAAAGCATGGCCAGCCGTAGAAAAATGCTTATTGAAATTCTCAATTATGGTGGATTTATCAGTGGTGACAGTGTTTCCTATCTTCAGTGCAGTGGGCAGCTGGGAGGAGGTGTTCTTATTCTCCATGGACTTTACAGTGTCCCAGAACTTTTTTGAGTTAGTGTTGCAGGAAGCAAATTTCTGCTTGAAAAAGCTAGCCTTGGCTTCTCTAACTGCCTGTGTATAATGGTTTCTAGCTTCCCTGAACAGCTGCATATCACGGGGGCTGTTCGATGCTAATGCAGAACCCCATAGGATGTTTTTGTGTTGGTTAAGGGCAGTCAGGTCTGGGGAGAACTAAGGGCTATATCTGTTCCTGGTTCTAAATTTCTTGAATGGGGCATATTTATTTAAGATGGTTAAGAAGGCATTTTTTTAAATATCCAGGCATCCTCTACTGACGGGATGAGATCAATATCCTTCCAGGATACCCCGGCCAGGTCGATTAGAAAGGCCTGCTCGCTGAAGTGTTTCAGGGAGTGTTTGACAGTGATGAGTGGAGGTCGTTTGACCGCTGAACCATAAACGGATGCAGGCAGTTTGGGAAAGGCCCTTTCCAATGCCCACATGCACAAAGCGATGTCCATACAGAAATGGTTTGTCAAGATCAGTGTGGAAGAACTTGACTGCCTGCACAGAGCCCTGACCTCAACCCCATCAAACACCTTTGGGATGAATTGGAAGGCCGATTGCAAGCTAGGCTTAATCGCCCAATATCAGTACCCAATCTCAATAATGATCGTAGCTGAATGGAAGCAAGTCCCCGCAGCAATGTTCCGACATCTAATGGAAAGCCGACCTAGAAGAGTGGAGGCTGTTATAGCAGCAAATGAGGGACCAACTCCATATTAATGCCCATGATTTTTGGAATGAGATGTTCGACGAGCAGGTGTCCACATACATTTGGTCATATAGTGTGCTTGTTTTTAGTAACAGAATTGTTAAGCAGAAGGAAATGGTTCTTAAACTTACAGAAGGCATGTAAGCAATGTTGTCTCTAAGCTGATCGAATCAATGCAACATACCGAAACAAAACAAACCATGCTAAACTAACTAAGAGATTTTTTTGTAGGCAAAACGCATCGGAGTAGGATTCTATTGCATTGACAGGCAGGACTCAGGTCCATACTCTAAACAGACCAATGCGCCATAACCAAACTGAGCTGCAGTAGGCCTATATGCAAATATACCATTGCCATATATGGAACTGTGCCATTCACTTTGAACTGGACTGTGTATGCAGCATGAGTGGTCATGAGTAGATGTGCTTGTTTTCAGATCAAAGCGAGAGCTACATGTACCGACCTGTGCACATTTATTCATATCCTTTGCTAGTTAGTTAGTGAGTTATTAGCACAGGTATAGATAATGTATAGTCAGGAATGGGGGAGTGATTGCTTCCCACAAGAGCAAAAAACATGTGCATTTCTAGCCATCTTTAAAAAGTGCATCAGGTAAATAACTTTTCTTGTCTTAAAGGGGCAGTGCTGTATTTTGAGACAGGCTTGAAGAAGCTAAGTAGCCAATAGGCAGAGGGTAGCTTGACTTGTCTAATTCTCTGTAATAATGGTATGGGAATAATGATGCATTTTATTTTGTGAAGTAGTTTCTTGCATCAAACACCACAACAACATTTTCAGTCACCTTTTTTATTTTATCTTTATTTAAACTAGGCAAGTTAGTTATCAAATTCTCATTTAACAGTCCCTCCAGGATTACGCGATTCTGCAATAGCATAATTCAATGCAGAATAAACTAATGAGCATATATTATGCGAGAGCTCGCAATTTTGACCAATCCTGCACTTTTAGTGCATAAAAGTGTTCAATCAAAAGTGAGTTTGTAATTTGACCAATTACTGCACTGTTACTGTGGAAAATGGCCCAATCCAACCACACATCAGAAAAGTTTCTCCCCCCTGACCTGTTAGTGTATTCTCGTGCGAAGATGTGTGATTGTTGATGGCCGACAGGCAGTACAATGAACAGAAATCAATCTCATTTGCCAACAAAAATAACAGCTAAACAATTAGCCAAATGATTTTGGAAACATGAGAAGGTCAACATTCAACAGTCACTTCGAATCAGCAAAGCACATGAGAATGTCAGAACAGTTCCCACAGCAGCTGCAGATCACCATGACTAAAGTAATAGCAGGGAAGACTGTGGCAAGCTCTGAAAGAATCAAGGTGAGTGGTGTTTTACTGAAACTTTTACTCCGCTAAACTTGGCGGTTGGCTAAACTTGGCGGTCGGCACTCTTGGTGGTCGGCACTCTTGGTGGTCGGCACTCTGCTCTTCCCAGTCTGTCAGAATTGCCATTTTAAACTCTGTAAAACCTAATACGGATCACAAAAGCACAATCTTTCTGGATTTAAAAAAAATTGTAATACCGTTATAAAAATACATATCAACCACAATACTCTATTTTTACGTTTTCTGTGCTTTATCTTCCTAACGACCCTTTCAAAAAAAAAATCACATTCAAGTATTTTGAAGACAATTTATGCGAAAGAAATATCAACCCTCAAATTGAAAGTGATCAGCTTTGAATTTATTTGGGGTTTTTTTTGCGAGAGGGAGAGAGAGAGTAGGAATGGGAGGTGCATATGGGAGATGCATCTCATATTTATAGAAAGCCACAAGCCTGATGGAGAGGAGAGGTGTGTGTGAGTGAGTGAATGTTTCATTGTTTTTGTATTCTGCATAAAATCATCCTAAAATTGAGCACATACGACTTTGTATTGCTTTATATGAAATTAACATGAAAACAAACATTGCAAAATGTATCGCATAATTTCAGAAAAGCTGCAGCAAAAATCAAGCATTTTTGGCCACAGACATCACCCAAAACTGATTTACAATGATGGCCTACCCCAGCCAACCCAGACGACGCTGGGCCAATTGTGCTCTGCCCTATGGGACTCCCAATCAAGTCCGGATGTGATACAGCCTGGATTCAAACCAGGGACTGTAATGACGCCTCTTTCACTGAGATGCAGTGCCTTAGACCACTGTACCACTAGGGATAAGTGGATGAACAGGTTAATGTCAAGCTCTACATGTTTTTCTTTCAAACGTCTCACGGAATGTAGGCTACATTGAAAACCACACATTGGCTGCTACTGTAGGCTGAATGATAGAACAGCTACAGTGGCAAGAAAAGTATTTGGACCCTTTGGAATTACCTGGATTTCTGCATACATTTGTCAAAATGTGATCTGATCTTCATCTTAGTCACAGCAATAGACAAACACAGTCTGCTTAAACTAATAACACACAAATGACTGTATTTTTCTTGTCTATTTTGGACACATCATTTAAACAGTCACAGTGCAGGTTGGAAAAAGTATGTAAACCCCGAGGCTAATGACTTCTCCAAAAGCTAATTGGAGTCAGGAGTCAGCTAACCTGGAGTCCAATCAATGAGACGAGATTGGAGATGTTGGTTACAACTGCCCTGCCCTATAAAAAACACACACAAAATGTGAGTTTGCTATTCACAAGAAGCATTGCCTGATGTGAACCATGCCTCGAACAAAAGATATCTCAGAAGACCTAAGATTAAGAATTGTTGACTTGCATAAAGCTGGAAAGGGTTACAAAAGTATCTCTAAAAGCCTTGATGTTTATCAGTCCACAGTAAGACAAATTGCCTATAAATGGAGAAAGTTCAGCACGGTTGCTACTCTCCTAGCCAACCAGCAAAGATAACTACAAGAGCACAGTGCAGAATGCTCAATGAGGTTAAGAAGAATCCTAGAGTGTGAGCTAAAGACTTACAGAAATCTCTGGAACATGCTAACATCTCTGTTGACGAATCTACGATATGTAAAACACTAAACAAGAATGGTGTTCATGGGAGGACACCACGGAAGAAGCCACTGCTGTCCAAAAAAACCCATTGCTGCACGTCTGAAGTTTGCAAAAGAGCACCTGGATGTTCCACAGCGCTTCTGGCAAAATATTCTGTGGACAGATGAAACTACAGTTGAATTGTTTGGAAGGAACACACAACACCATGTGTGGAGGAAAGAAGGCACTGCACACCAACAACAAAACCTCATTCCAAGTACAGTGGAGGGAGCGTCATGGTTTGGGGCTGCTATGCAGCCTCAGGACCTGGACAGCTTGCTATCATCGACAGAAAAATTAATTTGAGTTTATCAAGACATTTTGCAGGAGAATGTAAGGCTATCTTCCTGCCAAAAACATTTGGTTGAGTTTATTGCTGTCAAAGGAGGGTCAACCAGTTATTAAATCCAAGGGATCACATACCTTTCCAACATACACTGAATGTTTACACGGTGTGTTCAATAAAGACATGAAAACGTATAATAGTTTGTGTGTTATTCGTTTAAGCAGACTGTCTATTGTTGTGACTTAGATGAAGATCAGGTCAAATTTTATGTCCAATTTATGCAGAAATCCAGGTAATTCCAAAGGGTTCACATACTTTTTCTTGTCACTGTATTTCCATGTTAAAATGTTATGGGATGCATTTGCTCCATTGTTTTTGATAGGAGGCCACTCTTGTAGGCCTACATTAAGATCAAATAGCCAGAGTAGCCTACTAGACCACTGTTAAAACTAACATAAAGTAAGTACAGCCTCAGTGTTCAAGGTAAACTCGTCGGAAGTTATCACAGAATTTTTACAATGTTCAAGTTTACACTCAGCAGACCTGAAATCGCTCAGTGCCCCCCAAAAATTGAGGCAACATTGCATCCAAGTATGTTTTTATGTATTTGTAATACCTTCTCTGGTAGATGTTTTCTAAAGACATCTATTCCATCTGTGTGACAAAAAACAGAAACCTTTGCTTATTCCAAATTTGTAGGAGCAAAAATGGTGGAACATTTTAAATATGCCTTAATTTCTCAAAAATAGAGAGACTATTAGCTTTCATTTGACATGCTCCTATGAACTTCACATATTGGTGGTCATTGGTCCTTATAGATGGAACACACAATTTATCCTGGAAAGCACACATTTCATTACCACAATATTGCATACAGAAAAGAAACGTCCAGAGCAAGAGCTAACAAAGCTCTCACTTAACAAGCAGTCCTAAAATCCCTCACAATTACATTTCTAGAGGCGAAGAAAATATATTTTGACAAGAGAGACATCCTTGGCCTAGAAATAGTAACCAACACCTTACAGTCGATAGGGAGTAGGAGCAAAATCCCTGCAGATAATAGTTATGGACAGTGGCAGCCTGTTAGGTTTAGCTCATTAGCAATCAGTTAGTTGACAGCTTTAGCTAGTTAATTCAGAATATTTTTTACCATCATTTCAGCCTGTGTGTATGGCTGTGTGGCATGATTGAGTCTTCATGGCACATGAACAGCTCTCAGTGAGCGTCTGTTTCACACAGCATCTGTGATGCAGCAGGAGGTGAGGATAAACTGCTTACGCCACACGCCGCTCTGACAGCAGAGCATGTTAATGGGCCAAAAGAAGACACACTGGTGCCAAAGAGATGGAAAAGAAAGATACAGAATTTGAAAGACGAGGAGGATCAGATGGTGTGAGAAAATAATTCTTTCAGCATTTCCCTCAAACAGGCTGGCGTTTACCCCACACTGATTTCCCAACAGAAGCCATGGCAGTAACTACACAGCCCTGCCAATCTCACCCTCTATGCTATATCCCAGGGGTATCCAACCTTTTCTAGAATGAGTGCGACTAAAAAAGTTTTTTAAAAGTGTTGCGAGCTATTTATTTCTCTCTAGCTTTCAAAAAAGGCGCATTCGACTTTTCTCCCCTGCAACCTTTCCCAGAGTTTTTAGTGTAAAATAGAGAGTAGTGCTGGGGAGCGTCTCTGCCGAGTTATTTTCAGGTCTCTCCAGAGATGTTCGATCGGGTTCAACTCCGGGCTCTGGCTGGGCCACTCAAGGACATTCAGAGACTTGTCCCGAAGCCACTCCTGCGTTGCCTTGGCTGTGTGCTTAGGGTCTTTGTCTTGTTTGGGTGAAGGTTCACCTTCTGTCGGAGGTCCTGAGTGCTCTGAGGCAGATTTTCATCAAGAATCTCTCTGTACTTTGCTCCGTTCATCTTTCCCTCGATCCTGACTAGTCTCCCAATCCCTGCCACTGAAAAACACCTTCAATGCTGCAGAAATGTTTTGGTACCTGTCCCAGGATCTGTGCCTTGACACAATCCGGTCTCTGAGCTCTGCAGACAATTCCTTCAACCTCATGGCTTGGATTTTGCTCTGACATGAACGGTCAACTGTGTGACCTTATATAGACAGGTGTGTGCCTTTCCAAATCATGTCCAATCAATTGAATTTACCAGAGGTGGACTCTAATCAAGTTGTAGAAACATCAAGGATGATCAATGGAAACAGGATGCACCAGAGTTCAATTTTGAGTCTCATAGCAGAGGGTCTGAATACTTCTGTAAATATATATATTTTTTAATTATAAATTTGCTTACATTTTTAAAAACCTGTTTTCACTTTGTCATTATGGGATATTGTGTGTAAATTGATGAGGAAAACAATTTATTTAAGAATAAAGCTGTAATGTAACAAAATGTGGGGGAAAATGAAGGGGTCTGAATACTTTCCGAATGCACTGTACCTGATCAAATAATGGTTAAGAAACAACACTAAAGGGGGCCCTATAAAACCAGGTTATTTTCCCCAAATTCTGTTTTATATTTATCCACATTAGGTTCCCAGTTTTATTTTTCCTAGTTTTAGATTTTTTGTTTTTCACTCAAAATTACAATTGTTCATAGAGAAACAACTAAATTAGATGTTTTGAGTCCATATCAATGCTTAAATCACAAAAATACATTACATTTTGTAAAGTGTAGTACAAATTGGTTGTTGAGTGTGACATCTAATGTGCCAATCTAGCGATGGTTCTGTACTGCTGCTGCAGTACAGAATAATGGATTTAAATCATATACAGTACTGTACAGTAAGCCTACTTTGACATTGGGGTGGCAGGTAGCCTAGTGGTTAGAGCGTTGGACTAGTAATCAAAAGGTTGCTAGATCGAATCCCCGAGCTGACAAGGTAAAAATATGTCATTCTACTCCTGAACAAGGCAGTTAACCTACTGTTCCTAGGCCGTCATTGAAAATAAGAATTAGTTCTTAACTGACTTGCCTAGTTAAATAAAGGTTTAAAAAATGATGCCACTCCTGTGTTAACTGCAATGTTGAGTTGATGATATAGTAGCTGGGAGCTTGCGGTGTCTGATTCTTGTTTATGAGTTCGCGGTGGAACGTGAAATTTGCATGTATTTTTAGAATTGTTTGATGAGCTACTGATAGGTGGGTGGCGGTCAACCTGTTAGAGAACCTTGCTATATCCTCTACCGGCATTTTATTTGAAATAGCAAGCTGCTGTTTAGTTTCAGCTACAATCCACCCGTACGAACCAGGCAGCAGCAATTCCCAGTGATGCCAAGGACCCAAGGTTTCTCCTCATGTATCTCTGTGTTTCCTCTCTGCTCTGCTAGATGTTGGCCACAGACACCACATAAGATGTAAAGTGGGGCAAAAAAGTATTTATTCAGCCACAAATTGTGCAAGTTCTCCCACTTAAAAAGATGAGGCCTGTAATTTTCATCATATGTACACCACAACTATGACAGACAAAATGAGAAAAAAAAATCCAGAAAATCACATTGTAGGATTTTTAATGAATTTATTTGCAAATTATGGTGGAAAATAAGTATTTGGTCACCTACAATTATTAGGAAATGGAAGACATACAAGACCACTGATAATCTCCCTCGATCTGGGGCTTCACGCAAGATCTCACCCCTTGGGGTCAAAATGATCACAAGAACGGTGAGCAAAAATCCCAGAACCACACGGGGGGACCTAGTGAATGACCTGCAGAGAGCTGGGACCAAAGTAACAAAGCCTACCATCAGTAACACACTACGCCACCAGGGACTCAAATTCTGCAGTGCCAGACGTGTCCAGGCCCGTCTGAAGTTTGCTAGAGAGCATTTGGATGATACAGAAGAAGATTGGGAGAATGTCATATGGTCAGATGAAACCAAAATATAACTTTTTGGTGAAAACTCAACTCGTCGTGTTTGGAGGACAAAGAATGCTGAGTTGCATCCAAAGAACACCATACCTGCTGTGAAGCATGGGGGTGGAAACATCATAATTTGGGGCTGTTTTTCTGCAAAGGGACCAGGACGACTGATCCGTGTAAAGGAAAGAATGAATGGGGCCATATATCGTGAGATTTTGAGTGAAAACCTCCTTCCATCAGCAAGGGCATTGAAGATTAAACGTGGCTTTGTCTTTCAGCATGACAATGATCCCAAACACACCGCCCGGGCAACGAAGGAGTGGCTTTGTAAGAAGCATTTCAAGGTCCTGGAGTGGCCTAGCCAGTCTCCAGATCTCAACCCCATAGCAAATCTTTGGAGGGAGTTGAAAGTCCGTGTTGCCCAGCAACAGCCCCAAACATCACTGCTCTAGAGGAGATAGTCATGGAGGAATGGGCCAAAATACCAGCGACAGTGTGCGAAAACCGTGTGAAGACTTACAGAAAACGTTTGACCTCTGTCATTGCCAACAAAGTGTATATAACAAAGTATTGAGATACTTTTTTTATTGACCAAATACTTATTTTTTACCAGAATTTGCAAATAAATTCATTAAAAATCGTACAATGTGATTTTCTGGATTTTTTTTGTCAGTCATAGTTGAAGTGTACCTATGATGAAAATTACAGGCCTCTCTCATCTTTTTAAGTGGGAGAACTTGCACAATTGGTGGCTGACTAAATACTTTTTTGCCCCACTGTATGTTGTCTGCACAGAGAGGTGTGGGGAGAGAGAAAAAGAGAGGTGGAGAGAAAGCAGTAGAAACAGATCCACAAAGAATTTGAAAACAAACCCAATTTTGATAAACTCCCATATCTACTGGGTGAAATACCAGTGTGCCATCATAACAACAAGATTTGTGACCTGTTTCCACAAGAAAATGGCAACCTTTGAAGAACAAACACCATTGTAAATACAACCCATATTTATGTTAATTTATTTCCCCTATTTTTAACTTTAACTATTTGCACATCGTTACAACACTGTACATAGACATATGAAATGTCTTTATTCGTTTGGAACTTCTGTGAGTGTAATGTTTACTGTTAATTTGTATTGTTTATTTCATTGTTCTTATGATCTACTTCACTTGCATTGGCAATGTTAACATATGTTTCCCATGCCAATAAAGCCCTTGAATTTAATTTAATTGAAAGAGGACATGATTTCCCAACAGATCTTTAAGTGGCAAATAAAAATAAATGTCTTCCACCAGTCAACATCCTGTTATCCAGAACACTGAAGAAACCTGCTCTAATAACAGTGTATCTATCCATCAATGTTCACATCAATATGATAGTGGGAAGTGCAAATAGACTCTGGAGAATACAGATTAGCTTGGTTTGTTCAAGACAACCATTTTAGCACTGATATTTCATAATATAAACAGACTTCCTCAAATAAAATAAATGAGACTGAGCTTGGAAAAGCAAGAAAATGTCAGCAAAGCAGAAGTTAATACGTGCTAGGGCTTAAAATTGGTGGCCTGTGTACATTTTATTGAGGACAATTATTTCTCTCTCCTGACTTCAAGTAAAACATGTTTGAAGTCTGGGGGTTGTCTGGGGTCCCAGCAGGTGGGCAGGAGACAGCTGAGAGCAGCAGGGAGGGAGAAGGAGACAGAGGGAGAGACACCAGGTCAGGGAGACCATAACTTCTGGGGCAGGAGCTCCCTTGTTGCCTGGGCTCAGAAACACGCCTGGATGAAAGTGTTACTGTATGTCTCTGGAACTAGTTATAAACAGACTTTATCAAATACTAATGGACACATTACGCCACACAAAACTCTGTCTCTCATATCAGGAGGACAGACATTTTGTCCTTCAGTGCCACTAAGGTTATTCACTGTGAGGGGTGGAAGAAGGAAGAACACATCATAGTGGAGAGTTCATTAAAGGTGTCTGTTTCTCTAGTGAAATACCAGACTCACAGTCGAGAAGTGGGTCCCTTTTCTGTTTGTTTTAACACAGTAACCGCAGTGGGAACCTATAAATAACACTGGTTTCTGTCGGGATCCAAGTTCTTATCTGGAACTAATGCGCTGTAGTTTTCTTGTCAAGAATAGCTTCTATTTCTGCCTTCTCATTTTGGGTAGAGAATATAACAATGGAACAGTTGAGACTTAAAAGTTTTGTGTAATTGTCTTTCTGGAAACTACCCACCCAAATCGCAAAATCTAATTTGATAACCCAATTGGGGGAGGGTTCTATTCTGTTTAGGCCCCCAGTCCACAAAGATGATAATTTTAAGGCAATGACTTAAGCTAGCCTGTTTCTTACATACAGTCCTATTTTTTGTTTTTTTTAAAGATGAACAGTGAGCACAAACAAAGTTATGCAGTGAAACAACCTGCAGTTGAAGTCAGAAGTTTACATACACCTTAGCCAAATACATTTAAATTCAGTTTTTCACAATTCCTGACACTTAATCCTAGTAGAAGTTCCCTGTCTTAGGTCAGTTAGGATCACCACTTTATTTTAAGAATGTGAAATGTTAGAATAATAGTAGAGAGAATGATTTATTTCAGCTTTTATTTCTTTCATCCCATTCCCAGTGGGTCAGAAGTTTACATGTACTCAATTAGTATTTGGTAGAATTGCCTTTAAATTGTTTAACTTGGGTCAAATGTTTCAGGTAGCCTTCTACGATCTTTCCACAATACGTTGGGTGAATTTTGGCCCATTTCTCCTGACAGAGCTGGTGTAACTGAGTCAGGTTTGTAGGCCTCCTTGCTCACACACACCTTTTCAGTTCTGCCCACACATTTTCTATGGGATTGAGGCTTTGTGATGGCCACTCCAATACCTTGACTTTGTTGTCCTTAAGCTAACTTGCCACAACTTTGGAAGTATGCTTTGGGTCATTGTCCATTTGGAAGACCAAGCTTTAACTTCCTGACTGATGTCTTGATGTTGCTTCAATATATCCACATAACTGTCTTTCCTCATGATGCCATCTATTTTGTGAAGTGCACCAGTCCCTCTTGCAGAAAAGCACCCCCACAACATGATGCTGCCACCCCTGTGCTTCATGGTTGGGATGGTGTTCTTCGGCTTGCAAACCTCCTCCTTTTTCCTCCAAAACAATGGTCATTATGGCCAAACAGTTCTATTTTTTGTTTCATCAAACCAGAGGACATTTCTCCAAAAAGTATGATCTTTGTCCCCATGTGCAGTTGCAAACCGTAGTCTGGCTTTTTTTTATGGCGGTTTTGGAGCAATGGCTTCTTCCTTGTTGAGCAGCCTATCAGGTTATGTCGATATAGGACTCGTTTAACTGTGGATATATAGATACTTTTGTACCCGTTTCCGCCAGCATCTTCACAAGGTCCTTTGCTGTTGTTCTGGGATTGATTTGCACTTTTCGCACCAAAGTACGCTCATCTCTAGGACACAGAATACATCTCCTTCCTGAGCGATATGACACCTGCATGGTGTTGGTTTTGGTCCCATGGTGTTTATACTTGCGTACTATTGTTTGTACAGATGAACGTGGTAACTTCAGGCGTTTGGAAATTGCCCTAAGGATGAACCAGACTTGTGGAGGTTTACAATTTTCTTTCTGAGGTCTTGGCTGATTTCTTTTGATTTTCACATTATGTCAAGCAAAGAGTGTTCTACGTGTAACTATTTTTTTTTTATATAGCTTACAGCAATGATAATCTGCCACTATCACATGGCAGGGCCAAGTGAGGCCTCTTCCCAGAAGAATCTCTCTGTCTTCACCCCCACATCTGTGGAATTCATCATGGGTAAAGGAGGCCCACCACCTACCTCTATTAGCCTACTGCTTTCTCCAGCTTTTTCTGACAAGACAAACATGTTGATTGTAAATCTTACATGGCCTCACATTCAGACTGTCATCCCAAATTCAAATACTTTAGGAATGCCAACACATGGGTGTTAGATTTTACAGCTACCACTTCGCTCTCCTAGATGGAACCAGAAAGAAGTTCAGAGATCACCCTTCCATCCCCTAAACGTGACACTCACAGCATGCTGTTAACCAAACTTCTACCTTAGCTCTTAGCTACTGGAGACACTACCTGGGTGCCAGGCATTCTACTGAACTACCATTTAATTAGCATTCTCTTCCTGGTTCACCACATGCCTGGGTGGGTAGTGTCACATTGCTGTTAACATTACACGACAGACAGATTCTAGGAATGCATAAGTGATTCCTGCAGAGAGCTCTATGGTCTGTGGAGACACCATGGTCTCTTGAGTGGCTGAAATGACTGCGTGATTACTTATCACGACACCCTTTGCTCTGTCTCCCTGCTACGGACAGATATGAACAGTCAATTGCACAAAGTGGACAAACCAGTCATGCTAAATAAAGGACAGAACATGCATGCATAACAGAGAAACCAAATGGCTTTGTTTCATTAAATATGTGCATTGTTCCATTGCAAGCACTTCTGTTGTTATTAAACAAACCATTTTTATATATTATTCTTTGTTTGAATTTTTATTTTTTTATGAATATCGCAAGCTACAACATAATACCATTTTTGGCACAATTTTCTGCATCCAGTATGAAGGAGGTTGGAGGATGGTTCAAAAGCCAATGCTAAATAGCGTTAGCACAATGACTCGAAGTCTACAGGAAAAGTTAGCATGCTAGCTGTTCCTGTTCATCCACCTCTGGGAAAGTAGATTTTTATTTTTTTATTTTACTAGGCAAGTCAGTTAAGAACAAATTCTTATTTTCAATGACGGCCTAGGAACAGTGGGTTAACTGCCTGTTCAGGGGCAGAACGACAGATTTGTACCTTGTCAGCTCGGGGATTTGAACTTGCAACCTTTCGGTTACTAGTCCAACGCTCTAACCACTAGGCTACCTTGCCGCCACATAAATAGCTTCATTGCCAAAATATCAATCCATCCCTTTAATATGGTGGAAATTACAGTCTTTAGAACTAATTACAGGTTATTTTTCTTTATAGAAAATTCTTAGGCGGGCCGGGCGTCTACATGTTAATTTTCGGGATGAAAAAACAGTTTCAGTGTCAACTTAAATGACCAAAACCAGCTAGAAAGCTGGCAGAAAATATTTTTAACTATATAGATTTTTTAATAATACCATCTTTGAGAACAATAAAACATAAGCTAGACACTCCGAGAACTGGATATTTTTTTTATTTTTAAAACAGGGATCCAGGGCACATACCTATTGATGTTGTTATAATGTTTGAGCAGAGGGACACAGCATTAGTCATGGCAAAACGCATAGAATTTCAGTTAGTTGACTTTAAAACTGCTAGATTGGCTCTCAGTTCCATAGCAAACTATGTAGAATTACTGGAAATTTGATTAAAATCTGCAAAAAAATGTCCTCTCAGCTCAGTGGAAAACATGCATTACAACAGCAACATTCTCTCCGCCGCCAAGATACCTTTCTAGCTAATAGGATATGTTAGAGTTTACACTTCCTCTTCCAAAGAACTGTGGGGAAGTTAAAACAATGAAACTTTCTACCAAATCTATCCATTTAAAAATGCATTACTTCTACTTGCCATTATTATTCACCTGATAAGACATTTATTTTTTGGCTAACATGAGGGGGTCCGGTCCCTGGGTTGCCGGTTTGCCTGTGTGGGTGTCCCTAGGCAAGAAAAGTTTGAAAACACCTGGACTAAGCTAAAAAAAAGAATGTGCTAACAAGGCATTGGCTATTAGGTCTCGAGTTGTTAGCTAGGAAGTTACATTTTCACAAGGGTGGTCCAACTACATAGGGACCGACCATAAACCCTACATGCAAGAAGATTTGAGTGGAAGCACAATTCACTTTCTGTGACCGTTGTTGCACAATTGCAGCTTGGGGCTTATTATAATCACCACTCGGATTTTAGCAGAAGAGCTGAGCCTGGCTGGCATACACATCTTTCCTCCCAGTACCTTCCTCTGTGGTTACTGGTTAGGACCCATCTGACGTCTGTACTCTGTAAACTCTGTCTAGGCTACATATTTCTTCAAATGTGTTTTTTATGCATATTTTAGCAAAACAAGACCAACAAACCTGCAGAATTTAGGGGCCTCAGTGTGTATGTAGCCTACACTCTGGGTCACTCAGGGCAAGAACTTAATTCAAACTTCCTAAAACATCCTCTGGCAACAGGTCCTGTCCCTTGACCACTTCCCCACAATGACATTTCACAAATGGTGACAGAAGCTAAACGCAAGCTTACATTTCAGTTGGCCTACTTCAACAACCTAATCCCGACTGCCACAGTATCTAGCTACAAAATAGCCAAAGTATATTCAGCTTTCTTAACTGAGGACCTACAGTACTATTAAAATAGTCAATTTGGAGAAAGGGAATGCATTTAAAAAGGTATTTTGTACCACTGCACTGAAAGCTCTCCTTTTCCCATTAGGACACTTAGTCTAGAAAATGCCCAAACTGTTCCCTGGGGCCTGATAAATATGAAAAGTGATCCTCTCTGTGCTGTGTCAATGGGACAAAGGAGCTGGCTGTGAATTTAGAAGACAACACACAACCCTTCATCTGGCTAAACTCTGAGTGTCAGTTCAGACAGTGCTGCTCCACGCATTCCTCTGTTAATTTCCCCACAATGGGCAGGCCAGGTTCTCTCTCTCTCTCTCTCTCCCTGGCCTGCCATGGGCTCCGTTTACCCCTGCCTCCAGGACCGGAAACCAGCAGCTGGGGTTGTTTGGACAACCTGGGACAGGAAGTGCCAGAGAGGAGCTCTTCCAGTGGACCTCCAGGATCGAGACCGATCATGGGGCCAGAGTGAGATGTGGGCAGTACGTTGCAGTAAGTGTACAGTACACTATTTGTAAAGGCATAGCTTGAAGTTAATGTATGACACAGTGCTTCACCACTTCTGCTTCTTTGTTGATCTTGAGCCACTGGAATAAAACACATCCATTGACACATAGGGCCGAGGCTATTGTAGAGAGGTTTGCACAGTGGCAGTCAAAAGCACATATAAGCAATCTAAAATAACAGAGGTCAATTCTATTTAAATGGAAGTCAATCCAGGAAGTGAATTTATATTCAACTTGTCAACTGAATACCACAGGTTCTGGCATTGACTGGCAGTGGCATGTCATTGAACCCAACCCTGGTAAACAGGAAAGACTTATCAGGCGTCAGTCTGCTGCTGCTCAGTCGGGAAGGTTAGTATTGATGCTGAGAAGGTAATGTTGACGCCTTGGGCTCCCTGTCTCTCACTAGGATAGCTGTGGGGAATGCTATCCAGTGTCATTCCATCCATTTCTCTTTCTGTTTCAGAGTAACACAAAGCACATGTGGGGGTTCTGAACATGAAGGGCTCAGTGTGTGTTCAATTGCATCTTCCATTCAGGTATTCAGGAAGAGCAGACATTCTGCAGAGGAAAGCTGTGCTCCTGCCTGGCTACGAAAACACCACAAGTCTCAACATGTACTCCATTCCATAGGAAGAATGGCAAAAAATTCTGCATAAATACAACACACCATCACTAATGCTGACAGTTACTGTGGGAATACAAATAATGTTGCATGCATTGTGCAAAGAAGGACAACTACCTATGCCGTGCCTGTGCTAACAGATGTCAGTGTAACAACAACCTAGATAGATTTTCTGGGAATAATATTGCACAATGTCAAATTTCTACATCAGTTGGAACAACAACCACATTTGGCAGGTGACGTAGTTCATGCACAGATATGGGCCTAGGCCTAAAGATCACTTATTTTCCACCATGAAAATAAGCAGAGTAAGCTGCACACAACACAGGCCAACCGTCTTTAGTGAAAGAACTCTATTGAACCGATGTCTGAATCAGTATGGTAATTTCACAGATGCTCCTAAACCAGGGGGAGTCAAACTCATTTGACGGAGGGCTGAATGTCCGTGGGTTTTTGGTCATCAATTAAGACCTAGACAACCAGGTAAGGGGATTTCCTTCCTAATTAGTGACCTTAATTCATCAATCAAGTACAAGGGTGGAGCGAAAACCCGCAGACACTCGGCCCTTCATGGAAAGTGTTTGACACGTGCCCTAAATGTATTGTCATTTTCATTACATGCACTAAATCAAATGTCACAAACAATTGAAAATCTCCCCCTGGGCCACTTGGGAGTAAGCATAGGCTACATGTCCATACTTCCGTATAGCTCATACAGTGGGGCAAAAAAGTATTTAGTCAGCCACAAATTGTGCAAGTTCTCCCACTTAAAAAGATGAGAGGCCTGTAATTTTCATCATAGGTACACTTCAACTATGACAGACAAAATGAGGAAAAAAAATCCAGAAAATCACATTTTAGGATTTTTAATGAATTTATCTGCATATTATGGTGGAAAATAAGTATTTGGTCACCTAAAAACAAGCAAGATTTCTGGCTCTCACAGACCTGTAACTTCTTCTTTAAGAGGCTCCTCTGTCCTCCACTCGTTACCTGTATTAATGGCACCTGTTTGAACTTGTTATCGGTATAAAAGACACCTGTCCACAACCTCAAACAGTCACACTCCAAACACCACTATGGCCAAGACCAACGAGCTGTCAAAGGACACCAGAAACAAAATTGTAGACCTGCACCAGGCTGGGAAGACTGAATCTGCAATAGGTAAGCAGCTTGGTTTGAAGAAATCAACTGTGGGAGCAATTATTAGGAAATGGAAGACATACAAGACCACTGATAATCTCCCTCGATCTGGGGCTCCACGCAAGATCTCACCCCGTGGGGTCAAAATGATCACAAGAACGGTGAGCAAAAATCCCAGAACCACACGGGGAGACCTAGTGAATGACCTGCAGAGAGCTGGGACCAAAGTAACAAAGCCTACCATCAGTAACACACTACGCCGCCAGGGACTCAAATTCTGTAGTGCCAGACGTGTCCCCCAGCCTAAGCCAGTACATGTCCAGGCCCGTCTGAAGTTTGCTAGAGAGCATTTGGATGATCCAGAAGAAGATTGGGAGAATGTCATATGGTCAGATGAAACCAAAATATAACTTTTTGGTAAAAACTAAACTTGTCAGGTTTGGAGGACAAAGAATGCTGAGTTGCATCCAAAGAACACCATACCTACTGTGAAGCATGGGGGTGGAAACATCGTGATTTGGGGCTGTTTTTCTGCAATGGGACCAGGACGACTGATCCGTGTAAAGGAAAGATTGAATGGGGCCATGCATCATGAGATTGAGTGAAAACCTCCTTCCATCAGCAAGGGCTTGAAGATGAAACGTGGCTGGGTCTTTCAGCATGACAATGATCCCAAACACACCGCCCGGGCAACGAAGGAGTGGCTTCGTAAGAAGCATTTCAAGGTCCTGGAGTGGCCTAGCCAATCTCCAGATCTCAACCCCATAGAAAATCTTTTTAGGGAGTTGAAAGTCCATGTTGCCCAGCAACAGCCCCAAAACATCACTGCTCTAGAGGAGATCTGCATGGAGGAATGTGCCAAAATACCAGCAACAGTGTGTGAAAACCTTGTGAAGACTTACAGAAAACGTTTGACGGTGTCAGAGGAAGGCCTGACGAATTGCCAAAGATTCCATCTACTCAAGCCATAGCCACTCTACTACAGCCCGCAAACAGTACTGGAGCATCGGCACCGCTTCTACCCCCAAGCCATAAGACCCCTAAATTGCCAAACTGCTAAATAGTCAATTAATGGTACCCAAACAATGTGCACTCACACTCTTGCACTGACTCTAAGCACACTCACTGGACTTTATATATTCACACACACTACAGTGTCACTCCCTCACACGTTCACACACAGGCGTACCGACACCACAAACTCACACTCTTTTACACTCATAATTTGCTGCTGCTACTTTGTTCTTTATTTTACTCTTTTACCCGCCTTCATGTACATATGCCTCATACCTCTGCACATTGATCTGGTACTGGTACTCCCTATATATAGCTTAATTCTTGTGCATTTTATTTTATTCCTCGTTATTTACTTGTATTTATTTATATTTTTTGATTCTGCATCGTTGGAAAAGGTTCGTAAGCAAGCATTTTACTGTAAAGTCTACACCAGTTGCATTTGGCGCATGTGATAAATACAATTTCATTTGATACAATGGGCTCATCATTCCCTGTCCACCCACAGATCTGTAACAGACCAGCAGGGATGGAGGCAGCCTTGAATGCATCATAACATCCCTGAATTGGATTTCCGATTAAGAGGGTTTCATGTAATTAGCTAGAGTACATTTAGTGTAGTGTACAGCCTGTCACGAGTAGCACAGTGACGCATCACCTAGGGGCTTTTAGCCAACACTTGTCTCAGCCATGGGACGTAGGCGCCTCGATGAGGCTTTTAGGAGGTTGATTGACAAGGCTGCTATGCACCTGTGTGTGGCCAGCATTCTAATTTCAAGTGGTTTATCTAGTTCTAGTGTTTAAAACAGGAAATAATGAAAAACCTCTCTCGTTGGGCATGTGTATTGTGGCATAGACCTCAAGAGAAATATGTTCTCAACATGTTATCCCCAATCTTTTTCCATGTTTATTCTGTAGGGTTGGTCGTTATGTGTAGCCTAGTTCCAGACAAGGTGCAGGAGGTTCTTCCACTACCCCAACAGCACACTGCCCTTCTCTTGTTGACCAAGTACGCACCATAGCATAACAACAATGGCCTCTTTAAAATGCACCTTGAGTTATGTTACGGAGTACACAAAGGGCACCACTGGTCCCAGGGCAATTACTAATAGCCCAGGTCATTGTGTATTCCCTTCCTCCCATTTCTCCTGCAACCTTTACCTGAAAGGGCTGTAGAGCAAGTGTCACCAAAATTAGTCTCTCTGACATTATTTCTCACTACTCTCAGTGGGCATTCCAAGTGCACTCCATTTATCGTATCCCAAAAACACAAAATGTGTTATTTATTTAATAACCTTGAGCAAGACAGACAAGTTTTTTTTAAGTAAAAAGTAAAAAAAGATCATGCAACTGCCCAGTCCACCGACAAACTCAATTCCTTCCACTTGCTAGTAGACAAGTTTCGGGAGGACATGGTGCAACAAAATGTAGGGGGAAGAATCATGACCCATTTTACTCACAGATCCTGTTTTATTGCGTTTTTCTTGGTTTATGTAAACGAATTTCACCGTGGCATACGAAAATGAATGGGTCTGGAGTCAAACATTAATAGGCATGTAGCCTATTGGTTAGAGTTGGGCCAGTAACCGAAATGTCCCAGAATTGAATACAGAGCCGAACATACCACAAATCTGTCGATGTGCCCTTGAGCAAGGCACTTAACCCTAATTCCGTAATACTATGGCTGACCCTGTATAGAACAACACATTTCACTGCACCTGTGACAATAAAATAAAATAAACATTTTTATAATTATGCTAGGGCGTTCGTAGACTATTTTTCTCAACGTTCCAAAATGCCTAGACAAACCAAAAAGCATGTGAGTAGTTTAGCTTCCCACACAAACAAATGACGACTCGAGGTTGCAATCTACCACATATGAATATCTTGAATATGTAACGAGTTTTGTTGCATTACATTTATTTATTTTTTACTGACGATCATCTAACAAAGAGGCACTTCATTGCGCGTGCATGGCTACGTGAACATGTTATTAAACATGGCGAAGCAAGGGAACACTGCATGGATACAAACTAACAAATGAATAGCTGCTGCTGTTATTGCAACCGAAATACAATAAACTGATTACTCCGAGAGGTTGTTTACTGAACGTGGCTGTGCCGTTTACAACATGCCCATGCAACGACGTTCTTGGTCGGAACACCTCGCGCTCTGCCTCCCATTCATCCACTGATCTCCCCTACCTGAGAAGGCTGGACAAGGGGTGAGAAGCATTGTGACCACTGATATTGCTGCTTCCACCAGTCCCCGATGATCCACTGCCACTTCCAGTCGATTGTCGTTTCCCAGAAAGAAGCTTTTCCACAGCGGCAAGATTTCCAGTGCGCGCCGCCTCTAGGAGTTCCTGCTCCTTCCCCATCTCGGATAGAGTAGGGGGTTAGAACACGGGAGAAAAAAATCCTTTGCGGTCCTCTACCAATCTCACAGGCGTACTGAGGAAAACAATGGTTCCCTGCACGACTGGATCACTCTCCCAGCAACACAATTCTCCAAGATTGTTCTGATCTCCCACTGTAGCTCCGGGGAAAAGTTTCGTTCAGTACCACGGAGCAAACTTCCTTCGCCCAGTCTCATGCGCGCGTCACTTCCTCGAAACTGGCCCTAGCCTGACGTCGATCAGTAATTTTTTTCATAATTTCTAATTTTGGTGATTATTCTATTACTAATATGCACAAAATATATCTTTGTACTAAATACAGTAAGTGCACAGTAAGTACACTGTGCATGTGCACATGGTTGTACATGCAATAATAAACTATGTTGGCATCCTTATTCTCTCCTTAAAAAAAACTGTAGGATCGTTAAACACAAAATATATGTGGGTGCCAGAGTTCAATGTATATTCCATTTAATAATGGAGGCTATTGACATATTGATATAATTTAACTTCGATTACCAAATTACATTTAGCCAGAGCATCATCTGAAAAAAAGCATAGTATTTTATTTCTCATTGACAAGCCAAGCATTGTGACTAGTTGAATGGAAGTACTCAACGAAAGCACTGGACAAAATATAACTGTGTGTGTATCTTTACTCAGCTGACAGAGAAAAGACAACTCTAAACAAAGTCGCACATTGTTTTCAGTATTCTCTCAATAAAGACCAATGAAGTTGGAAATGAGTTGTCACTAGTTACCACAAGCACAATGTCCAAATTGGCTATATCGTAACAAATCTTGAAAATAAAAATGTGCTTTTTGGTTTTAATTTAAGGTTAGGGTTAGGCGTAAGGTCAGCAATGTGATTCAGGTTATGTTTAAAAAAATACATTTTAGAAATGGGCGGGGTTTATGATTTTGTGGCTATGGTGACGACCCGGGAAAAGGAAGTGGATTTGAGCAGCAGCTTCCGACCGCGAATGTTCTAGAAAAAAATGTTTTGATGTGGCTTCAAAACATTTTTCTTTCGCGCTTTTGCTAGTATTTTACTAAAGCAGCTAACCGCCAATAAACGAGATATACTGAGTTCCATGAGGCTAGTAAGTGAGCGTAGTTAACGTTAGCTGTGAAGTCATTTTTTTTGCTAGCAGCTAACTAGTTTGTTTCTGGAGTCGACTGTTGCATAATTATAAGTTCGATTGGTGTAAGATTTCAAATGAGCTATGGCAGACCCGGCTCTGATAAAGACTGAATCCAACTCTAAGATATCATTGGCTGCTGGAGAAAGCCCTAAAACCGAAGACACTTTAGAATTACCCGTGACCTCGGATGCAGACACTGAAGATCCATCCTCACAATCAATCAACAAACAGGTAACGTTAAGTGTGTTGTTGGAATAACTATAACTTATAAAGAGTGTCATGATATAGAAAAAAATTGCCCCCCAAAGTACTGGAACCCTACAACAACCTCACAAGAGCTCACTAGCCTGACTCAATATATTGTTATTATTTGTTACATCTTCCCTACAATCCTCTGTTTACTTTGCATGACCTGCTGAAGGACTCTATGGCTGGAGATGAGGATGAGGGAACCACAGGTCACCCTGCTTCCAAAAAGCTGAAATTGGAGCCTGAGAAGAAAACGGAGAGGTGCCAAAAGGTTGACATACAGAAGATGCGGTAAGATTCATATATTCTACATTGTATTAACAAAGCGTTTGTGGTAACTGCACAACAACCTATTTGTTGCAAGAATTCGCACATTAACATTTTCCCCCGTGTTGTCCAGGGTTTGTCTCCTCATTGTCTGAGGAGCAGCTTTAACTACTATGAGATGTACAGACGATCTGCCTTCCCTAAAGCTGCTATAAAGAAGGTAAGACCTTTAGGCAGTTTTATGTAAGATTTCATCAGAATCGGTTCAATTTCAATCAGAAAATTCACTGATGCATGTATGCTGTATTTCAACATATGTTTATCTTTACCTGGTTGATACAGCTGATTACAGTCCATCACAGGATCCTCAGTCTCTCAAAATGTGGTTATCGCCATGTCCAGTATTTGCTGGAGAAATAGTGGAAGAAGTTGAGTAAAGGACATCGCTGGGTCAATATTGACCAGATGAGTTCTTGATTGTCTTGCATCTCCACCAACAAAGACTGAGGCATTTTTGACTACTCTACGTTCTTCTGTTTGGTCCTGCAGCTATGGACGTGTGTGAGAAGAGGGGAGACATGCCTCCCCTGCAGCCAAAGCACATGAGGGAGGCTAAAGAACAGAGCAGATCCCCAATATAAAGCCCAAGAACATTCTCTTCCACTGAGCCACTCATGCCTTGCTGATTATAGACGACAGAGCCATGTAGGGATGTATTCCACCTTTCAGATGGTGGCAACTTACACACCACTTTATCATGTTCATTCTCTCTATTCCAATGGCATGGAGAATGTCTGGCCATGAAGGCAAATGCAGTATACTGCTGTCAGGAATAGTCCAACTCTAAAGTCAACCTCTGTGTTAGTGGAGGGTATTTCTTGGATATACTTGTCAATAATAGAACGTTTGATGAAAATATTAGATCTACTTACTGTTTGTATATGTGATGCTTTATTATTTGAGCTGAAGCATAAAGCTGAAAGAATGTATCCAAAATTGGTCCCTTCTAGTGCCTCATGGAAAAAATTGTTTTAATACAGAATTTGGGTCAGTAGCTGACATATTTCAATAAATAAAATGTATCATCTTCTCATTAATGACAGGTAGTCTCGTAAATTGAGTTTGTGTGTGTGCATGTTATAGGACACTAACCTCAAGCCTGCTCTCTGACCAATAAATGTGTAAAAACCATACTGTGTAAAGATCAGTCACCACCCTACACTAGGAGAATAGACAGCACACAAATAAAGGTTGCGTCAATATTTTATCACTTAGAAAAATTCTCACATACTAATTTGGTTCACAGAACCAAGTTTACATAAATCTTATTGAATGACAAAACATCTTGGGTGAGGAATTCTAAGCAAATGTTGCACACATTTGACATAATACACAGTCAGAGGGTCTCAACAAATGTATCAGGACATTTTCTCTGGGATGATTCTCACTGTCACACTAAGAAAGTGCAATTTCCAGTTAATGTACCACACTTAAAAGTGAAAATAATCAACAGAGCAAAATAATAATCCATTTGATTATTACATGCACACTCTTTCCACAACAATGAGAATACTATATTTTTGCAAAGTCATTCTAATAACTAAAGGGACAGAGTATGCCAGGCCCACCCCCTCATGCATGACACTATTTGGCTGGCTCAGGGCTGTTGTCATGGTAACCCAGATCAGTTGAAGAGGCAGCAGAAGTGTAACTTGACAGGCTGCCCCCTGTGAAGAGGAAGCTGGCTGGGGGCTGAGTGGTCACCCTGCTGCGGATGGAGAGGGCTTACAGAGTTGTTCTAAGGAGGGGGTGAGCATGGATTTGAGTCAGTCATACAACTGCAGCTTTCCTTCCACATCACTTACAATAACCAGGTTTAGACGGATTGGCTGACAACGTCAAGAAAATGTGCGCGCATCGATATGGCAGGAAGGCGTGCATTATGATCCTGAAAGGTCAGATGGCAGCCTCTTGTCATTGTTGCTAGCTATGTGGGAAATCAAATGTGTCTCGTTTCAGCTCGTATCACAGATTATCCATTATATTGACCAGATACTCTAGTGGCTGCTCAAACAATTAAACGTCTTCAAAAATGGAAGGCGGTGGGACCATTCTAGCCAATGAGCGTGCAGATACATGCACATCGGTTTCCACTAGTTATCGTCACAGGTACAAAGTCAAATTTGGCTAAAATAAATCAACAAAAACGTGCTTTTTGGTCTTAATTTAAGGTTAGGCATATGGTTAGCAGTGTGGCTGAGGTTACATTTAAAATCACATTTTAAAAATATATATTTTAGAAATGGGCGGTGTTTGCTTTGAAGCTGTGGTAGTTTGTGAAGACCAAATACAAACTATATAAGTGTTTTTTTCCCTCAAAGTTACCGGGTTGTCACGAATCCTACTTCTATCAGTAGACTCCTAACAACGTAATCATTGCGAAACTTCTATTTGATCAAATAGCTCTTAGCCGTGGTATATTGGCCATATACCACAACCCCCTGAGGTGGCTTATTGCTATTATAAACTGGCTACCAACGCAATTAGCGCAGTAAAAATAAATGTTTTGTCAAACCCGTGGTAAACGGTACTTTCAGCCAATCGTCATTCAGGGCTCGAACCATCCAGTTTATAATGTTATTGATACCATGTCTTGTTTTGACCAATCTCATGTCTATGCTAATTGTGCAAATGTATTTATGTTTAAAAATAAATACATTTTGAGACTAAATGTTCTCAAGTGTCTAAGCCTACCCTGTCTGTTTCGCCTGCATCGCTTGTTGTTCTTAATTATACACTGGGTGAGTCGAGCCCTGAATGGGAATTTAACCGCAAAAGTTATTTTTATGTGCACTACATCGCGCACAACCTTTAACCGCAACAAATCAATATGATGGAAACGACTCTGATGGAAACATGGACATATTGTTTTAATGCGGATTATAGAATATTCACATGAAAATCTGTCGCCAATTGGATGGAAACCTCGCTACAGCCAAGGCCATGCAAAAAAAAAACTAAAAGCAAATATCTACAATCAAAAAAAACAATTGGGTAGCAGTATGTATTTTCTGAGAGTTGTTGATATTATTCGTAACGGAATCACTACTTTGTTACACTGAATGTGACCTTTAGGGAATGTTCAAATACAAACATGCAAGACTAGGGAAAAAACTGACACATTAGACAAGTTAATTTGTTAACCTTAGGCATTTTCACTTTTACATAATAATAATAATAATAATTGCTTAAAACCATGCTCAGGCTATGGGTACAACATAATTCATCCTTTGCTTCATGCTACATCTCTCAATCAGAATGTAACACTATCATTCATACATTAATATCAGAAGGCAACCAGAGAAACAAGCCCAGAGGCTTGGTACAGTGGTATATTATTATGGCCACCAGAGGTCTCGCAGTTCCACTCAGAAGAGAGTGGAGAATGATGCTAAAAGCTCAACCAAGGGTGAGTTAACTTGTAAGCACCATACCACATACACAAGTCTCTTCTTGACACAATTGACTTTCTCCCTATTCACACTTGTTTTGCTGAGTGTGACTTTGATCTAAGTAACGTTAACCCAATGTCTTTCCTCTTAAGTGCCAATCTTCTGAGACAACAAACATTTTTGAAATAATAAACTTTGTCACTCCACATTGGATATCCTATAATTACTAACAAAAATCTAATTATATAACCACATTAAATAATATAACTCCAATTAGTACAAAGGCTTCACAGGTGTTCCATAGTAATAGAAAGGTAGCCAATGGGTAGAATACAACAAATTGGCATTAGTGCACCTGTCAGTTTTAGTGTAGATAAAAGCATTAGCATTACACATATTTTGTGTGTATATACGCAATTAAGATGCAGTATCTCTATGTATTCTTTGATCTGATGTGTTTGTTGAGATGGCTAGTAGCAAGACTGTCTTATCAAAAATTATTTAAAATAGCTGCAAAAAGTAAATTTTCATGACTGCCTGTAACAGTTCATATCAAAATAATAACACTACATTTCATCCACACTGGGATCCAAAACAGGGGCTTCTAACTATAGATGAATATACCCCAATCCACTCCCCTGTATCTAAAAGTTAGGGATAGCAGAAGGACTTATTGAAGTCTAATTCTGTGGATGGTCAGTGAGGTATTAGTATATACCTAGATGGTGTTTCTCCATGCAGATGGGTGAGTAAAGGAGATCAACTAATACCTGTCTGAGTGCAGGGTACACCTCTCAAGTAACAAACTAAACCAGTTAATGTACCATAACCAGTCTTAACTGTCCTTAAAAGATCAGAAAGCATGGGTCATCTGAACATTCAACCACCAAATTTAGTTTTACCGTTAAAAATAAATCATATACGTTTTTTTTTTTTTTTTTTTTTTAAATGCAAGAAAAATAAGACGGGAACATTTTGACCTGGTATCTGAGAACAGTGTGGAGAGAGCTTTCCCCTTCTCAGATACACAACCATTCAAAAGGATAGCTATGCGGAGGTGTGTCTGGTGATCCCACAGACAGGATCTCCATGTTTACAGTGCAGTACTGCTTTAAGTCAGTGGTCACAATCATCCTAAACAACGTTACATGAATGCATATAAAATACCAGCTACTAACTATACAGACGTACAACTATGAACAGGATCTACTTTACAATAGCGAACAGTTTTATAGTTGCAGCTTGGTTGGTGTTTGTAAACCCACACACCAACATTCCTAGAGCTCGAGTGGTCTTCACAGGGCATGCCTGACATTGAAAGATGTGTACAGGAAACAACATCAAGGGACTCGTAACACTACTAAACTGACAGTTCTCTGCATAGAAGACTGCATAGTAGACTAATTTTGGCATGTGTTCTTCAAATAAAAGATTTGCTAAAGATAGATGACCAGTGAGGTGCAGCACAACAATGAGTCAACTATTCTCTATGGTGGTTTAAATTCAAACTAGGTGTAAATAGCTTTAAATGTACAGCAATACCCGTCAGTGTGTAAAGAGTGACTACAGTAGGACACCTGTTTTCTACAGGGGCCCCCTATGTGTTCTCTGGAAGTGACACACTGTTTGTTTGTGCAATTCATTACAAGAGCTTGAACTTTGGAACCATCAGGGTGGATTCCACTGTTAGGTACTCATCACTGTTCTTTAGAAATTGTCATATGCCTGGGTTCAGACAGCTAATTTTGTCCAGACATTTGTATCAGTTCATTTACTCCCTTATTGATGTAGAGACAGTATATTGCACTCTGCTGGCCGGGGAAGTAAAGCGGTCACAGGTCAAACATGGGGTCATACTTCCTGACTTCCAAGAGGAGACGCTCTCGGTCAGTGAGGGCTTGAGAGAGGGCCGACTGAGCTTCCGATAGCTGCGACTCCAGGAAAGTATTCTGAAGGGAAAAGGTTGTTGTCTTTATTGCTTTTCACTTCTAAATAATGTTTCTTTGCCAGGGCAAGTATGCTAAATCTCTTCAGCTGTAATTGCTACCCTGATTTGGCCCCTCTTCGCCTTAACAAGAGAACCAGACAAGAACAAGAGTACTACAACTGTCTGGCCTTATCTTTATCTAATCATCCAAAATGTAACTTAAAAGTATTCCATTTAAGCCCTGTGAGTACATGCGATTTTATATCAACCGTTTCACACACATTTAAGGTTAAAAACCATAAGTACAATGCAACTATTGTCGGGACTGTGCTATCGTGAATAATCACTTTATGTATGCTACGCTTTCATTTTACATGGTGGTTCAAACTAGCCTAATCCTTACTGATACTGGTGAGCCAGTGTGAGTGGGTGTAGAGATCTACCGTGATCTGCGACAGTTTTTGTTCTGTCCAACAGTCTGGCTTCTCCAAACATACCACAGCACCACCTGCTGAGTCTCTTGGGACTGTGCCTTCACCACCTGCAAGACAAGACATATTCAGAAATAAAGATTACTCCTGTTATTCGATGTCATTCAAGCAGTGAGAGACAAAATCATTGTAATATTCAAAGACAGGTCCGTCTCCTCTCCCCCAATCACCTTTGATTCTCAAAATGCCATCATCAGCTCGCTCCACAACCACCTGGTCTACGGTAAAGGTGACAGGTTGGGGCTGGGGGGCCGTGGGGTAGACCTTGGGACCATCATCCTAAACAGGAGGGGAAAACACTGGTTAACTCCATTGCATGGATGGCAGGCTAACTGTCATTTATTCAATCTGTATCCTATGGAACGCTGTTGGGATCTTACCACGTATAAAAACAGGCTACACATCAAATAACATTATCTGACCCCAACAGAGTTCCATAGTCTCCGTTACCAGCTGACCTTCAGAGTGATAGTGACGTTTTCCAGGCGGATCTTAATGGGTTGGATGTCAGCACTGAGCTCATCCTCCAGGAAGGGCCCCAAGGTGGCCAGGGTAGAAACCAACAGATCCACCCGACAGCCTTGCACACCCAGCTCCAGGTGACCCACCAACGCAGACAGAGAACCATGCCGCGCTGCAGAAGGACCCATCTCCATCCGTATGCCCACCACGGGAACTGCCCTGCAGCCTTGCCTGTGGCCAACGGTAGACCCACCGGGCACTACGGACATCATGTAAAAAATGGTGTGTTGTGTAGTCAGAGAATGGGTATTATGGATGCAGAGTGGTCTAAAAGTAGCATTGAGAGTCTTTAGTAGTTACACTGGGAGAGTGAGGTGATTACAGGAGTGATTATATCACAATATGAGTATGTATTTGTATTTATTATGGATGCCCATTAGCTGCTCTCTTCCTGGGGTCTAAACACATTAAGACACACATCACACACAAAAACGAATGATATAAAACAGTACATCATGTAACATCATTACACCACTACATTTCTACAATACAAAATGTATAACACTACAATATATTCAATATTAAAATGTACGTGCGTGTCGAGTGCGTGTGCTAGCCACTGTGTGAATTTGCAAGTGTGTGTGCCTGTGTGTCTCTTCACAGTCTGCGTTGTCCCATAAGGTATAGTTTTTCTTTTTGTGAGTGGCTATAACAGGTGTTTTTACAGGGAATCTGAGAGCATGAGTGAGTTGGGAGGACAGAGTGTTCTCTGACAAAGGGAACCATTTTTATTCGAAATTGAGAGCCAGTGTGTTGACACAGATGTTGAGTGTGACTGATGCTCAGTAAGGTGCAGGGTCTTTAGGGAGTTAAGTTCTACTTCATTTTCGATGACTGACAGAGGCAGTGTTTTTACGCTGGATTATTATCCAAATCTGCCACTGGAAGTCATCCAGAATGGATAAAAGCATAGTTCCATCCGTAGCTTGCAGTTACCTGGCATCAGTTCAGCCAGCAGGTCAGAGACCCTGACGTTGCCCATCTGTCTTAGGATGAGATCCTGGGCCTCCACTGCCACCACCAGGTCCTCTCCCTTCAGGTCTGCCACACAGGCCATCCCACTGAGCACCAGCAACAACACAGAGGTCTGCACAGCACACCACAGCACAATCAGTTAATCACAATAACAATTCTGCTTTGCTCAGCTTACAAATACAGTATGATTGCTGAGCATATACAGTGGAAGTGCTGACAATGCCTCTGTAATGTCACACTGGACAGTGTATGTATGTAAATAGACCCACTGAGTCCTGTGTGATGTCCTCAATGCTCTGGGACAGGGAGCTGCTCAGGTCAGCTGAGGACCCCCCCTCTGTCCCCAGGGCAGGACTGCCTCCACTGGGCCCCGGGGTGCCGTTGGGTCGCATCATGGACACTACCCCTGAGTCTGAAACCACAACAGAACACACAGGGACAAAACTCTATTGTCCAGTGGGATTCAAGATTATTGTTTTTAAATCATCTTACCAGATAGATAGTATATCTTTATTTTTAAATGTTCTGTATTCTCTTGATACAATACGCATGTGTTTTGTAGAGTTTGGATGGTTTTGAATTGACTGATGATATTGTGGGGAGTTACCATCCATGAGGATGACAAAGTTCTCACTGGCGTCGTTTTCCACTGAGAGGTGGTCGTTAGGCAGGCTGCCGTCCAGGATAGCACTGTCAAATGAGTGCTGCGAGAGAGACTGGTTCATGGACTGGAGCCGCAGGCTGGCTATGGGGGACCCCTCCTCAGGGCGCTGCTCCCTACACAAACAGAAACGGAAGGTGAGATAGGGTCAACAGCCTGTATATTCATTCACACCAGTAAAACCACATCCATACAGTTTACAATATGGACCAGGAAGAGCTGAACCATATAGTGTAATGACAACAGCACAGCAGGAGAGCATGCTGGGAAACCTACTTCGCCTGTGGATTGAACAGCTTGCTCATCCCCGACCCGCGACTCATGAAGCTGAAGGCATCTTTTGTGATGGAGAACGCCCCTTTAGTCAGGTCCAGGGAGGCACTAATGGCATCTTTGGTGACGTCCTTGGTGGAGGTGAGGGCAGTGGACAGCTCTCCCTCCAGGCTGAAGGTAGAGGGGTCCCTGGACAGGAGGGAGTGATGGTGTTCAGGGGAGAAGGGAGGAGAGAGAACAGGACCACTGCCATCCCCCTGGGCCATCTCCCCCTCCATGACCTCCACTGCCTCGCTGGCCTCCTCTACTACACCATCCACCTCCTGCTCAAGGGGAGGAGAGCTGTTGACGGTGGCATTGGTGTTTCCTATCCCACTGTCCTCCAGAGGGCCTGGCGAAGTAGCCTGGTGAGTGAGGGAGAGATCGGAGTCTGTCAGGCTGGGGCTTTCAGACCCTGGGGTGTGGGCCTCCTCTGGCTCTGTGGCTGCAGGTGGTAGCAGGAGCCTCAGCTCCACTGAGTCCATTAGGAGGGCTAGGCACACCGTAGGGGGGTCAGCCTCCTGGCCCCTTGCCTGCTTAGCGTCCCTGGTGTCCCGGTCCAGCTCGTGCCCCAGCCTGGCCAGGGTGTCCTTCATCCGCAACAGGGCAACATACTGGTAGTGGTTGAGCCACACTTTGACCGGTGTGATGGCCTGGGCCAGGAAGTGGATAGAAGCCACTGCAACCTCCTGTCGACTGTCCTGGTTGTGTTCCAGGTTGGGCGGGAGGAGGTTTTCCTGCTGTTCTGGGGTTTTATGGTTGGGATCAACAGGAGCTGGTTCATTGGGGGAGGAGACTAGGGAACTGACCTTAAACGCAGATGGACGACACATCCACAAAGAAATGGTGAAAGGCTCCACGAAGGGGTGAGCTCTGCCCCTGTTGCTTTTCCGCGCCCCCTCAAAGCTCATGGACAGACGGGACAGGCTGAAGAACCAGACATCCTTGGGCCTTAGGGGCCTCCTCTCAGACAGGGACAGGGGCTCCATCTCCAGGGAGTGCTGGAGGAAGGCAGAGGGTAGGGGGAGGAAGGAGCTCTGGTCTCGGGGGAAGGAGCAAGGGGGAGTTGACTGGAAGAAGTGGCAGGTGGAGAAGCTGCTGTAGGTGGAGTGGAGGTCGGCCCGGGTGCCGTGGGGGGAGTGGCGTGTGTTGCTGAGGACCATCTGAGGAACGGTGATGCTTAGGGACTGGGGCCGGTCCTGGTGGTCCATGATGGACGACTCCAGGGGAATGATCAGCTGCAGACAGACAGGGGGGAGGCACAGAAACAGGAACACAGTCATCTCCTGACAACTAACCCAGTAATAACATCAACACCAAAGTTTAAAATGGTCCCTTTCCATTTCATTGCAGAGAAAACTGGAGACGAAAGCCAGAAGCATTACAAAACTGCATACCCATTACCAAAAAGAACAGTGTTTCTACACAAAAGTCCCTAAGGGCAAACATCTGGAAGGTTGAACAACACTAGAAACACTTGAAATGACTTAAAGTTGTGTAATGAGCTGTAATACTCTGCTGCCAAAAGGGACACTGACTGCAATGATGCAACTCTATTCTGACAGCTTGGTCTGGGTTTATTCAACCAGTCTCACCTTGATCTGAGCTGCGTCCACGTGGATGTCTATGTGCTCCTCTGCCTTGCTGCTGTCCTGGAGGTGGTAGAAGGCTTTGACCTGCTCCAGGGTACGCAGCAGGCCCCTAGAGAACAGGTTGACCCACAGCAGACTGGCTGGGTCCAGGCACAGCTGTAGGCCGTTCAGTTGGGCATATAGGTTAGTATTGGGTACTGGGGAAGGAGAGGGGGATGGAGAGAGGGACATATTTTCAGTTGTAAGATAATATTCTAATGGTTTGTTTCTTTCACCAGAAGAGAACTGAATATTGAATTGGAGGATCAGCAAGAAACTACAGTTTGAATCATTTACTAGGATAATGACTAAATAGCAGTTTGCAAGAAACACACACAACAGTGTATGGTTAGCTCATACCAGGCAAACCGGGGTTGTCAGGGAAGTAATACTCTGTGAATTGCAGGTGGATGGCTGGTATATTGTCTGCTAGGTTCAGGGCCTTGCGGTTACAGGATATTAAGGACGGGGTCTTCTTGCTGTGGCATCCCCCTGTAGACACCTGTGTGAGGGTAAGGGATGGTAATAATGATTCATGTGAATTTGATTGCTGAAGTGCTTTTCTCACACAAAAAATTAAAAGTAATGATGAGTTTTCTGACAGTCAAAGTGAAAGTAGTGCAAAAGGAACTTAATGCAGTATTAACTAGAGTAAGCTCCAAATATATTGGGACAGTGACAATTTTGTTGTTGTTTTGGCTCTGTGGATGAAATTGTACAATTACAATGAGGTTAAAGTGCAGACTGTCAGATTTAATTTGAGGGTATTTTCCCCATTTAGAAATGACAGCACTTTTTGTACATAGTCCCCCCATTTTAGGGGACCAATAGTATTGGGACAAATTCACTTGTGTGCATTAAAGTAGTCAAAAGTGAAGTATTTGGTCCCGTATTCATAGCATGCAATGATTACATCAAGCTTGTGATTACAAATTTGTTGGATGCATTTGCTGTATGTTTTGGTTGTGTGTTTTATATATTGTGCCCAATAGAAATTAATGATAAATAATGTATTTTGTCATTTCATTCACTTTTATTGTAAATAAGAATAGAATATGTTTCTTAACACTTCTACATTATTGTAGATGCCACCATGATTACGGATAATCCTGAATGAATCGTGAATAATGCTGAGTGAGAAAGTTAGACGTAGAAATATCATACTCCCAAGACATGCTAACCTTTCACCATTACAATAACAGGGGAGGTTAGCATACCTCTAAGACATGCTAACCTCTCTCCATTACAATAACAGGGGAGGTTAGCATACCTCTAAGACATGCTAACCTCTCTCCATTACAATAACAGGGGAGGTTAGCATACCTCTAAGACATGCTAACCTCTCACCATTACAATAACAGGGGAGGTCAGCATTTTTGGGGGTATGACATTTATGGATCTGTAACTTTCACCCTCATCATTATTCACGATTCATTCAGGATTATCCGTAACCATGGTGGCATCCACATTAATGTAGAAGTGTATAGAAACTACTTTAATACACATATGTGAATTTGTCTCAATACTTTTGGTCCCCTAAAATGGGAAGACTATGTACAAAAAGTGCTGTAATTATTAAACGGTTCACCCGATATGGATGAAAATAGTAAACCCTCAAATTAAAGCTGACAGTCTGCACTTTAACCTCAGTCAGTGTATCCTTTCAAATCCAAAGTGCTGGAGTACAGAGCCAAAACAACAAAACACTGTCACTGTCCCAATACCTCTGGTGCTCACTGCATATCCCATCTCATGAAATGAAACTACAAAAGGTCTTACATTTTTGATTATTTACAGAGAAAAGGGGAATTACCACCAACTCAAGCCCAAAATACCCCTTATCATGGTTTGCTGCATATTATATCTGATTTCCTCTATGGTTGTAAAAGTAGGAACTGCTTAGCTCTATTTGTGTTGGCAGGGGTTTTTCTACATCACAGCTGACAAGCTTTAGGGCACTCGAGCGGGGCGAGGAGAAAAGGGTTTCCCTTCTTACTATGATATAACTAAGACTACATTGCCAGGTTAGGAATTAATGTAATAGTGCATAGAGAGTATTTCATTTTCTTCACATGGCTTTACTGTCTTCAACATGTCTCGATTCTGTGCAACCAGCTGCATTCCATGTCTTCTGTCCTTGCCATTGATAGCCTTTTAGAATGAATAGCATACTTTGACTGCCTCCATTACAGAAAACAATGTCAGAGGAAGCCTAACGGAGAGATGTACATAGGTAGTCCTGTCTCACCTGATGTATATCCAGGTCATCCATTCGTACCACCACACAGCTGGAGCGGAGCCTCTTAAGAGGGTTCAAGGGGAGAGATTGTGCTATTGAGGTCCTCTTGGAGATCTGCTCCCTTTCAGGAGGGCTGGCCTTGGGGTTGGGTTGTCCATCTGTGTATATCATAAGTCAAACTTTTTCTGTCAGTATCTGTGACTTGAAAATAACCATTTATTCTCATCACTAGGTACACTACATTACCAAAAGCATGTGGGCACTTGCTCGTTGAGCATCTCATTCCAAAATCACGGGCATTAATATGGAGTTGGTCCCCCCCCCTGTGCTGCTATAACAGCCTCCACTCTTCCGGGAAGGCTTTCCACTAGATGTTGGAACATTGCTGCAGGGACTTGCTTTCATTCAGCCACAAGAACATTAGTGAGGTCGGGCACTGATGTTTGGCGATTAGGCCTGGCTCGCAGTCGGCGTTCCAATTCATCCCAAAGGTGTTCGATGGAGTTGAGGTCAGGGCTCTTTGTAGGCCAGTCAAGTTCTTCCACACCGATCTTGAGAAACCATTTCTGTATGGACTTTTCATGCTGAAATAGGAAAGGGCCTTCCCCAAACTGTTGCCACAAAGTTGGAAGAGCAGAATTATCTAGAATGTCATTGTATACTGTAACTAAGGGGCCTAGCCCGAACCATAACAAACAGCCCCAGACCATTATACCTCCTCCACCAAACTTTACGGTTGGCACTATGCATTCGGACAGGTAGCGTTCTCCTGGCATCCGCCAAACCCAAATTTGCTTCCAGAGGCAGTTTGGAACTCGGAAGTGAGTGTTGCAACCGAGGACAGACAATTTTATGCCCTACATGTTTCAGCACTTGGGGTCCCGTTCTGTGAGCTTATGTGGCCTACCATGTCATGGCTGAGCCATTGTTGCTCCTAGACGTTTCTACGTCACAATAACAACACTTACAGTTGACCGGGGCAGATCCAGCAGGGCAGAAATGTGACCAATTGACTTGTTGGAAAGGTGGCATCCTATGACGGTGCCACGTTGAAAGTCACTGAGCTCTTCAGTAAAGCCAGTCTACTGCCAATGTTTATCTATGGAGATTGCATGGCTGTGTGGTCGATTTTATACACCGGTCAGCAACAGGTGTGGCCGAAATAGCAGAATCCACTAATTTGAAGGGGTGTCCACATACGTTTGTTTATGTAGTATGTGTCTGTTGTGGATCAGAGTCCTACTACAGTAAGAGGACCTGGCAGTGTGTTGTAGTAAGTCTCACCCTGGGTCCTCTTTGCAGGGAAGTCCTTGGGCTGGTTGGGGACCTTAGAGTCTGGCCCAGGGATCCCTGATGCGTCCACTCTCCTCTGGAACTCCTGCAGTAGTATGCCAGCCCACTGGGCCCGTGCATCCATCGCCCCACAGTGACGCTCCCAATGTCGACAGCCATCACCTGCAGGTCATATCATACAAAGTCATACATTAAGGTCATACAATAGGGTTCACTGCATCACCAGGGTTATTGTTGAAAAGATTCCATCTCTCACCCTAATAAAAATATATACACCTGTATATAACATCCCAGTTATATACATCAACTTAAAGTATTTTTTTCCAAAGCTTTGTTTTTTACTATTTGATCTGGGTGATTGCTCAAGCAAACCAATCCAATCTCCATTAAAATGTGTTTTCCATAATTGTGTAACAGACCAGTAGTTCTGATGAAGTGAAGTGGAGAGTTCTAGTAGGAATTGAGGTACCCCACATTCTACAGTCAAATAATTCCACTGAGAATAATAGCAATGGGCATCCTTTGCCATCCAGGCTATTAGTTTGCATGAATGAATGGAGGTTGAGGTTTCATATACTAATCAAATCAAATTTATTTATATAGCCCTTCGTACTAGGAATCATGTTACAATGATTACGGATAAGCCTGAATTAGACGCACAAATATCATACACCCAAGACATGCTAACCTCTCAACATTACAATAACAGGGTAGGTTAAAAAAAATTGTTGGGGGGGGGGTGTATGATATGTGTGCGTCTAACTTTCTCACTCATCATTATTCACGATTCATTCAGGATTATAACCAAGACAAATAGCAAATGTTTCCAACAAATGTATGAGTCACAAGATTGATGCAGTCATTGTGTGCTATGAATATGATTATTAATACTTAACTTTTGACTACTTTAATACACGTAAGTGAATTTGTCCCAATACTTTTGGTCCCTTAAAATGGGGTGCTATGTACAAAAAGGCTATTAGTTCAAATGAATTAATGGAGAGGAGATTTACTAGAATTCTGAATGTAGGTTGATATTTCAGTGGGAGCACTAACAAAGAATGTGGTGGACAGCAGTGAATAAACGTGAGCTCTAATTATAACAAATAGTAGCACAAGTCTCTTGACCGATTGGGGGAAGTACACTCACCAGGCCTGTGGATGGGGTAGTAGTCAAAACCAAGCTTGCGGAAGGTCAGCTGCATTGCACCATGGGGGCATGGAGGAGGAGGCTCATCTGTGTGACATGAGAAGTCAGAGGTCAAAAGCTTTGTTCACCTGTGACAACTCTGACAACAAACTTTCATCATCAAGACCATAATTGGAGGGTGGATTTTTGTGTAAATAGTCCTCTAAGAAAACCAAAAAATGGGATCGCGGGAGGATTTTCAAAATCCCGAAGAATAAAAATATATAAACATCGTCTTTGTATCTCAAAATCATTGTAATGTGGTCAACCTTAAAAATCTAAATGAAAATTCTTAAAATCTAAAAGATAAAATTAAACGAGAGTGCCCCTTAGATCATGGGAAAAGGCCGCACCTGACCGTTGCACTTGAATCATTCCCACAGTGAATGGCTATGCCCGCTATACATTATTACAGAGACTTTGATCAAAACAAATCAAAATGTATCAGTCACATACACATGATTGGCAGATGTTATTGTTGGAGTGGAGAAATGCTTGTGTTTGAAGCTCCAACAGTACAGTGCTGTAATATTTAACAAGTCATATCTAACCATTTCACAAAAACACACATAAATCTAAGAAAAAGGAATGGAATTAAGAATATATAAATATATGGACGAGCAATGTCAGAGCGGAATAAACTAAGACACCGTAGAATAGAATATAGTATATACATATGAGATGAGAAATGCAAAATATGTAAACATTATTAAAGTGACTCGTGTTCCATTTACTAAAGTGGCCAGTGATTTAAAGTCTATGTACAGTTGAAGTTGGAAGTTTACATACACCTTAGCCAAATACAGTTAAATACATTTTAGTCCTGACATTAAATCCCAGTAAAAATTCCCTGTTTTAGGTCAGTTCGGATAATCACTTTATTTTAAGAATGTGAAATGTCAGAATAATAGTAGAGAGTGATTTATTTCAGCTTGTATTTCTTTCATCACATTCCCAGTGGGTCAGAAGTTTACATACACTCAATTAGTATTTGGTAGCATCGCCTTAAAATTGTTTATCTTGGGTCAAATGTTTCTAGTAGCCTTCCGTAAGCTTCCCACAATAAGTTGGTTGAATTTTGGCCCATTCCTCCTGACAGAGCTGGTGTAACCGAGTAGGCCTCCTTGCTCGCACACGCTTTTTCAGTTCTGCACACACATTTTCTATGGGGTTGAAGTCAGGGCTTTGTGATGGCCACTCCAATAACTTGACTTTGTTGTCCTTAAGCAATTTTGCCACTACTTCGGAAGTATTCTTGGTGTCATTGTCCATTTGGAAGACCCATTTGCGTCCAAGCTTTAACTTCCTGACCAATGTCTTGAGCTGTTGCTTCAATATATCCACATCATTTCCTGCCCTCATGATGCCATCAATTTTGTGAAGTACACCAGTCCTTCCTGCAGCAAAACACCCCCACAACATGATGCTGCCACCCCCGTGCTTCGCGGTTGGGATCGTGTTCTTCGGCTTGCAAGCCTCCCCCTTTTTCCTCCAAACATAACGATGGTCATTATGGCCAAACAGTTCTATTTTTATTTCATCAGACCAGAGGACATTTCTCCAAAATTAGGTGCCTCGACAAATTTCTTCAGCCTCCTGAGGTTGAAGAGGCGCTGTTGTGATGTGTAGAAACTTGAAGCTTTCCACCTCCACTGTGGTTCCGTCGATGTGGATAGGGGGTTGCTCCCTCTGCTGTTTCCTGAAGTCTACGATCATCCCCTTTGTTTTGTTGACGTTGAGTGAGAGGTAATTTTCCTGGCACCACACTCCCAGAGCCTCCTCCCTGTAGGCTGTCTCGTCATTGTGAGTAATCAAGCCTACTACTGTTGTGTCGTCTGCAAACTTGATTGAGTTGTAGGCGTGCGTGGCCACGCAATCATGGGTGAACAGGGAGTACTGATGATGTGCTTGGATGGTACTATGGTGTTAAAAGCCGAGCTATAGTCAATCAACAGCATTCTTACATAGGTATTCCTCTAGTCCAGATAGGATAGGGCATTGTGCAGTGCGATGGCATCGTTTGTGGATCTATTGGGGCAGTAAGCAAACTGAAGTGGGTCTAGTAGAGGTAAGGTAAGGTAGAAGTAAGGTAGAGGTGATATGATCCTTGACTAGTCTCTCTCTCAAAGCACTTCATGATGACAGAAGTGAGTGCTACAGGGAGATCGTAATTTAGTTTAGTTACCTTAGCTTTCTTGGGTACAGGAACAATGGTGGCCATCTTGAAGCATGTGGGGACAGCAGACTGGGATACGGAGAGATTATGCTCTCCAAATGGACATCAGCTGTGAGGGCAGAGATGCCCATGCGTTGACTTTTGTTCGCTATACATGTCGGGGGAAGCTATTCATGAGGACATATTGTTCTGTCTTACGATTCCCGAGCATGAAACGGCATAGTGGATGTTCAGTGTGCTGCATGGCTTTATTGACGAAAAAACAGATTCCATATGGGGTCGAATGGTGGGCTTTTGCACAGATGAGGCTCTATGCCGGGACGGCAGGCAGGCCTCTGCACTCTAGTTATGAATGTGTCTCCAATTTCAAACCGAGGCTTAGTGGTTATCCAGGGGAAGTGTTGGAAACATTTTTCACATTGAGAGAGGAACTGTTGTCATTCACAAAGGATGTAAAAAATACAGACTTGGTTGACTTTCTGTATTGAAAAGAAAATAACAGAAAACAGCATCAGTGAGTGTCCCACACAAGTGGTGACTGCTCACATCCAACGCTTGGAAGAAAACTTTGGGACCTACTACCCAATCCGTTTGACTGTGATCCTGGCTCAGTTGACATGCCGGCAAGTGAAATCGAACAGCTGGTCGAGCTGTCATGTGACCGAATGCTGCAGACAACGCATTCACGGGTCACTACGGAGGAGTTTTGTTTCCTGACTCAAAGGGAATACCCTGCCGTCTCCCTCTGCGCATTAATGTCGCATTCAAAACAACAGGGAATTCTGAAATCTCTGACTTCCGACTTCAGCGCGATCAAGACAACTGTGAACTTTGAAAGAAACAAGCTCCGACTGGGAAAAATATTTTTCAACAGTCATCCAACTCCGAATTCCATCTCGGGAACTCTCTTTATAGAGCTCGGACTTTCCGACCTGAAGATCACTGACATCATGATTTGATCTCGTATTTTTTGAGTTCCCAGTTGTCTTGAAAACACCATAAAACTCATGGTAGGCTACCCTTCGCCAGCTCATATCTGTGTGAAACTGGATTCAGTGCTCTCGTCTGCATTAAAACCAAATATCGATCCAGGTTGGATGTGACAGCAGAAAGGAGGTGCACACTGTCAACCACGCCCCCTGATTTTGAGAAGCTCCGACGCAACATGCATCAAGCACACCCATCTCATTAGTGGTGGTGAGATAAGAGACATTATATCAGCCTTATCTGCAATCGACTGTCATACAGCCCCACATTAAAAGTATGCCATGGTGAGTTGAGAAGATAATCAAAAATACTGTTAAGATTTGTTTCAATTGACTGCAATAGCACCAAATAAACATTGGCTGTTAATTACATAATTATTTTCACATGGTTGGGGTCGTGGGCCAAAAAAGTTTGGGAACCCCTGCTCTATCATAATCTGTTCAAAGGTTATTGGAGTTTTTTTTTACCCTAGCAGGATGGCCAATATTAGGGTGACTAAATCAATGGAGGCCAGAGAACAAAAAGTGGTCAACAATCTGGAAAAGGGCAGCTAGGCTGGATGCTGTGAGAGAATTAAGGCAAACTGACAGGCTCACCGTTGAATTCGTCATCTTATCCAATCCGGAGGACATAAAACAATATAGGAGGTAAGACCGTTATTGATTTAGAGAAGTTAAATGTAGTATTTCAAAATTTTAGTATACGCTTTCCCTATACAGATATCTCTTAAAAACGAGCGTATCTCTGAAATGTCAGCGGCGCACTGAATGTACTGCAAGCTGTTTATTTTCAAAGCCTTTTGCATTTAATTCAGCTTGTGTCATTTTAATTTAGCTTTTTGCCACCAGTACCCGAGTGCCAAGTCTAGGATCAAAAGGCTCCTCAACAGCTTCCACCGCGAAGCCATAAGACTGCTGAACAATTCATTAAATCACCACCGGACAATTTACATTGACCCGCCTCCCTTTTGTACACTGCTGCGACTCGCTGTTTGTTTGTTACCTATGCATAGTCACTTCGCCCCCACCTACATGTCCAGATTACCTCAACTAGCCTGTACCCCCGCATAGTGACTCAGTACCGGTGCCCCCTGTATATAGCCTCGTTATTGTTATTCTTATTGTGTTACTTTTTATCATTACTTTTTATTTTAGTCTACTTGGTAAATATTTTCTTCTTCTTGAACTGCACTGTTGGTTAAGGGCTTGTAAGTAAGAATTTCACGGTAAAGTCTACACTTGTTGTAGTAAGCGCATGTGACAAATAAAGTTTGATTTGACCACACCACCATGTAAAATCGCAAAAAGTCGCTGCGAGAAGCAGCATCGCATTTTTATTTTATAACAATAGGAAATGCAATTTCAATACCAAAGTGTTTTCACCCACTAATTGTCTAAATTAAAGACAACCAGAAATGAGAGATAAGATCACTTCAGGCAGGAAAGCTATAAAGGTCATAGGTCAGGGCTATTCAACCCTTAACCTACGAGGTTTGGAGCCTGCTGGTTTTCTGTTCTACCTGATAATTAATTGCACCCACCTGGTGTCCCAGTTCTAAATCAGTCCCTGATTAGAGGGCAACAATGAAAAAACACAGTAGGACTGGCCTCAAGGTCCAGAGATGAGTTTGAGGGGCATAGGTTATAGTCTAATTCTGTGCATGACATATCTTTGGGGTGTCTGTGGGACTAACCGGGGTCTGCTGAGGAACTGTCGTTGCATATGTGCAGGTCTAGACGAGAGATGAAGGTGTGGTAGGAGGACTCTTTGACATCGTGTTGATCAAAGTACTGGTCCGGGGTACTGGGGACTCCACCACTGGGAGAGGGTGGAGGGTTTGTCCATAGAGCGTGTATACCAGGGGAAGGTGGTGCAGTCTAACATAGAGAGAACAATATCAACAATATGACTGCAATTAGTACACAGGCTATTAAAATATCTATACAAAATGTTTGAGTGAGTAGATAGACAGCAGTTCAGTAATATAGTTAGGCTTAAACTGCAGTACAATATAAGTGTGGGCTGCAGACTCTGTACTATTTCTAACACATAAGAGGAAGGCAGAAGGATGGTACCTGTAGGGACTTTGCAGCCATGCTCTTTCTCTGCTGGGCAGACTTCTCCATAGCCTCGCTCAGGGACTTGGCGTAGTGGATGACAGCTTTGAGCTGAGAGTCCGTCAGCACCCACAGCAGGTCATCCAGGATGAAGAGTAGCTTAGAGGCCAGCACGTTACAGTCCTTCAGCTGGGGTATGATTAAAGAGAGGAGAAACCTGGTCAGTCTACAAAGACAATCATTTTACTGCTTAGTCAATGACACAATGTTGTTTGTTTATTTACGTATGATACATCATGAGAACAGTTGTATTTGAGAAACTGTAACATGGGGAAATTGTTGGGGAAAAGTCACATCAAGAAAACCCCACCCCCATGGCCCAGTCTTACCCTGCGCTTCAAGGCAATGCGGATGCGTCCCTGGTTGGTGATGAGGCGTAGTGGGGTACTGTTCAGGTCCTGGTCCTCACTCTCTATGGCATCGGCCTCGATACGCAGACTCTGCCAGTTGATCTCCTTAAACGTCAACACCTGGGAGGTTGGACAGACAGACACAATATACATATTAGGGAACCAGTGTGTAGGAGGAGCCAGAAGTAAACTGGCCAAACAATCTTTGTCTTTACGAGACAAACAGCGAGACCATGTAAAAGAGGTAATCTCTGAGGTTTACGCATATGATTTCCTGATAACTTGATTACTAGATCTCATTTAGAGGGGCAAAAAAATCGAGACAAAAAAAACGCACTAAATAATTGGCCTAATGAAGTGATTTACTGCTGGCCTGAAAAATAGATACAGTGACTCTGTAACCTGGACATGTTGTACTAACTGTACCGTGTAACCTGGACATGCTGTACTAACTGTACCATGTAACCTGGACATGCTGTACTAACTGTACCATGTAACCTGGACATGTTGTACTAACTGTACTGTGTAAACTGGACATGTTGTACTAACTGTATCATGTAACCTGGACATGTTGTACTAACTGTACCGTGTAACCTGGACATGCTGTACTAACTGTACTGTGTAACCTGGACATGTTGTACTAACTGTACCGTGTAAACTGGACATGTTGTACTAACTGTATCGTGTAACCTGGACATGTTGTACTAACTGTACCGTGTAACCTGGACATGCTGTACTAACTGTACCGTGTAACCTGGACATGCTGTACTAACTGTACCGTGTAACCTGGACATGCTGTACTAACTGTACTGTGTAACCTGGACATGCTGTACTAACTGTATCATGTAACCTGGATTTGCTGTACTAACTGTACCATGTAACCTGGACATGCTGTACCATGTAACCTGGACATGCTGTACTAACTGTACCGTGTAACCTGGACATGCTGTACTAACTGTACCGTGTAACCTGGAAATGCTGTACTAACTGTACCGTGTAACCTGGACATGCTGTACTAACTGTACCGTGTAACCTGGACATGCTGTACTAACTGTACCGTGTAACCTGGACATGCTGTACTAACTGTACCGTGTAACCTGGACATGCTGTACTAACTGTACCGTGTAACCTGGACATGCTGTACTAACTGTACCGTGTAACCTGGACATGCTGTACTAACTGTACCGTGTAACCTGGACATGCTGTACTAACTGTACCGTGTAACCTGGACATGCTGTACTAACTGTACCGTGTAACCTGGACATGCTGTACTAACTGTACCGTGTAACCTGGACATGCTGTACTAACTGTACCGTGTAACCTGGACATGCTGTACTAACTGTACCGTGTAACCTGGACATGCTGTACTAACTGTACCGTGTAACCTGGACATGCTGTACTAACTGTACCGTGTAACCTGGACATGCTGTACTAACTGTACCGTGTAACCTGGACATGCTGTACTAACTGTACCGTGTAACCTGGACATGCTGTACTAACTGTACCGTGTAACCTGGACATGCTGTACTAACTGTACCGTGTAACCTGGACATGCTGTACTAACTGTACCGTGTAACCTGGACATGCTGTACTAACTGTACCGTGTAACCTGGACATGCTGTACTAACTGTACCGTGTAACCTGGACATGCTGTACTAACTGTACCGTGTAACCTGGACATGCTGTACTAACTGTACCGTGTAACCTGGACATGCTGTACTAACTGTACCGTGTAACCTGGACATGCTGTACTAACTGTACCGTGTAACCTGGACATGCTGTACTAACTGTACCGTGTAACCTGGACATGCTGTACTAACTGTACCGTGTAACCTGGACATGCTGTACTAACTGTACCGTGTAACCTGGACATGCTGTACTAACTGTACCGTGTAACCTGGACATGCTGTACTAACTGTACCGTGTAACCTGGACATGCTGTACTAACTGTACCGTGTAACCTGGACATGCTGTACTAACTGTACCGTGTAACCTGGACATGCTGTACTAACTGTACCGTGTAACCTGGACATGCTGTACTAACTGTACCGTGTAACCTGGACATGCTGTACTAACTGTACCGTGTAACCTGGACATGCTGTACTAACTGTACCGTGTAACCTGGACATGCTGTACTAACTGTACCGTGTAACCTGGACATGCTGTACTAACTGTACCGTGTAACCTGGACATGCTGTACTAACTGTACCGTGTAACCTGGACATGCTGTACTAACTGTACCGTGTAACCTGGACATGCTGTACTAACTGTACTGTGTAACCTGGACATGCTGTACTAACTGTACTGTGTAACATGGACATGCTGTACTAACTGTATCATGTAACCTGGATATGCTGTACTAACTGTATCATGTGACCTGGATTTGCTGTACTAACTGTACCATGTAACCTGGACATGCTGTACCATGTAACCTGGACATGCTGTACTAACTGTATCATGTAACCTGGACATGCTGTACTAACTGTACCATGTAACCTGGACATGCTGTACCGTGTAACCTGGACATGCTGTACTAACTGTATCATGTAACCTGGACATGCTGTACTAACTGTACCATGTAACCTGGAAATGTTGTACTAACTGTATCATGTAACCTGGACATGCTGTACTAACTGTACCATGTAACCTGGAAATGCTGTACTAACTGTACCGTGTAACCTGGACATGCTGTACTAACTGTACCGTGTAACCTGGACATGCTGTACTAACTGTACCGTGTAACCTGGACATGCTGTACTAACTGTACTGTGTAACCTGGACATGTTGTACTAACTGTACCATGTAACCTGGATATGCTGTACTAACTGTACTGTGTAACCTGGACATGCTGTACCATGTAACCTGGACATGTTATACTAACTGTATCATGTAACCTGGACATGCTGTACTAACTGTATCATGTAACCTGGACATGCTGTACTAACTGTATCATGTAACCTGGACATGCTGTACTAACTGTATCATGTAACCTGGACATGCTGTACTAACTGTATCATGTAACCTGGACATGCTGTACTAAGTGTACCATGTAATCTGGACATGCTGTACAATATATACTGTGGCTTGACAGGAAGGAAGGTGAACACAGGGGGGGGGGGGGGTATATACATAAATGCAATATAACCGTGTTAATTAAATCATATGAGCGTACCTCTCCTCTTTTTGGGTCTGTGATGCGGGTGTAGCGGAGGTCAGTCTTCTGCCATTTGGGGTTGAGACTGTTACCCTGGAGCTGCCAGAGCTCGAAGGAGGCGTGGAAGGCACGGGACTGCACCTTGATGGTGATAGAGTTGATGATGACTGACATACCCTCCACCACCTTCTCAGCAAAGCCATACTCACTGCAGAAAGACATAGGAATAGAACATTTGATGAGAATGTCGATTTTATCACATTATTACTAACAACATATGAACAATTGCAGATAACTATGTACCTATCCTTTCACTGGTAAAGAGCATGAACAGTAAAATCCCTCAAAAGGTTCCAAACAGAGAACAGATCAGGCGTACCTCTGGCCAGCAGTGATGGCAATAGGGGAGGGGCCATTTGGGGCACGGGGCTCCTCACATGTTCTCATCTCCACTTCTACTTTGTCCAGGAACTGCAAGGATACCATGGGTCAACATTGTAGGCTATAGCCTGAGGCCATACCCTGATAGCAGTATAACAACATGAAACCAATACAATCTGTTACAAGAGAAATAAAGGGAGAGGGACAGATGGAGAGCGAGAGAAAGAAAAAGAGAAAAGTCAACAAACTCATGGAGGAATAGAACAAAGGGCAGAATTCATACCAGGCAAATGGGGCTCGTCTTCAACTTTGTCCACTGTATCTAAGGGAGACAAAACAGCAGGGACCAGTCATGCACAAACACTTTCCTCAGCACTGTTCTACTGGAATGTTTATCATTCACTGTGCAAAAGAGAGCTTACACCAAGAAACAATGAGGCTTATGCTTTTAGACCTCTCCTTACAGACTAATATCTGACCTAGACTGGCTTCAAACTAGTAATACTGAAGATAAAAGGGACACCAGGGCCCTACAGAGGCAACCCACACAGAGCTCATCTCCTCGGATCTAGTCCACATCTCCCTAAACAGGCTGATCTATTCAGGGCTGTGGCCGGGGCTGTCGCTAGCTTCTGACCTTTTGTGTTCTTCCACGCTGTTTCTCACTCTGTTATCTTGAGATAGCAGTGGGTCTAGAGACACGTGCACTGATCTCAGTGTTATCAGACAACAGTGCTGCTTATCTCTGGACTGCTACCAGGGAGCATGGGTAGCTTATGTCTTCTGTGGCTTTCATTGATGGAGCTAAAGGCTACACGGTGAAACCACAATAACATGGTCAAACCGCTCACCATAGGTTTTGCCTGGCAGTGCTTTACTGCTTTCACGTTAATCTTCCTTTGGCCTGCAAATTATGACCTCAAAGATTGAATCCGCAGTAGGGGGATACAGTGCCACTGGCCGCCCCACCATCATTCTTATTGTTTTTTTTGCCGAGCCGAGGAGTGTCCGCAGCATGGTAAAAATATTTTGAGTACATATTGTGCTCTTCTATCACGCATGCAATGATATCTGTGTCTCCACCTGTCGACAAAGCCTTTGTGGACCTGTAGCATCGGTTCACAACAGCACCCATCCTCATCCATCAGGAGCCCTCGCGTCAATTTGCGGTGGAAGTTGATGCTTCAGATGTTGGAGTGGGGGCTATCCTGTCCCAGCGATCTGCCCAGGACCAGAAGCTTCATCCCTGTGCCTTCCTGTCCCATCGTCTCAATCCTGCTGAAAGAAACTACAATGTTGGCAACCGAGAACTCCAGGAGATGAAGACGGTGTTGGAAGAGTGGAGGCACTGGCTGGAAGGAGCAGAACTGCCATTCCTGATCTAGACCAACCATAACCTGTAAAATCTCCGTACAGCCAAGCGCCTCAACTCGAGGCAGGCCCGGTGGGCCCTCCTGTTCACCAGATTTAACTTCACCATCTCCTACCGCCCAGCGTCTAAGAATGTGAAGCCTGACGCCCTCCCGTCTATACAGTTCCTCTGCCACACCCTTGACCTCTGAAACCATTCTCCCTACCTCATGCCTTGCTGCCACTGTGGATTGGGTTATTGAGAACCTAGTCCATGAGGCACAACGCTCCCAGCCTGGACCGGAAGGGGGGAGCCGGCTGACCGGCTGTTTGTCCCTAATCCAGTCCAGTCCCGGGTCCTGGAATGGGCTCATTCCTCCAGGCTGACCTGTCATACACTAGCCTGCCTTCAACAACATTTCTGGTGGCCCACAATGGTCCCTGACGTCTCTGCCTTTGTCACCGCATGCACAGCGTATGCTCAAAACAAGACTCCATGGCAAGCTCCTTCAGGCCTCCTGCAGCCACTACCGGTTCCTCATCGTCCCTGGTCTCATATCTCTGGACTTTGTCACTGGGCTACCTCCGTCTGATGGCAACACTGTCATTCTGACGGTAGTCGACCAGTTCTCCAAGACTGCCCATTCCATCCCTCTCCCCAAACTACCTTCTGCCAAGGAGGCGGCCCAGCTTATGGTGCAGCATGTCTTCCGGATCCATGGACTCCCGGTAGACATGGTCTCCGATCAGGGTTCTCGTTTGAGTTCTGGAAGACTTTCTGCACCCTTATTGGGTCGTCGGCCAGCCTGTCATCCGGATTCCATCCCCGAACTAACGGTCAGTTGGAGGGAGCCAACCAAGAGCCAGGGCGGCTATTCTCAAGACCAACTCCAGGTATCGTCAACAAGCTGACCGTCGCTGGATCCCAGCTCCCCGCTACCGCATTGGGAGGATGGCATGGCTGTCCACACGGGACCTGCCCCTTCGGGTAGAGTTCTGCAAACTGTGCCCCCATTTTATTGGTCCCTTTCCCATCATCTGAGTTCCACTGCTGTCCATCTCTTGCTACCCTGTACCCTCCATATTCACCCTACGTTCCCTGTGTCTAGAATTAAATCCGTGTCTCAGTTCTTTTGTCTTCTCACCCTGTATGCCGGGGGGGGGGGACAGATGTCTCCTGGGTGACCACGGAGCAGGGGTTTCCAGTACCTGGTTGACTGGGAGGGTTTTGCCCCGGTGGAGAGATGCTGGGCTCCTGCTAGAGACATCCTGGATCCAGCCCTCATCGCCAACTTTCACCGCCGACACCCTGGACAACCAGGTAGGACGCCAGGTGGCGTCCCTGGGGGGATTGTCACACCCTGATCTGTTTCACCTGTCCTCGTTATTGTCTGCACCCCCTCCAGTTGTCGCTTGTTTTCCCCAGTGCATTTATCCCTGTGTTTCCTGTCTCTCTGTGCCAGTTTGTCTTGTATGTCCAAGCTTACCAGCGTTTTTTCCTGCTTTGCCTTTTCTCCTTTCTGTGTGTTTACTATGCTATAATTAAGTATATGATTTGATAGCAGTCTGATTGAGCGGTGGAAGGCAGCAGGGTCATAAGCATTCATTCAAACAGCAGCTCTTAGCAATGCTGGGATGCACAGTGCTGTTAATGACTTCAAGCCTATCAACTCCCAAGATTAGGCTGGCAATGCTAAAGTGCCTATTAGAACATCCAATAGTCAAAGGTATATGAAATACAAATGGTATAGAGAGAAATAGTCATATAATAACTACAACCTAAAACTTCTTACCTGGGAATATTGAAGACTCATGTTAAAAGGAACCACCAGCTTTTATGTTCTGAGCAAGGAACTTAAACTCTAGCTTTTTTTGCATGGCACATATTGCACTTTTACTTTCTTCTCCAACACTGTTTTTGCACTATTTATTTGAGACTAAATAGATTTTATTTATGTATTATATTAAGTTAAAATAAAAGTGTTTATTGTTCATTCAGTATTGTTGTTGTCATTTATTACACACACACACACACACACACACACACACACACACACACACACACACACACACACACACACACACACACACACACACATATATATATATATGTATATATATGTATATATATATGTATGTATATATATATATTTATATAAATAAAAATTGGTCGATTTAATCGGTATCAGCTTTTTTTTGATCCTCCAATAATCGGTATCGGCATTGAAAAATCATAATTTTGACCTCTAGTGTGGAGGCCTGGAGATTCTGGAGATGGAGATTGGCCTGGAGATTCTAAACATGTTTATTAATGGTCAATTACAGTGAGACTGGCAGTATTTTTGCATGACAATAACCGGCTGACAAAATGTCATGACCGCCACAGCCCTAGGGAAAGACTGATATGGATTTGACATGGATTTGACATGGTTTATTATCAGAAGAACACAGTTGTCTCACCCTGATTGCAGCCTTGTTGCAGTAGACCCGGGTGACAGCCAACCAGGTGGGAAGGTCCAGCATGTTCTGCAGCACCTCCTCATCCAGCTCCAGGTTGGACAGCTGACCCTCGCCCTTCAGCGTGCTGAGGTTGATCTTGTCTGGGGACAGGTTCTTGGTGAACCTTCATACAAAGGAATGGGAGAGAGGTTAGTTAAGGAAACCACTGAGATGTGTGTTGTGTGTGTGTGCTGCGTGTGTGACGTAAACCAGACATATTGCTGCGTTCACCAATTTCTACATATGTTTGTGTGGTTTACAAGGTTTAGGAAGCTATGTGAGACACTGTGGTTGAAATGAGAAGCTAGTCTGACCAAGGTCGGCTTTTGGCAGTGAGATGTAATTGTGAGGTTCATGCTGTAGATCTAATTGAATCCCAGGCTGTAGTAACAGTCAGTGTCTTGGCCAGAGTCCCAGCCAGAGTCCCATAGCTCTCCATCTGGCTTCATTGACTTTACGCTCCACTACAGATTAAAATTAACTGCTGAGCCATTTGCCAGAGCAAAACCACACAGTGAAACGGCGGTGGTGAGGAGTAGGCTAGCTGTAACGTTTTCTGAAACAATGATTACCGGCATGTGGCAACAAACAGACCAGTTAAGTGTTCCAATCTACCACACTCACCATGACTGACAATTATGACCTTTTATTGTACACTCATTAAAACTAAAACCTGACATTTCAGACCCCAACACAAAGGCTGGTGTTGCTTGGGTTTTGGCTGGTGGTAACAGAGATAAATGCCAATACACGAGAGGTCTGACTCACCAATCCACTGCCTGGTTAACATATTGTAATGCTACTGAGACAAGTGAAACACTGGTTCAAGATGATGTCAGGGGCTCGTCCAGTAGCCTAATAAGCCAAGTGCAGCCTTTGATATATAGCAAGTTCCAACAGGAACATGCCGGTTATCAGTCGTCAGCTGTAGGGCAATTCCACGGAAATGGTATTATGCTTTGACAGATTTCTCACTTTAAAATGTATGCCAAGCGAAAACCATTAATTTCAAAGTTTAACAAACCATACAATTAACACATTTACTGGAAGAACTGTGCAGATGCAAAGTTTGGTAACAGAATTGAAGTAAAATCTCCCTCAGGTTTTTTATGCGACCGCGTTTTCCAGAAACGGTTACATATCTGCTCTGAATTCTGATCCAAAGATGTCTGCAGAAAGAATGGGGTGTCAGACATGACATGGCACCTTGAGTGTCACAGTAGTACAGTAGTGGGTGAAGTGGATTTACAGCCATGAACGGAATTACATTACCATGAGATTCTCATCACAAAATTGTCCAAGTTCAACTTTTCCCCCGATGCCTTGAGATGGATGAAATCAAACCTTGAAGGCAGAACTCAGTGTGTCAGAGTAAGCTATGAGCTGTCGCCCACTCTTAGCTATGATGTGGGCATTCCCCAAGGGTCAATACTGGGGCCCCTCCTGTTCAGCCTGTACATTAATGATCTGCCTTCTGTCTGTACTAGGTCTGAAGTTCAAATGTATGCAGATGATACAGTGATATATGTGCATGCAAAGAGCAAACCACAAGCTGCACAAGAACTCACTACTGTAATGGTCCAGGTTACAAAGTGGCTCAGTGACTCGTGTTTGCATCTCAATGTGAAAAAAACTGTTTGCATGTTCTTCACAAAGAGGGCAACAGATGCTACTAAGCCAGATTTCTGTGTCAGAGGAGAAGCTCCAGGTGGTATCTGATTTTAAGTACCGTGGCATCATACTTGATTCCAACCTCTCTTTTAAAAAGCATGTGAAAAATGTCATTCAGATAAATCAAATCAAATTTTATTTGTCACATACACATGGTTAGCAGATGTTAATGCGAGTGTAACGAAATGCTTGTGCTTCTAGTTCCGACAATGCAGTAATAACCAACAAGTAATCTAACTAACAATTCCTAAACTACTGTCTTATACACAGTGTAAGGGGATAAAGAATATGTACATAAGGATATATGAATGAGTGATGGTACAGAGCAGCATAGGCAAGATACAGTAGATGGTATCGAGTACAGTATATACATATGAGATGAGTATGTAAACAAAGTGGCATAGTTAAAGTGGCTAGTGATACATGTCTTACATAAGAGATAACCAAATTCAACCTAGCTAATTTCCGATTTATACGAAATTGTTTGACTACAGAGGTAGCAAAACTGTACTTCAAATCTATGATACTCCCCCACTTAACATACTGCTTGACTAGTTGGGCCCAAGCTATCTGTACAACATTAAAACCTACTCAGTCTGTCTACAAACAGGCTCTCAAAGTGCTTGATAGGAAGCCCAATAGCCATCATCACTGTTACATCCTCAGAAAGCATGAGCTCCTGAGTTGGAAAAATCTTGTGCAATACACCGACGCATGTCTTGTATTCAAGATCCTAAATAGCCTGCCCCCCCCCCCCACCCACCCACCCACCCACACTCAGTATTTTTGTTAAACAGAAAACCCAAACATATGGCAGCAGATCCACAAGGTCTGCCATGAGAGGTGACTGTATAGATCCCTTAAGGATAAGCACCTTTAGTAAATCTGCTTTCCCTGTGAGAGCTTCCCATGTCTGGAATACACTGCCATCAGACACACACAACTGCACCACCTATCACACTTTCACAAGATATATGAATACATGGCTAAAGGTCAATCAGATTTGTGATCATAATCCCTAGCTGTGTATTGCCGCTTTCCATGTTGTCTGTTGTCTGTAGCTTGTGAGCTATGGACAGATACTCCAATCTCTGCTGTGGAGCTTTGCAGCTCCTTCAGGGTTATCTTTGGGCTCTTTGTTGCCTCTCTGATTAATGCCCTCCTTGCCTGGTCCGTACGTTTTGGTGGGCGGTGGCCCTCTCTTGGCAGGTTTGTTGTGGTGCCATATTCTTTCCATTTTTCAATAATGGATATAATGGTGCTCTGTGGGATGTTCAAAGTTTCTGATATTCTTTTATAACCCAACCCTGATCTGTACTTCTCCACAACTTTGTCCCTGACCTGTTTGGAGAGTTCCTTGGTCTTCATGGTGCCGCTTGCTTGGTGGTGCCCCTTGCTTAGTGGTGTTGCAGACTCTGGGGCCTTTCAGAACATAATATACACTGAGATCATGTGGCAGATGATGTGACACTTAAAGTCCACCTGTGTGCAATCTATTTAATTAATTATGTGACTTTGAAGGTAATTGGTTGCACCAGATCTTATTTAGGAGCTTCATAGCAAAGGGGGTGAATACATATACACACACCACTTTTCCGTGTTTGATTTTTTTAGAATAATGTTTTTTAACTGGGTTTTTTTCCACGTTTTTTTTTTCATTTCAGGCTTTACGGCAAAGCATACCATTCGATTATCTGAGGACAGCGCCCTGCTTACAAAAGCATACAAACATTTAAGCCAAGTAGAGGAGTCACGAAAGTCAGAAATAGCGATAAAATTAATCACTTACCTTTGATCTTCATCTGGTTGCAGTCACAAGAGTCCCTGTTACACAATAAATGTTTGTTTAGTTTGATAAAGTCCCTCTTTGTTTTGTTGGCGCGTTTTGTTCAGTAATCCATGGCTCAAAGGCGGTCACAACATGCAGACGACTACATCCTAATAGTACCGGTAAAGTTCGTTGAAACATGTCAAACAATGTTTATAATTAATCTTCAGGTTGTCTATTGTCTAAATAATCTATAATATTTCAACCGGACAATAACGTATTCAATAGAAAGGAAAAATAATGAAGAGCGCGCAATCGGTCACGCGCGCAAACCAGCTCTGCTTCATTCTACAGTCCACTTACAAAATGGTCTCAATTCTTCTTCATTTTTCAGAAAACAAGCCTGAAACAATGTCTAAAGACTGCTGACATCTAGTGGAAGCCATAGGAACTGCAATCTGGGTCCTAGCCCATTACATACTGTATAGGCATTCAATATAAAAGTACCCACATCAAAAATATCCCACTTCCTGGATGGATTTTCCTCAGGTTTTCGCGTACCATATCAGTTATGTTATACTCAGACATTATTTTAACAGTTTTGGAAACTTTAGTGTTTTCTATCCAAATCTACCAATTATATGCATATCCTAGCTTCTGGGCCCGAGTAACAGGCAGTTTACTTTGGACACCTCAGTCATCCTAACTTCCGAATACTGCCCCCTATCCCAAAAAAGTTAAATTAAATCCAAATGAAAATCCATTTAAATTACAGGTTGTAATGCAACGAAATAGGACAAATGCCAAGGGGGATGAATACTTTTGGAAGTTACTGTAGTTGGGTGAGGCTTACTGCTCAAGGAATCAGTAGGCTATTAAAACACTCAAACAGTCATAAAGCCAGGCACATTTAACAGTTAGGCTTTTGATTATAGACCTAATTAAGTTGAGGTTTCCTCTCTGCTCACTTTTCTTAGACAATAAGAAAAGGGCTGTTTTTCTCGTCTCCTCATTCTGCAGCTGCCTCATTGTTCTCAACACCAATATGCTGGTTAACTTCTATACACAAAGCAACGTTGTCTAGGAAAAGGCGCCAATTCAATAGCGCACTGAGGTGTTTCAGAACCGCGGACAGTGACCACTATCCAACACGGGAGAAAGCGCATTAGTTATAAAATATTATTTTTATTAGTGTTGCACCATTGTTCTTACATAATATAACCATATAGAATTTTAGTAGCACGTCTTAGAGTGATCCGTGCCATCCGGCAGGGCCTCACAATGGATTAGTCCACTCAGACAGGAGCTAATCAGACAGTTTACTTGTACACCATGATATATATTTTTTATATTGCTCGACTAAAACAAATCTTGGTCAACCAACAGCCTATCAACCAAACAATTGATCAGTCGACTAAATTGGGTCGTCAGCCCTATCAAACATTTGGATATGTTATGTCAAATACTAATTAATCATTATGTGATCTTACAAGACTTTGATTCAGCTTTGATCTAAACTTTACTAAACAAGCAACATTGTGAGAAGTGGCGGAGCGAGGCTCCTGCAGTCCGCGCAAAGAATTTGCAATTGAAGCACACCTAGCTTACTCTTTTGCCTGCGCAAAAATTGGTGATGCAGAAATGAGAGACCACAAAATCTGCAAATATTTGGCCAGGGAAATTTCTGATTGGTCTCAGTCAATGTAAAACAGTTAGGAAGGGAGACTCTTAAAGCGGGATTTCATTTAGTGAAGTAGCAGAACATTTGTTGAATGAGCATCTTAATGAGCATCGTGAGCCTCAAAAGTTTGATGAAATTACATATCTTTCAGTCTACTGTTATCGATACTGAACCAAAATATAAAATGCAACCATTTTTAAGATTTACTGAGTTAAAGTTCATATAAAGGAAATCTCATTTTTGTAAGTAATTAGGCCTAACTGTCCTCTCCAAGTTTGGCTGAAATGAAGCCCGAAACGGTATGAGAAATATGATTGGTTGGCGATAGGCCAATGACATTACTTTTTGTCTTGCGCTGCGCAGAATATCAGATCTCAACAACAACTGGAGAACTGGGCTTCACCAGCAGGCTTAGTCTATCACATCCTTATGATATATGTATTTTCATAAACGCAACGTGACTGCAAGGGGCAGGTCGGAATGTATGACTGAAATTCGGGACAAATGAACCATTTAATCTCAGAGTGGTGTCTGAATTTGTTGATAGAATGCGGGACGCAGAGCCAAAATGCAGGACTGTCCTACACAATCCGGGACTTGTGGTCACCCTAATCGGATCTGGATCACCTCGGATCCAAATTGAATAATTTTTTTTTTAAATGTAATGCCCGGATTTTGTTGGAGACAGGTTACGGGTAAGAATTTAATGAATCCTATTCAGTATGGATCTCAATTTTGTGATACGAGAAAAACGCCCCCAGGGACCTCACAATACAATATTATCATGATACTAAGGTGCCGATACAATATGCAATGCGATTCTCACAATTCTGTATGTATTGTGATTCGATACTGCATTTTTATTCCGATTTGATGTTCCAAACATATTGTTGTCTGCAGCAGAGAGACAAGAGAACATTAGAAAACAAGTTTTGATCATTCAGATAAATAAAAGTACTGAAAATGTTGGGTCAGTTTAAAAATTAGATGGAGAACAAGGTATAGGATGAGTTTTGGCACAGGTACAGCCAACTAGCGCTAGCTACAAACCAATCAAATATTGATATATCATCCCAAAATCATATTGCAATATGTCACTATCGATGTTTTTCTCCATCACAAGGCAATGTTTGAGCTTTTTCGGCAGATGTTGCCTAAGACCCCATTTCCATCTGTTTGACCAGAAATCAAAGCCTTTGCTTATTCCACATTTTTAAGGTGGGAAATGGTAGAAAATGTGTATATGCCTTAAATGTCTCAAAAGTATAGGCTCTTAGCTTAAATTTGACACCCATATTAACATGTTCCTATGAACTTTACATATTGATGCTCATGGGTCCTTTTTAGACGGAAATGCCCTATAAATAACAGTGATATCCTCTGTCAGCCTACGTTAACGATTGCTAAGTGAAGGTGAACAGGTGAAACACTCCACCACCTCAACCATTCCTCCTAATCTATATCCCAAACACAATACTGGTGTGTCATTGACTCTAGAAGAAGTGGTCACCAACCGTTAGATCCCAATCGACTGGTCGATCTTTAAGGCATTCCTAGTCGATCACCAAACATTTCTGTAGAAAAGCCAACGGTAACAGCTGTGATAAAGGCTTGTGCTCCTTTTTTGTGGCAGGGGTTGCGCTGTTGGCGGTAGGTGCACTTGATTCAGAAGGCCTGCGCAGTGGGTAAGCAAAGTGTTCCCATTTTAAACCATTTCATTTGTTAAAAAAAACTAACTCCGCGGACCGGGAGATAATTGGCTAAATCGAGTGCGCCTACGGCGCTGGCCAATCAGATAGTCCAAATCACCTACGGAACTTCCACGACCCCGGGCCACAGCAGTTTAATACTAGCCTACGTAAGATTTAATAATTTTTTAAACCATGACCACAGAGAGAGTGCCCAAGAATACAGCAAAGAGATGCTGTTTTTATGAGTGCGCTCATGTTGAGTTGTTTTATTCAGCACTATCAGTGTTTAAATTCAACACTATTATAAAATCCCTATTTCCACTCGCGCTGGAGCTACAATGAATGAGTAGCTAAGTGTATCGATAGCCATGTGTTTTTATTATTATGTTTATTTTAACTTTGAGGAATATTTCACTTTCTCTGGTCATAGGAACAACAGGAATTTATGCATGATGCAGATGCGGTGCGACTTGAGTTTTGCCATCAGGTGGACTGTGTCCCCTCTCTCTGGTCCGTCTCACTGGAGGAAAGGAAGGACAGAACAGGGACCATGAGTGGCAGATCCTCTGCTGCTCTCTCTCTCCCTCCCTCCGCTGAGACTAATGTTGTGTTCAAAACCACTGGGAACTCGGAGATCTCTGACTTCAGTGTGTTCAAGACAACTGGGGAACTCTGAAAATACTAGATCCGACTGGGAAAAATCGTTTTTAATGGTCATCCATCTCGGAATTCCAAGTCGGCATCTTTCTAGAGCTCCGACATGCCGATCTGAAGATCACTGACGTCATGATTTGACCTTGTTTTTTTCTGTGTTCTCAGTTGTCTTGAAAGCACCATGACCATCAGATGCAGGTACCAGCAGTCCAGTAAAATAAAAAAGCGAATTATTGCAATTTATGCTCATCTGTGCCTCGCAAGTGCTACACCAACTGATATATTTTGTAATCAAAGCTTGAGTTTTGAAATATAATAAATATGGTCCGAGAAGAACAATATTGGCACGCCAGGCATATAGTCAATAAACTGTGATAATGCATTAGGCCTACTGCACAAACCCATTCTTATAGAACTATTTGTATTAGGTTAAAAGGACTACTTTCATTCCACAAGACCACTTTAGCAACGCATAATGAAATGTCTGTCTGAAAATAGACTGTTACCCTACACGTCTCCCCTTTGACCACCTCCTCCCTCCGCTGACCTCAATCAAGCCATGAACTTTCTCAAACTTCAGCTACACATGTTGATTAATGATTTTGTTTTTAAATATCTTGCTTTTTGTTGTTGCTTCACAGCGCTTTGAGATTTCTTTATCTAATGAATAGCACTTTAAAAGTTTAATTATTATATTAGAGCTACTGGGTATGCATGATTTTGTTCCATCCTTTATAGCAGGGCTGGACAAAAGCCTGCACACTCAGTAGCTTTGATGTACACTAACCCAGATCAATAATGAGAAGAGGGGAAAAAAGGTATTCAAAACACAGCCTCCAACACGTCCTAGCTGGGGATCCAACCCTTTTAACAATGCCGTGCATTTTAATGTATTCCGGTGAAAAGAATAAATAGGCTGTAGTCGAACACCATACAAACCATCAGGGTATTCATTAAAACTAGGCCACAACAATGTTTTGGGGATTAGCATTGTTTTGAGGCTTATTCAACACATAATGGCCTGGCTATAAATGAAAGGGAGAACAAAATGTATCCTGGAAAAGTGATATTTGTCTTTGATTAAAAAAACATTTCAAGCCATCTACCAGTCAATATGAAATATGCTGCGTAAAACCAGGTTTTAGTTCCAAAGTGAGCTGTCATCATAGCAAAGTGAGCTTCCCTTGTCCATCAACCAGGATCAAGGCACATCATGGACAGTGATCACTCACAGATGTGCTCATAGCCTGCAGAGATCCTATGCTAACTCAAATTTTAATGGCTGAGTACACAGCTTAGCAGCTGACCGCACCAATCTCTGGGGAGCTCTGCGGTTGCGGACAATGCAAATGCCATACCAGGCGATGATACATCCAGACAGAATGCTCTCAATGGTTGATTTGTAGAAGTTTGTGAGGGTCTTAGGGGCCAAGTTAAATTTCTTCAGCCTCCTGAGGTTGAAGAGGCACTGTTGTGCCTTCTTCACCACACTGTAGGTGTGATGGGATAATTTCAGGTCCTCAGTGAAGTCCACGCAAAGGAATTTGAAGCTGTTTACCCTCTCCACTGCGGCCCGTCGATGTGGATTGGGGCGTGCTCTCTCTGATGTCTCCTGTAGTCCACAATCAGTTCCTTCCTTTTGTTGACATTGAAGGAGAGGTTATTTTCCTGGCACCACTCTGCCAGGGCTCTCACCTCCTCCTTGTAAGCCGTCTCATCGGTGTTGGTAATCAGGCCAACAATGTCGTCAGCAAAGTTGATGATTGAGTTGGAGATGTGCATGACTACGCCGTCATGGGTGAACAGGAAGTACAGGAGGGGGCTGAGCATGCACCCCTGTGGGGCCACCGTGTTGAGGATCAGCATGGCAGAGGTGTTGTTGCCTACCTTCACCACCTGAGGTCAGCCCGTCAGGAAGTCCAGGACCCAGTTTCACATGGAGGGTTTCAGACCCAGGACCATGAGCTTAGTGATGAGCTTGGCGGGGCACTATGGTGTTGAAGGCTGAGCTGTAGTCGATGAACAGCATTCTTAGATAGGTGTGTCCAGGTGGGTTAGGGCAGTATGCAGTGCAATGGCTATTGCGTCATCCATTAATCTGTTTGGGTGGTATGCAAATTGTTGTGGATCTAGGGTGTCAGGTAAGATGGAGGAGATATTTTCCTTAACTAGCCTCTCAAATCCCTTCATAACACACGTCGACTTCAGGGCATTCTCTCAAAGAGGGAAGCCAACCAGCCACACACTGCTGAGCACCCCATTAACGCTTGCTGTGGAAGAGCAGCTCCTGTTTAGTACTACAGTGTGTGGGAGTCCACCATGAAGTCCACACAAAGGTTAAGGGGGTTAAGAGGGTTAAGCTTTGAACACAACTCAAGTGTTTCACTTGATGCTTGTTGCTCACAGGCCCCATGTAAAATCTCCCTCTTCTCAAAATAGAAATACTCCAGAGCAACTCATGAGGAGCTGGAAAGGATGCTGTTGAGCTGTTTTCAGTACAGTGCTAGTCAGTGTTTTCAATAGTCTCATGTCCAATGGGGTTGAAGACAAGAAATATTGCTGAGGAATGTGGAGTGGTCAAAAAAGCAACATTTTGATATAGCCAAGGTTTAACACTTGTCATATCTCTTTCTACCAATCTTCTGCCACATAGGGCCTAGATTTGGTCAATTTTAGGCCAAGATGTTATCTTCCTGTTTTATATGATATGCACAGCCAAAACAGGAATCCCGGTCATATCAGTAACAGAGCCTGTCACTAACAGTGATGTATCCAGCGCTTGGTAGAGCCTGGTGATTTTGATTCTGTTGTCATTCTTCCCAGAGAAAGACCATGATTGAGTCAGAGTTAAGGAATGGATTGGGTGGAAATTGGAAATAACAGAATTGAGCACTGATGTTGACCACTCGGTTTGGCCAAAAAAAACAGTGCCACAAGACAGCTGACTGGGTTGGGCAGTTCAGCAGGGCCAGGGAGTTGCTGAGTGGGTAACATGGAACTGACCTAGAGGACAAACTCAAACATGATGTCTGCATCTTCCAAACACTTGCAGCACTGAAACGGCAAGGCTAGCTATTCTATTCTAGCACAGTTTCTCTTGTGTGCTAACACTCCAAGAGAGGTATGTTTTCTGACAAGTCCTTATTATAGTTTATGCAAGGAGGAGGAATGAAACAGTCATACCTAATGCAGGCCATGTGTCATACTAATGCACTCACAGTCTCGAAGAAGCTACAATCCAAAGCAACATTGTGTCTCTGGCGAAATAAAGCCCTAAGCCAAACCAAAGGCTGAATACAATTACCAATAATAACAGATGTATTTTATTTCCCGCTTTTTATTACAAAGAAAATCTCAAAGAAGCTTGAAAAACAAAACTAAATGTAGGGTTGCAGGTCTTGACTTAGTCATTGTTGATAATGATAGCCGAATGTCATAGTACAGGGAGGGAGAAGCGTCAGTTGGATAGAAGACCCGGAGCTCTTCAGGCTAATTACCAAAGACAAAATCAACAAATAAGCCATAATTCTAATTTTGGCCCATAACAGGGAAAAAAGGTTAGGATATTTACCATTTGTCAGAATGCAATTGAGAGGCTACAGTATGCCATTGTGAATGCCATTGTGAATGTGCTCTGTTACCTCCTATCTAGTGAACAATATGATTAATTTAACAGTCACCACAATTGGAGCAACAGAGCAAAGCAAAACATGTGTCAAACTGACATACTGGAGTTCGGCCAATGCCTCTTAGCCTTTGCCCCATACAGCGGAGCAGAGTGAGATCTCAACAAATTTCACCACAAAAACCCTGCCCTTACTGACAGAGTGAGAGTAATTGCCAGGCATGCAAGAAGAGAGAACTGTCAAGAGTTAGACCTAAACCGGTATTGCTGCAAACAAAAGCTTGACGCTTCTACGTAACTCTAAATGCAAAGGTGTGCAACTGTAGGCTACATTTAAAGACAGATGACTTTGTAAGCCTACGTAGTGGCTTCAATAAGTGGGATGCAGCCTAGCCTTCCCTATGGCTATTGTCTGATACACACAACCACGACAGTATGAGTAACCGTCTCTAATCTATTCCAAGCATCACACTGTTCTTCTCCCTAAATTCCCTTTCCCCTCAGTGTCTCATTCACTCAATTGCGTTCTGAACGCTCTCTCCACACGCGTGCTGAGTGCACACAAGCTCCCGTTAGGCCTACAGAAATAAATGCATATAAAAACGTATCTAACTGATGGGATACACGAGTTACATTCCTTGTGTTTTTTGTTTGTTTGTTTTTTACAAATTCAAATGGACTGGTTGACTGAAGTAAGAAAATGTGTTCCAACAACGAGCTGCAGTTTTGAAACAAATCAGCTTAAGCTACTTTGTGAACTGCTAGTGCCATTTAGAATTGGTTAGGCTACACTATAACCCCCTCCTAAACATGTACTGAACAAAAATATAAACTCAACATGTAAAGTGTTGGTCCCATGTTTCATGAGCTGAAATAAAAGATCCAAGAAATGTTCCATATGCACAAAAAGCTTATTTCTCTCACATTTTGTGCACACATCTGTTTACATCCCTGTTAGTGAGCATGCAAGCTTTGAGGGAGCGTGCAATTGGCATGCTAACTGCAGCAATCTCCACCGTAGCTGTCACCAGAGAACTGAATGTTAATTTCTCTACCATAAGCCGCCTCCAACCGACTGATATTGCCAAGTACTTTAATGATTTTTTCATTGACAAGACTAGCAAACTTAAGCATGACATACTAGCAACAAACGCTGACACTACACATCCAAGTATATCTGACCAAATTATGAAAGACAAAAATTGTAATTTTGAATTACGTAAAGTGAGTGTGGAAGAGGTGGAAAAATTGTTGTCTATCAACAATGACAAACTACTGAGGACTTGACAACTTTGATGGAAAATTACTGAGGATAATAGCGGACGATATTGCCACTCCTATTTGCCATGTCTTCAATTTAAGCCTACTAGAAATTGTGTGCCCTCATGCCTGGAGGGAAGCAAAAGTAATTCCACTACCTAAGAATAGTAATGCCCCATTTACTGGCTCATAAATCAGACCAATCAGTCTGTTACCAACCCTTAGTAAAATTCTGGGAAAATTTGTCTTTGACCAGATACAATGCTATTTTACAGTAAACAAATTAACAAAAGACTTTCAAGACGATTATAGGGAAGGACATTCAACAAGCATAGCACTTACACAAATGACTCATGATTGGCTGAGAGAAATTGATGATAAAAAGAATGTGAGGGCTGTTTTGTAAGACTTTAGTGCTGCTTTTGACATTATCGATGAGTCTACTGCTGGAAAAACTAATGTGTTATGGCTCTACATACCCTGCTTTATTGTGGATAAAGAGTTACCGGTTTAACAGAACACAGACGGTGTTCTTTAATGGAAGCTTCTGCAACATAATCCAGGTAGAATCAGGAATTCCCCAGGGCAGCTGTCTAGGCCCCTTACTTTTTCAAACTTTATAAACGACATGCCACTGGCATTGAGTAATGCCACTTAACAAAGAGCCTCACTTTCAGAATGTGTGGCAAGGAATAAGTTAGTCCTAAATATTTCAAAATCTAAAATCATTGTATTAGGGACAATACAATGCTAAGATGGGGAGAAGTCTGTCCATAATAAAGCGCTACTCTACCTTAACTGCACAATCAACAAGGCTGGTCCTACAGGCTCTAGTTTTGTCGTACCTGGACAACTGTTCAGACATGTGGTCAGGTGCTACAAGGAGGGACTTAGTAAAAATGCAATTGGCTCAGAACAGGGCTGTATGGCTGACCCTTGGATGTACACAGAGAGCAAACTTTAATGTCAATCTATCCTGGATCAAAGTGGAGGAGAGATCGACTTCACCACTACTTGTATGTGTGAGCGGTATTGACATGTTGAAAGCACCGAGCTGTCTGTTTAAACAACTACCACAAATCTCAGACACTCATATAATATATATATATATATATATATATATATATATATATATATATATATACCACAAGGCATGCCACCAGAGGTCTCGTCACAGTCCCCAAGTCTTCTCCAGACAAGCTTTTTACGGATGCCCCAAACAATCGGAAAGGGGATTCAGAGAAAATTACTTTTCCTCAGTTCTCAGCAGTCCAATCCCTGTACCCTTTGCAGAATGAATATCAGTCTGTCCTTGATGTTATGGAGAGAAGTGGCTTCTTTGCTGCCCTTCTTGACACCAGGCCATCCTCAAAGTCTTTGCCTCACTGTGGGTGCAGATGCACTCACATTCAGAGGTCGACCGATTTAATCGGAATGGTTATCATAACAATCGGTAATCTCCATTGTTGGACACCGATTATGAACGATTACATTGCACTCCACGAGGAGACTGCATGGCAGGCTGACTACCTGTTATGCGAGTGCAGCAAGGAGCCAAGGTAAGGTGCTATTTAACGTATCTTATAAAAAAAACAATCAATCAATCTTAACATAATCACTAGTTAACTACACATGGTTGTCCTAGCTTGTCCTGCGTTGCATATAATCGATGCGGTGCCTGTTAATTTCTCATTGAATCATAGCCTACTTAGCCAAATGGTTATTTAACAAGTGCATTCGCGAAAAAGCACTGTCGTTGCACCAATGTGTACCTAACCATAAACATCAACGCCTTTCTTAAAATCAATACACAAGTATATATTTTTTAAACCTGCATATTTAGTTAATATTGCCTGCTAACATGCATTTCTTTTTTCTTTTAACTAGGGAAATTGTGTCACTTCTCTTGCGTTCTGTGCAACAGTCAGGCTATATGCAGCAGTTTGAGCCGCCTGGCTCGTTGCGAACTGTGTGAAGACCAACTTCGCCAAACGGGGGATGACATAACATTGAAGGTTGTGCAATGTAACAGGAATATTTCGATAAAAATTTGGAACGGTTCCGTATTTCATTGAAAGAATAGATGTTTTGTTTTCAAAATGATAGGTCATTAATATGGTCAAATCCAGAAACTAAGGCTCGTATTTCTGTGTGTTAGTATATGTTATAATTAAGTCTATTATTTGATAGAGCAGTCTGACTGAGCGGTGGTAGGCAGCAGCAGGCTCGCAAGCATTCATTCAAACAGCACTTTCATGCATTTGCCAGCAGCTCTTCGCTGTGCTTCAAGCATTGAGATGTTTATGACTTTAAGGCTATCAACTCCCGAGATTAGGCTGGTGTAACTGATGTGAAATGGCTAGCTAATTAGCGGGGTGCGCGCGGGGTCGCTCTGAGACCTTGAAGTAGTTGTTCCCCTTGCCCTGCAAGTGCCGTGACTTTTGTGGAGCGATGGGTAACGATGCTTCGAGGGTGGCTGTTGTCGATGTGTTCCTGGTTCGAGCCCAGGTAGGGGCAAGGAGAGGAACGGAAGCTATACTGTTACACTGGCAATACTAAAGTGCCTATAAGAACATCCAATAGTCAAAGGTATATGAAATACAAAATGGTATAGAGAGAAATAGTCCTATGATTCTTATAATAACTACAACCTAAAACTTATTACCTGGGAATATTGATGTTAAAAAGGAACCACCAGCTTTTATGTTCTCATGTTCTGAGCAAGGAACTTAAACGTTAGTTTTTTTACATGGCACATATTGCACTTTTAATTTCTTCTCCAACACTTTGTTTTTGCATTATTTAAACCAAATTGAACATGTTTCATTATTTATTTGAGGCTAAATTTATTTTATTGATGTATTAAGTTGAAATAAGTGTTCCTTCAGTATTAATTTAATTGTCATTATTACAAATACAAATAAAATATATATTTTAATTAATCGGAATCTGCTTTTTTTTTGGTCCTACAATAATTGGTATCGGCATTGAAAAATCATAAATCTGTCAACCTCTAGCACTCACACCTGCCTGCTGCCATTGCTGAGCAAGCTTTGTACTGGTGGTGCCTCGATCCCGCAGTTGAATCAATTTAGGAGACGGTCCTGGCGCTTGCTGGACTTTCTTGGGCGCCCTGAAGCCTTCTTCACAACAATTTAACCGCTCTCCTTGAAGTTCTTGATGATCCGATAAATGGTTGATTTATGTGCAATCTTACTGGCAGCAATAGCCTTGCCTGTGATGCCCTTTTGTGCAAACCAATGATGACGGCATGTGTCTCCTTGCAGGTAACCATGGTTGACAGAGGAAGAACAATGATTCCAAGACAATGATTCAGTCTGTACTTCTACACCTGCATTGCTTGCTGTTTGGGGTTTTAGGCTGCGTTTCTGTACAGCAATTTGTGGCATCAGTTGATGTAAGAAGGGCTATATAATTCAATTTGATTTGTTATTCGAACTCAATCAGCATGACAGAGTGATCTCCAGCCTTGTCCTCATCAACACTCACACCTGTGTCAATGAGAGAATCACAGACATGATGTCAGCTGGTCCTTTTGTGGCAGGGCTAAAATGCAGTGGAAATGTTTTGGGGGGATTCAGTTAATTTGCATGGCAAAGAGGGACTTTGCAATTAATTGCAATTCATCTGATCACTTTACATAACATTCTGGAGTATATGCAAATTGCCATCATACAACCTGAGGCAGCAGACTATGTGAAAATTAATAATTGTGTCATTCTCAAAACTTTTGGCCACGACTATACATGGAACTCTATTCCACATCAGGTAACGGATGCAAGCAGTAGAATCAGATATTACAAAACAGATAAAAATACACCTTATAGGACAGTGGGGACTGTGAAGCAACACAAACATAGGCACAGACACATGCATACCCACACGATAACATACGCACTATACACACACATACACATGGATTTTGTGCTGTTGATGTGTAGTGGAATAGGGGCCTGAGGATACACACTTCACTCAGTGTGTTGTGAAATCTGTTATGAATGTATTGTAGTGTTTTTTAAATTGTATAACTGCCTTAATTTTGCCAGACCCCAGAAAGAGTAGCTGCTGCATTTTCCCTGGATGGTGTGACAAAACTAGAGCCTGTAGGACCTGCCTTGTTGATAATGCTTTTAAGAAGGTAGAGCAGCGCAGTGGGGTATGGTATGGGCAGGCATAAGCTATGGACAACGAACACAATTTCATTTTATCGATGGCAATTTGAATGCAGAGATGCCGTGATGGGATCCTGAGGTCCATTGTCGTGTCATTCATCCGCCACTATCACTTCATGTTTCAGCATGATAATGCACGACCCCATGTCAAGGATCCCTACATAATTCCTGGAAGCTGAAAATGTCCCAGGTCTTCCATGGCCTGCATACTCACTAGACATGTCCCTCATTGAGCATGTTTGTGATGCTCAGGATCAACATGTACGACAGTGTATTCCAGTTCCATCCAATATCCAGCAACTTCACACAGCCACTGAAGAGTGGGATAACATTCCACAGCCCAAAATCAACAGCCTGATTAACTCTATGCGAAGGAGATGTGTCGCGCTGCATGAGGCAAATGGTGGTCAAGACACACCTATTTTCTTATTATTTGAGTACGAGAGAGAGAGAAATAATGGGAGTACACAAACATGTAAAATTCACATCCTCATCTGTCAACAAAAGCCCAAAATTGGACCATCTTCTCAAAATAGCACAGCAGCAGCACTACACTCCAGCAGGCAGGCACACCAACTGATTTTAATTCTATCTCATGATGAGATCCTTGTGAGGTGTAATGCCAATTTATTCAAACCACTGTAAGTGAGGACAAATTACACTGAAGGCCGTTCATCGCTGACTTGAAATGACACCCAGTCAGCAATTGCTCTCATAACCTGACTCTAACGAGGGACAGGAATGTATGAATAGTCCTGAAGCCACCCGAGCTTCATTGTTCTCAATACGGAGTGGCTCCACTCATGGCTGTAACTACAGGTCCGAAACGTGGTAATCTTTTCTAAAATTATATATATTTTGTACACAATTGTTTAAGCCCCATTCAGGAGCTTATACTGTGCCTATAAATTACTGCTGTCCTGTCCATAGACAGGACCATAGACACTCACTGCTGGCCGGTCCTGAAAAGTCTGCATGTCTGTTACATGACTGACGGTGATAAGGTCCAAGCAGAACACTTGAAGGTGACGTTAAATATAATAGGTTCCAGTCCATTCATGCTCTATTACAGTCACACTACTGAGAAATGGTAACATCATGCTGGATTCGTTTATTTACAGTCGGCAGTATTGATTCATTATGTAAGGTGACTAACATGAATGAAATCTTCCACGAAAACGTCTGTTCGCACGCGAGACTATGCATCAGCTTTGCTTGGTGTTGCACTACTAGCTTGAGATTGCCCGCGGATTTATCCAACACAAAAGACAACTAGTGGGCTGTGTAACAAATCATGAATATCCTTCTATCTGGACATCTTTTGGTTGACATGCCTACCTAGTATTACACCTAGATGGCCCATCCAAGCTTAAAGCAGATGGCTAGCTAACGCTAGCCAAGCTAGCTAGCAATCTTTCTTACCTGGACAAATGTTTCAATATTTGCTTTTTGATTATTCCTGCCATTGCGGTGTTGGTGAGAATAACCTAGCTAAACTATTTATTTGTAGCTAGCTAGCGTATAGGCATATTCTCTTCACATTCCACTCCGCCTCTCATCTTCAGCGAAATGAAAAACGACCCTTATTCACCACGGGTAATTTGTGTAATTGTATTTTTCCCATAAGACATAGCAAAAGACATGCTTTGACACATATTGCCTTAGCGGCATCTGCTGAATTTATAACGAACAGCAAGAGATATAAAATATAACTGTTCAAAGAGACGGAAAACCTTATCGACCAGACAAATAAGTTATCATTTTCGTTTAATAGACCGTCATAAAATAAATGCACAGTCAACAGCATCAGCTCATAAAAATTGTTTTAAAAATGTTTTTAAAAAAACAGTTGATACAATGCTTCATCCGAATGGTACTGCCAACTAAAAACAGACCTTAATACACCTATGTGAATGACAAAAACACATTCAACAACCTCCTCATACGTTCCTGTTTTGTCTTTAGCATGTGCCAAGACACCAAACTAACAAGGATGGGCAGGGAAAATTGGAATAAGCAGAGGGGATCATTATAAAATCTGTAGCATAATAAAAATGAAATCCATCCAGGGAAAATGGGTGGGAGGACAGCAAAGGCAAGATGACCAAAACAGTATTATGTAAAGTTAAGTCCTAGAGACAGATGTAGAGTGGGGAGGGATTTACCAAAAGGTTAGTTCCACGGAATCTCTTACTCACCTTCAAATCTACTTGGTAGTTTGACGTAAAATTAACAATGTTTCTACGATCAAGTGGCTAAATATAAGGGACTGTGGCACTTGTCAGCGACTTCATTAAATGCTTTAGACCAACTTAATCAACCATAGATTTCCCTAATCAAATGACTGTAGGGGAGAAGTGAGAACCTAAGATTTAGTGATCATGTGGAACAAACCCACAGTGTGTGTTTGGTGTTTGAGGGAGGAGGGGAGTTTATCGGTCTGGCCGTGCCATCATTGGCCTCATCATCATTGGATGACCGGGAGGTCGCATCATGTGATGTCCAGGCATCATCTGCATACGGCCACCCATTGGAGGTCGCATACCTGAGAATGAAGGAAAGAAAGCATTTACAGGTTATGGTTTGAGTCATTCCTGTTTTCAGATGATAGTATTTTGTTTTAGATGGTATGTTCTCTCAATACTGGCAAACTCCGAAGCACATTCGTCACTTGTTTGAGTCTATGTATGTACAGTGCATTCAGAAATTATGCAGACCCCTCGACCTTTTCCCAAATGTTGTAACGTTACAGTCTTATTCTAAAATGTATTAAATAATTGTTTTCCCTCATTCTACACACAATACCCCATGATGACAATGCGAAAACAGGATATTAGAAATGTTTGCAAATGTATTAAAAATAAATAAAAATACCCTATTTACATAAGTATCCAGACCCCTTGCTATGAGACTTGAAATTGAGCTCAGGTGCATCCTGTTTCATTAATCATCCTTGAGATTTTTCTACAACTTGGAGTTCACCTGTGGTAAATTCAATTGATTGGACATGATTTGGAAAAGGCACACACCTGTCTACACTACCAGTCAAAAGTTTGGACACCTACTCATTCAAGGGTTTTCCTTTATTCTTACTATTTTCTACAATGTCGAATTAACAGTAAAGACATCAAAACTATGAAATAACACATATGGAATCATGAACCCCCCCAAAAAGTTATATTTTGATTTATTTTAGATTTTTCAAAGAAGCTATCCTTTGCATTGATGGTAGTTTTGCACACGCTTGGCATTCTCTCAACCAGCTTCATCAGGAATTATATTCTAACAGTCTTGAAGGAGTTCGCACATATGCTGAGCACTTCTTGGCTGCTTTTCCTTCACTCTGCAGTCCAACTCATCCCAAACTATCTCAATTGGGTTGAGGTCTGGTGATTGTGGAGGCCAGGTCATCTGATGCAGCACTCCACTATTCTTCTTGGTCAAATAGCCCTTACACAGCCAAGCCCCAGGCTGTTGAAAAACAAACGAATCATCCCACTAAGCGCAAACCAGTTGGGACGGAATTTAGCTGCAGAATGCTGTGATAGCCATGTTGGTTAAGTGTGCCTTGAATTCTAAATAAATCACCAACAATGTCACCAGCAAAGCACCCCAACACCATCACACCACCTTCTCCATGCTTCACAGTGGGAACCACACATGCGGAGATCATCCGTTCACCAAATCTGCATCTCACAAAGACACGGCGGTTGGGACCAAAAATCTCACATTTGGACTCAGACCAAAAGGACAAATTTCCACCGGTCTAATGTCCATTGCTTTTGTTTCTTGGCCCAAGCAAGTCTCTTCTTATTGGTGTCCTTTAGTAGTGGTTTCTTTGCAGCAATTTGACCATGAAGGAAGGCCTGATTCACGCAGTCACCTCTGAACAGTCGATTTTGAGCTGTGTCTGTTACTTGAACTCGGAAGCATTTATTTGGGCTGCAATTTGAGGTTAGTAACTCTAATGAAGTATCCTCTACGAAGAGCTAACTCTGGGTCTTCCTTTCCTGTGGCGGTCGTCATGAGAGGCAGTTTCTACATAGCGCTTGATGGTTTTTGCGACTGCACTTTTAGAAACTTTCAAAGTTCTTGACATTTTCTGCATTGACTGACCTTCATGACTTAAAGTAATGATGGACTGTCATTTCTCTTTGCTTATTTCAGCTGTTCTTTCCATAATATGGACTTTTACCAAATAGGGCCATCTTCTGTATACCACCCCTACCTTGTCACAACAACTGATTGGCTCAAATGTATTAAGGAAAGAAATTCCACAAATTAACAAGGCACACCTGTTAATTGAAATGCAGTCCAGGTGACTACCTCATGAAGCTGATTGAGAGAATGCCAAGAATGTGCCAAGCTGTCATCAAGGCAAAGGGTGGCTACTTTGAAGAATCTCAAATGTAAAATATATTTTGATATGATTAACACTTTCTTGGTTACGACATGATTCCATGTGTTATTTCATAGTTTTTATGTCTTCACTATTATTCTACATTGTAGAAAATAGTAAAAATAAAGAAAAACCCTTGAATGAGTAGGTGTCTCCTAACTTTTGAATGGTACTGTATAGAAGGTCGAACAGTTGACAGCACGTCAGAGAAAAAAACCCAAGCCATGAGATTAAAGGAATTGTCCGTAGAGCTCCGAGATATATTGCACAGATCTGGGGAAGGGTGCCAAAACATTTCTGCAGCATTGAAGGTCCCCAAGAACACAGTGGCCTCCATCATTCTTAAATGAAAGCAGTTTGGAACCGCCCTACCAAATTGAGCAATTGGGGGAGACGGGCTTTGGTCAGTGAGGTGACCAAGAACCCGATGGCCACTCTGACAGAGCTCCAGAGTTTCTCTGTGGAGATAGGAGAACCTTCAAGAAAGACCACCATCTCTGCAGCACTCCACCAATCAGGCCTTTATGGTAAAGTTGCCAGATGGAAGCCATTCCTTCACCGTAGGGTGAAGCATGCTGTGGGGATGTTTATCAGAGGCAGGGACTGGGAGAGTAGTCAGGTTTGAGGCAAAGATGAACGGAGCAAAATACAGAGATCCTTGATGAAAACCTGCTCCAGAGCGCTTAGGACCTCAGACTGGGGCAAATGTTCACCTTCCAACAAGACAACGACCCTAAGCAGACAGCCAAGAAAACGCAGGAGTGGCTTCGGGACAAGTCTCAATGTCCTCGAGTTGCCCGGCCAGAGCCAGGACTAAAACCCGATGTAACATCTCTGGAGAGACCTGAAAATAGCTGTGCCGCGATGCTCGCCATCCAACCTGTCAGAGCTTGAGAGGATCTGAAGAGAAGAATGGGAGAACCTCCCCAAATACAGGTGTGCCAAGCTTGTAGCGTCATACCCAATAAGACTCGAGGCAGTAATCGCTGCCAAAGTTGCTTCAACAAAGTACTGAGTAAAGGGTCTGAATACTTATGCAAATGTGATATTTCCATTTAACTTTGCCATTATGAGGTATTGTGTGTAGATTGCTGAGAAAAAATGTGCTATTTAATACATTTTAGAATAAGGCTGTAACATAACAAAATGTTGGAAAAAGTCAAAAGGGTCTGACTACTTTCTGAATGCACATTACAGAAATAACAGTTTGAGGTTATCCTACCTGGACCACCCATCATTCCAGGTGGGGGTGGTCCCATTCCACCCATCATGGGCATCATTGGAGGACCACCCATCTGGGGTGTTGGTAGCATCCCTGGACGTGGTGGGCCATCTATTCGTAAAACATCATTAACAACAACAACTACTAGGTAACTCAGACCTTTATTAGTAGCAAAATATTTGTATATTATGTCATTTTTGTAAATGAGTGGTAAGATTTACTCTCCAACTGAGGAATTTGGTCGAGCTTGAATGTGCTTTTCGCATACAAACAGAAATGTACATGGCACTTGTGCACTTACGGAGGTTTGGTGGAGGGATCATGGCACCCCCTGGAGGTGGGGCTCCTGGGAATGGTGTTGGGGGCATCTTCCCTTGTTGGAAGGCAGCAGCTAAGAGAAACAAAATTTATTAGAACTCCTGACATATTAGCCCTCCGGCCCCTTTTCACCTAGGATGGTTATCGTGGCCGAAACACGTCACGGTAAACAAAGACAAGTCAAAGTACGTATTTTTCTTGTGTTACTCACTTGTTTTGTCAATGAGGCTCTGTGCTTGTTCTTCCATCCATTTCTGGTAATAGTCTTTTACATTTTCTTTGTGTTTGCGGCCACTGCAGTGTGTTTTCCTCACAGAGGGCTACCAAACACATTACAGTCATCAATGTACATTGGACACAATGTTGACCATGCAACAATCTGAATATACAGTACGGCTAGAGAAGAAACTCATCATATGCGGCTTAAAGACAGAATCAACCACATGCAATCAGTGAACACTTCTACTACCAATGTTGTGCAGACTTACCGAGTCATGAGTTAGGTAAGTGTCACAGTAGTCACAATAAAACCTGATGGATAAACAGACATTGAGCACTAGATCAACTTGATCAGTGTAGGCAAAACCAGAGTATATACTTCAGCTGTCATAATAAAACCAAATCAATGTAAGACCAGGGAGCAAAACAGGAACGCTATGAATGATGCCACACTTCCTTCACAGCCAATAGGGTTGAAGCTCTGGCTGAAGCCGATTGAATTAGCTAACTAACTTCCATTAGATATACATATCCAGTGTTCATTAAGGTAAAATACCTTCAAAATAGATGAAATATGCAATTGGGAGACAAGATAAAACACTTACTTCGGCATTTCGATCAGCCTCGCTTACACCAACCGTTGAAAACCCCTTTCCCTTTGCCGGAAGTCTAAGTAAACAACGACTGCTTTAAGATGAGAGGAGACGCGTCCTCGTTAGGGTCCGCATAATAACTGCAGCGCCACCTCCCTCCACTATCGGTATTGCAAATAATGCAAATTCGGGTACAGAATCTGAGAATCAATGTCTTGTAAATTGTAAGAGACACATTTCTGTATTGACCATTTGGCATTACATTTTGTGAGTACTGTATGCATTCATAAGAAATAATTTTGTAGTGCAAAAAGTTATTCTGAGATATGATAATGCGCAGCACGTCTGCAATGTAGGTGACCTGAAACGCCAACCGTGGTTTAGTTCAAGAGGGTCGGCCTGAGCTGGCGCAGTGCGGACTCGATGACAAAATATCGCGTGTATCTGTTGTGTTCACCACCTGTTGTTTGATAGTTGCATCTTAATTACAGATGAATTGATCTATTACGAAAACTAAAACAAATAGTTGACCGTTTTAGGTGTGACCTCCGAGTTGGCAGATTATGTCGCTACATCGACCCTCGTGAATTGGCCATGGGTTGACGTATGCTGCGATCAAAACAACTGGAAACTCGGATATATCCGACTTCCAAATTCAATTCGTTCACGGTAACTGGGATCTCTGGGGGAAAAAAACGAGATCCAACTGGGAAACATATTATGAACGGTCATCCAACTCGGAATTCCAACTCGGGAACCTTCGTAGAGTTTCGACTTTCCGACCTGAAAATCACTGACGTCATGATTTGAAGTCTTGTTTGTTCGGAATTCTCAGTTGTCTTGAACGCACCATTATGCCGCGTTCAAAACAATTAGGAATTCGGCAAAATACGCGGTCAAAACATGACATCCGTGATCTTCCGGTCGGAAAGTCTGAGCGATAGAAAGAGGCCCAAGTTCCCGATGTGGAATTCCGAGTTTGATGACCGTTTTAAATAATCAAAAATCCCAGTCGGAGCTCGTTTTTTCCCCGAGTTCCCGGTTGTTTTGAACGCACTGACCTCAGAGATTTCCGAGTTCCCTGTTGGTTTGAACGCGGCATCAGTCGTAGATTTGTCACTGTCATGCGCATTTGGGTTGTTGTTTAGTTTTTTTATGACAGGTTGAGGCCTCGGACTAAATTAGAAAAGGTACCCTGTCCCTTGTCAGGGAAATCCGCGATGGAGGGCATGGAATTGGATCTGGACCCGGAGCTTATGCAGAAATTCAGCTGCATGGGCACCACCGATAAAGACATCCTCATAGCCGAGTTTCAGAGACTGCTTGGGTTTCAACTGAACCCCGCTGGATGCGCCTTCTTCCTGGACATGACCAATTGGTGAGCTCGGGGACTTGTGGCCTCTCTGTGTTTGCTAATGCTAACTTAGATAGCTACGGTAGAGGATTGAGCTAGTTAGTTAGCTGTATGACGAATAGTCAGCCAACAATTTGTTTGTGATTTTCTTTTTATTTACAATTCAACGAGCAAAACATATGATTTTTTGTGTCTATTCTTAATGTAAAATGTAATTAATTGGATTGTCATTTGGATTGCTAGCTAGCTAACTGGCTAATTAGCTACAGCCAGGATAGTCCTTCCTTCAATGAAAAATCATTGACAGGTGTGGGTCTATTTACGATCATTCTATAACGTTATTGTGGAACGTGTAAATTTCATATCTTTATTTTGTACAGCTATGTTACCGTCAGACTAATTATAATGTCTGGAGAGGGTCTTGAGTTAACGTTGAATTAACGCATCTTTAGCAAGAGTAGTCATCATATCGAGCTAGGCAAATACAACCAATGAGGCTCGTTTGTCCACTCTGATTTTATTTTTCAGCAATACATTTCTTTCCACATGAAAGTGTCCAGGCATCACAAGACCACGGTCTGGGTCACAACAAGGTTCCAAGCATAGAATTAGAATACTAGAAGGAACATAATTGTTATTATGACCTAGGTCACAATAAGGTTAAGTGCATGATTTGTTATTATTTTACTAGGCAAGCCAGTTAAGAACAAATTCTTATTTTCATTGACGGCCTAGGAACAGTGGGTTAACTGCAGAACAACAGATTTGTACCTTGTCAGCTCGGATTCGAACTTGAAACCTTTCGGTTACTAGTCCAACACTCTAACCACTAGGCTACCCTGCTACACATTATGACAGTATAAAAGATCAAGTGGTTAGGGAGAGTATAGATCAGCCATGGCCTGCCAGTGCTGTGATAAAATTAATCTTATTGTTATATGCACAGCATGTTTGTTAGCCAGCCAGTTTAAAGGTGTAATATGCAGAAATTGCTCTGCCATTTCCTGGTTGCTAAAATGCTAATAGTTAGCCACATTTCAGTATATGTAACAAAAGAAGCAGTCACTATGTAGAGAATCATTTTACCATTTAAACTGCTGTGAAATATTTTTTCCATAACCAACATTTATTTCTTTATTATTCAGCTGTTTGAAACTGGTGTTCAAAGCCAAAAGTAAAATACCCCCAAAAACTAAACTTAAGAATGGGTGGCATAGAAATAGCGTACATAGAACAGATCTTCCGCTTCTTGGACTTGCTTTCAATGAGAATGACAGATCTATAACCCACTTTTTTATGTGAATTTGGTAGTTGCCCAAAAAGTTACATATTGTGTCTTTAAGGCTGTGTCGAGACTTGACAGTTCATGCAGCTTTAGTATTCTGATCATAGAGTTCTGATCATGGAATTCCAAATGTATCATGCATCTACAAATACATTTAAATGTCCCCCGTGCCCACAGTGTGTTCGGATTCCCTTTTTCAAATGCCAGTATGCATTCTACAAACATTGGAGTAGGCAAAATATGATAACACAACATAATAGTTTGGCCTGCAAACTATTATGACCCATCTATGGAAAGGTGAGTTTTTCATGAAGACGTTCATGTCGCTCAAAGACACCCACAAGACTCGCCTGAAGATAGCCCTATACAAGAAAAATATGGTAGTTTAGCTGTGAGGGGAACGGCACCGCAGTACCTCCAGGCTCTGATCAGGCCCTACACCCAAGCAAGGGCACTGCGTTCATCCACCTCTGGCCTGCTCGCCTCCCTACCACTGAGGAAGTACAGTTCCCGCTCAGCCCAGTCAAAACTGTTCGCTGCTCTGGCCCCCCCAATGGTGGAACAAACTCCCTCACGAAGCCAGGACAGCGGAGTCAATCACCACCTTCCGGAGACACCGGAAACCCCACCTCTTCAAGGAATACCTAGGATAGGATAAGTAATCCTTCTCACCCCCCTCCCCCTTAATGATTTAGATGCACTATTGTAAAGTGGCTGTTCCACTGGATGTCAGAAGGTGAATTCACCAATTTGTAAGTCGCTCTGGATAAGAGCGTCTGCTAAATGACTTAAATGTAAATGTAAATGTTTAGTGCCTAAAAAAAAGCATGTTAAATATGTATACATTTTTTAAAAGTAGTTTCCTGGTCTTTCTTATCTTTCAGATAAAGGACAGACACAACTTCCTTTTTAATATTTATTGGGACTAGCTATTTTTCCACGTATGAATCTGTTGTTCAATGCATTTCTATGGACTAATAGCAGTAAGGCTATTAATAAATAGTAATTTGGTTATTTCTTTATACCCAAGGTGTCAAAATCAAATGGCAAAATGATCTTTGGTGTCGCCATCTTAAAACAATTCCATATGTTAGTTAAGTGGAACCCTCCCCCAGGCTTAGACACTAGAGGAGTCATTGGATGAAGACGTCTTCTATACGGAGGAGTTTTGTTAAGAGCCACGGCTTATTCTGAACATTTGGAAGCATAAGGACCTTTCATATCAGCAAGAAATCATTTTCAAAAGGTTAAATTGATACACCCCTTTATAGAGTTAGTGTTCCCACATGGCCATATCCCCACGTTACAGCGCATGTTTACGGAAGACAGAGGGACCACCTGTGATAACTAATTATCTAGCATGCTCCGAACACCTGTGTGTAACAGAAGGCCACTAGTTTTCCTGAAAAATATTGTTGGTTGCAACTGTGATAAAGCCGGTTACGACCGTGAACAGTAAGTGTATATTTAGCATTTGTGAAATTATGTTTATGTGATATGAAAGTAAAGGGCTTTGTTTCTTGAACCGTATCACAATTGAGAATCGTTTCACATTCAGATTGAGTGTTTTCTGCCAGAGCCAGTCTACCTTTGAAAAGAATATATATCTTCCTTGGACCTTAAGGATTACTCCATTTATGGTCTATCTACATATATTTTAGATGTCAAAGTTAGACCTATAAATAGTTTATACAATCATTTTAGGTTGACAATATATTGCACACTTTATCAGATGCCTTTATTTTCCTGCGTAAGTAAAGCAGGAAATTCATCTCCAATGCCTCTACTGCCATTCATTCCAATTAGACTGGTTTGGATTTCTCCCTGACCACCACAATGGCTTCCATTTTCATACCATTCTGGAACTTTGAGGGGTTATGACATAGTACTTGAATAGGATCTCTATGGTTCCAAGACCCTCCTTTAGATCATGGGTACGTGCGCAGTCAGCATGTGGTGCAGTCAGCATGTTGTGCAGTTCAAGTTTCACATGCAGCAATGTTGCAGGTGGAAGGTTTGCCCTCACACAGCAGTGTTCTGTTACTGGACAGTTTATCTTCCATGGTTGTGAACGTTATAACCCCATTCATTGACTATTACATTTGTACAGTTTTGCGTCGCTATTGACTATGGCTAGTTAACTAACAACATACTACTGCATCGTGGCAAATGGGCATTCGAAGGCCTTGATTTGTAATCACGTGAGACTATGTATTTGCACTGTCTAAAATGTGGAACTGCTGCACTCACATATGACAGTAGGTATATTGCTGTACATTCAGCTTGCAGCATTTCTGTAGTGTTGCTCTGAGGAACATGCATAATTCTAAAGGTCAATGTCCACTAAAATACATCTGGCCAAATTGTATGAGCAAGGAACATTTTGAAAGGGACTAAAAAACCTTCTCAGAGAATGTAATTCCTGTTGACCAGCTTGTTAGTTAGTAAAATCCTTTAGGGGTGGTGGATCAGTGGGCTTGGTGTCAGTGAGCTTGGCTTCAGTGGGCTTGGCTCCCTGTCCTTATCAGAGTGTGTCAGGGGGAGGGATCCAAGAAGCAATACAAGTTACCACGGCAGTGGAAATTTTAAATTAAAGGCACAAGATTGCACCTTTGACTTAAACCATTTTATTCCATGAGGAGCATAGGTTATCCATAAATCATCTCCACGCACTCTGTTTTTGGCCAGTTCCTCAAGATTGGTCCTTTAAAACCCCCCTATAGTCGATGTCCATGCCCCCGCATAATTAAACAATCCCCATTTAAAAATCCATCAGTTTAAGCTAGATATATCGGTTTTTGCATTGGATGTGTCTCAATCCACCGTATCTGCCAATGTCGCACTTCCGCATCCGCGGTGAAAGGTGACCGCTAGAGTGGTGTTTGTCAGACCATGAGACATCCCGGAAATCAGTCTTCTCACAAAATCGTCTGTAGCGTCCGAATGGTTTGGCCTAGAAAAACCTCTCCATGGAAAGATGACTGTTTCAACTGTTCTGCCTGCAACTATGGAACCCTGACCTGTTCACCGGACGTGCTACCTGTCCCAGACCTACTGTTTTCAACTCTCTAGAGACAGCAGAAGCAGTAGAGATACTCTCAATGATCGGCTATGAAAAGCCAAATGACATTTACTCCTGAGGTGCTGACTTGTTGCACCCTCGACAACTACTGTGATTATTATTATTTGACCATGCTGGTCATTTATGAACATTTGAACATCTTGGCCATGTTGTGTTATAATCTCCACCCGGCACAGCCAGAAGAGGACTGGCCACCTCTCATAGCCTGGTTCCTCTCTAGGTTTCTTCCTTGGTTTGGACCTTTCTAGGGAGTTTTTCCTAGCCACTGTCCTTCTGCACCTGCATTGCTTTAGGCTGGGTTTCTGTACAGCACTTTGATATATCAGCGGATGTAAGCAGGGCTATATAAATAAATTTCACCTTTTAGCCTTGATGACAGCTTTGCACACTCTTGGCATTCTCTGAAACAGCTTCATGAGGTAGTCACCTGGAATGCATTTCAATTAACAGGTGTGCCTTCTTAAAAGTTCATTTGTGGAATTTCATTTGCATTTGAGACAATCAGTTGAGGTGGCATACAGAAGATAGCAGTATATGGTAAAATACTTTACTTTTAGACATAGTCAGTCAATCTGGAAAATGTCAAGAACTTTGAAAGTTTCTTCAAGTGCAGTCGCCAAAACCATCAAGTGCTATGATGAAACTGACTCTCGTGAGGACCGCCAAAGAAAATAAAGATCCAGAGTTACCTCTGCTGCAGAGGATAAGTTCATTAGAGTTAATTGCACCTCAGATTGCAGCCCAAATAAATGTTTCATAGAGTTCAAGTAACAGACACATCTCAAAATCAACTGTTCGTGAATCAGGCCTTCCTTCATGGTAAAATTGCCATTTAAGAAAACACTACTAAAGGACACCAATAAGAAGAAGAGACTTCCTTGTGCCAAGAAACACGAGCAATGGACATTGGACCGGTGGAAATCTGCCCTTTTTGTTTTGATGATTCCAAATGTGAGATTTTTGGTTCCAACTGCCGTGTCTTCGTGAGACGCAGAGTAGGTGAACGGATGATCACCGCATGTGTAGTTCCCATCGTGAAGCATGGAAAAATAAAAGCAGCCAACAAGTGCTCAGCATATGTGGGAACTCCTTCAAGACTGTTGGAAAAGCATTCCAGGTGAAGCTGATTGTGAGAATGCCAAGAGTGTGCAAAGCTGTCAAGGCAAAGAGTGGCTACTTTGAAGAATATCAAATATTAAATATATTTTGATGTTTAACACTTAATATTTAGTCACTACATGATTCCATGTGTTATTTAATAGTTTTGATGTCTTCACTGTTATTCTACAATGTAGAAAATAGTCAAAATAAAGAGAAACCCTGGAATGAGTAGGTGTGTCCAGATTTTTGACTAGTGCTGTACATGTTTTGCTCTAGGACGCCCACAGGCATCACAAAAGTCGTCTGAAGGCCCCCAGTACCAGTTGAAAATAATGAATGAAAGTGTATATATGAAGTGTTTTTATTTCCAACATTAAATGCATATAAAAACATTTTAAAATAAATTCAAAGCTGCTTTCTTATATCTCTCAGATAAACTTCCTTTTTAGATTTTTTTTTTTTGGGGGGGGACTATCTGTTAAATGTTGTGAATTTACTATGCAATGTGTTTTTATGGGCTAATAGCAGTAGGCCAAATTTTAAGTTTTTAATCAAAAAAATGTTTTTATGTACTTCAAGGGGTCTTATTAAAATTCAAGACAGGGTTTAGTCTGTAGATTAAAGTTGCAATATGCAGAAATCGTTCTGCCATTTCATGGTTGCAAAACTTTGGATAGTTTGACTAATTTCAGTTTATATGACAAAACAAGCAATGTGTAGAGAATCATTGTGCCATCTTAACCGCTGTGAAATATATATTTTCAATAACCAAAAATGTTGCATTTTCAGCTGTTTGAAGCTGATGTACAAAACCGACTGTAAAAGACGCAAAAGCAAAACTGTGCAACGCAAGACAAAAAAATGACAAAGGTTTGAGTGAGAGGAGAGAGGATTAACTGGTGTCCAAATGGCCACACACCTCTCCCAAAGTGTGCACAGTTCCTGAGTCATTTCAATGCACTTTGAATCAGAGTATTCAACTATGAGATTCTTTTATTTTTTAGCTCTATTAGCTGTGCCGTGTTAGGAACTAAAACAAGTACACTTATAGTTGTTTTTATTTGGAACACAATCCTGCATCCCCGCCATAACATTTATGTTGCTGTTTATCCAATCCAAAAACAACCCATTTATAAATTGCAATCTGGGTTAGGTGAGCATCATTTGAAAGCTTGTTCTATTGCCATGACTAACTAATAATTAATTCACATAGGATTTGTGGTATGTTGCCTGAAAAATAATTGGGCAATGTAAATATGGTCCCCTTTCAAACAGCCACATTTTGACCACATTCTTATTGGCATTCGCCTTTTATCATCACTCTAGCTACTGCAAAGTCATGAACCCCGCCTATTTATAAAATGTATCTTCTTAAAATCAGATTTTTAACTTAACCTTAACCACACTTCTAACCTTATTTTTAACCCGAACCTTAAATTAAGACCAAAAAGCGTTGTTTTTTTTCCCCCCAAGAATTTGTACAATATAGCCAATTTTGACTTTGTATTTGTGGTAACTAGTGGAAACCCAACTGAGCAAGAGACATTCAAATTAGGCAGAGCCACAAAGTAAAAATATTATAAAAAATAATTAAAACAAACATTAGCTTGTGCCTCAACACAATCCTGTCTCGATGCTCTACGGACAATTCCTTTGACCTCATGGCTTGGTTTTTGCTCTGACATGGACTGTCAACTACGGGACCTTATCTAGACAGGTGTGTACTTTTCCAAATCATGTCCAATCAGTTGAATTTACCACAGGTGGTCTCCAATCACGTTGTAGAAACATCAAGGATGACCAATGGAATAAGTATGCACCTGAGCTCAATTTCGAGTCTCATAGCAAAGGGTCTGAATACTTATGTAAATAAGGTATTTCTGGTTTTAATTTAATACAAAAGCAAACATTTCAAAACATGTTTTCACTGTGTAATAATGGGGTATTGTGTGTAGATTTCAAAAAATTATATTTAGTCCATTTTAGAATAAGGCTGTAACAAAATTTGGAAAAAGTCAATGGGTAGGAATACTTTCCGAAGGCACTCCACCAGTCAGGCCTTTATGGTATGTGTCCAGAATGAAGCCACTCCTCAGTAAAACGCACATGACAGCCCGCTTGGAGTTTGCTAAAAGGTACCTAAAGGACTGACCATGGGAAACAAGATTGAACTATTTGGCCTGAAAGCCAAGTGTCACGTCTGGATGAAACCTGGCACCATCCCTACGGTGAAGCATGGTGGTGGCTGCATCATCTTGTGGGGATGTTTTTCAGAGGTAGGGATTGGGAAAGTAGTCAGGATCGAGGGAAAGCAAAGATATCAGAGAGATCCTTGGTGAAAACCTGCTCCAGAGCTCTCAGGACCTCATACTGGGGTGAAGGTTCACCTTCCAACAGGAAATTGAACCTAAGCACACAGCCAAGACAATGCAAGAGTGACTTCAGGACAAGTCCCTGAATGTCCTTGAGTGGCCCAGCTAGAGCCCGGACTTGAACCCGATCGAACATCTCTGGACAGACCTGAAAATAGCTGTGCAGTGGCGCTCACCATCCAACCTGACAAAGCTTGAGAGGATCTGCAGAGAAGAATGGGAGAACCTCTCCAAATACAGGTGCGCCAAGCTTGTAGCGTCAAACCCAAAAAGACTTGGCTGTAATTGCTACCAAAGGTGCTTCAACAAAGTACTGAGTAACGGTTCTGAACACTTATGTAAATATGATGTATTTTTATATATATATATATATACAGTTGCATTCAGAGGTTTACATACACCTTAACCAAATACATTTAATCTCAGTTTTTCACAATTCCTGACATTTAATCCTAGTAAAAATTCCCAGTCTTAAGTCAGTTAGGATCACCACTTTATTTTAAGAAGGTGAAATGTCAATATTAGTAGAGAGAATTATTTATTTCAGCTTTTAGTTCTTTCATCACATTCCCAGTGGGTCAGATGTTTACATATTAATTTCCTTTTCAATTGTTTAACTTGGGTCAAAATCTTTCGGGTAGCCTTCCACAAGCTTCCCACAATAAGTTTACATTTACATTTAAGTCATTTGGCAGACGCTCTTATCCAGAGCGACTTACAAATTGGTGAATTCAACTTATGACATCCAGTGGAACAGCCACTTTACAATAGTGCATCTAAATCATTTAAGGGGGGGAGGGGTGAGAAGGATTACTTTATCCTATCCTAGGTATTCCTTAAAGAGGTGGGGTTTCAGGTGTCTCCGGAAGGTGGTGATTGACTCCGCTGTCCTGGCGTCGTGAGGGAGTTTGTTCCACCATTGGGGGGCCAGAGCAGCGAACAGTTTTGACTGGGCTGAGCGGGAACTGTACTTCCTCAGTGGTAGGGAGGCGAGCAGGCCAGAGGTGGATGAACGCAGTGCCCTTGTTTGGGTGTAGGGCCTGATCAGAGCCTGGAGGTACTGCGGTGCCGTTCCCCTCACAGCTCCGTAGGCAAGCACCATGGTCTTGTAGCGGATGCGAGCTTCAACTGGAAGCCAGTGGAGAGAGCGGAGGAGCGGGGTGACGTGAGAGAACTTGGGAAGGTTGAACACCAGACGGGCTGCGGCGTTCTGGATGAGTTGTAGGGGTTTAATGGCACAGGCAGGGAGCCCAGCCAACAGCGAGTTGCAGTAATCCAGACGGGAGATGACAAGTGCCTGGATTAGGACCTGCGCCGCTTCCTGTGTGAGGCAGGGTCGTACTCTGCGGATGTTGTAGAGCATGAACCTACAGGAACGGGCCACCGCCTTGATGTTAGTTGAGAACGACAGGGTGTTGTCCAGGATCACGCCAAGGTTCTTAGCGCTCTGGGAGGAGGACACAATGGAGTTGTCAACCGTGATGGCGAGATCATGGAACGGGCAGTCCTTCCCGGGAGGAAGAGCAGCTCCGTCTTGCCGAGGTTCAGCTTGAGGTGGTGATCCGTCATCCACACTGATATGCCTGCCAGACATGCAGAGATGCGATTCGCCACCTGGTCATCAGAAGGGGAAAGGAGAAGATTAATTGTGTGTCGTCTGCATAGCAATGATAGGAGAGACCATGTGAGGTTATGACAGAGCCAAGTGACTTGGTGTATAGCGAGAATAGGAGAGGGCCTAGAACAGAGCCCTGGGGGACACCAGTGGTGAGAGCGCGTGGCGAGGAGACAGATTCTCGCCACGCCACCTGGTAGGAGCGACCTGTCAGGTAGGATGCAATCCAAGCGTGGGCCGCGCCGGAGATGCCCAACTCGGAGAGGGTGGAGAGGAGGATCTGATGGTTCACAGTATCGAAGGCAGCCGATAGGTCTAGAAGGATGAGAGCAGAGGAGAGAGAGTTAGCTTTAGCAGTGCGGAGCGCCTCCGTGATACAGAGAAGAGCAGTCTCAGTTGAATGACTAGTCTTGAAACCTGACTGATTTGGATCAAGAAGGTCATTCTGAGAGAGATAGCGGGAGAGCTGGCCAAGGACGGCACGTTCAAGAGTTTTGGAGAGAAAAGAAAGAAGGGATACTGGTCTGTAGTTGTTGTCATCGGAGGGATCGAGTGTAGGTTTTTTCAGAAGGGGTGCAACTCTCGCTCTCTTGAAGACTGAAGGGACGTAGCCAGCGGTCAGGGATGAGTTGATGAGGTAAGGGAGAAGGTCTCCGGAAATGGTCTGGAGAAGAGAGAAGGGGATAGGGTCAAGCGGGCAGGTTGTTGGGCGGCCGGCCGTCACAAGAAGCGAGATTTCATCTGGAGAGAGAGGGGAGAAAGAGGTCAGAGCACAGGGTAGGGCAGTGTGAGCAGAACCAGCGGTGTCGTTTGACTTAGCAAACGAGGATCGGATGTCGTCGACCTTCTTTTCAAAATGGTTGACGAAGTCATCTGCAGAGAGGGAGGAGGGGGGGGGGGGAGGAGAAGGTGGCAAAGAGCTTCCTAGGGTTAGAGGCAGATGCTTGGAATTTAGAGTGGTAGAAAGTGGCTTTAGCAGCAGAGACAGAGGAGGAAAATGTAGAGAGGAGGGAGTGAAAGGATGCCAGGTCCGCAGGGAGGCGAGTTTTCCTCCATTTCCGCTCGGCTGCCCGGAGCCCTGTTGGGGGAATTTTGGCTCATTCCCCTGACAGAGCTGGTGTAACTGAGTCAGGTTTGTAGGCCTCCTTGCTCATGCACACTTTTTCAGTTCTTGCCAAAAATGTTCTATGGGATTAAGATCAGGGCTTTGTGATGGCCCCTCCAATACATTGACTTTGTTGTCCTTAAGCCATTTGCCACAACTTCGGAAGTATGCTTGGGGTCATTGTGACTTAAATGTAATGTAATGTAATGTAAATGATTGTCCATTTTGGAAGACCCATTTGAGACCAAGCTTTAACTTCCTGACTGATGTCTTGAGATGTTGCTTCAAAATATCCTCAACATTTTCCTGCCTCATGATGCCATTCATTTTGTGAAGTCCACCAAGTCCCTCCTGCAGCAAAGCACCCCACAACATGATGCTGCCACCCCCATGCTTCACGGTTGGGATGGTGTTATTCGGCTTGCAAGCCTCCCCCTTTTTCCTCCAAACATAACGATGGTCATTATGGCCAAACAATTTTATTTTTGTTTCATCAGACCAGAGGACATTTCTCCAAAAAGTAGGATCTTTGTCCCCATGTGCAGTTGCAAACCGTAGTCTGACTTTTTTATGGCGGTTTTGGAGCAGTGGCTTCTTCCTTGCAGAGCGGCCTTTCAGGTTATGTCGATATAGGACTCGTTTTACTGTGGATATAGATACTTTGTACCTGTTTCCTCCAGCATCTTCGCATGGTTCTTTGCTGTTGTTCTGGGATTGATTTCCACTTTTTGCACTAAAGTACGTTCATCTCTTTGAGACAGAACACGTCTCCATCCTAAGCGGTATGATGGCTGCGTTGTCCCATGGTGTTTATACTTGCGTACTATTGTTTGTACAGATAAACGTGATACCTTCAGGCATTTGTAAATTGCTCCCAAGGATGAACCAGACTTGTGGAGGTCTACAAAAAAAATTTTCTGAGGTCTTGGCTGATTTTTTTATTTTTATTTTTCCATGATGTCAAGCAAAGAGGTTTGAAGGTAGGCTTTGAAATATATCCACAGGTACACCTCCAATTGTCTAATTGACATCATTTGTCACGGCTTTAGAAGCTTCTGATATCATTTTCTGGAATTTTCCAAGCTGTTTAAAGGCACAGTCAACTTAGTGTATGTAAACTTCTGACCCACTGGTATTGTGATACAGTGAAATAATCTGTCTGTCAACAATTGTTGGAAAAATGACTTGTGTCATACACAAAGTAGATGTCCTAACCGACTTCCCAAAACTAGTTTGTTAACAAGAAATTTGTGGAGTGGTTGAAACACTTAGGTTGGAGACATTTTATTTATTTATTTATTTATATATATGTTACGGATTTGCACAACGTACACTACCGCTCAAAAGTTTGGGGTCAGTTAGAAATGTCCTTGTTTTTGAAAGAAAATAACTTATTCTAATGGACAAAAATAACATCAAATTGATTAGAAATACAGTGTAGACATTGTTAATGTTGTGTAAATTACTATTGTAGCTGGAAACGGCTGAATTATTTTAAAATATATTTTTTTAGGAAATATCTACATAGTGGGCCTCTGTACGCCTATCAGCAACCATCACTCCTGTGTTTCAATGGCACGTTGTTAGCTAATCCAAGTTTATCATTTTAAAAGGCTAATTGGTCTTTAGAAAACCCCTTTGCAATTAGCACAGCTGAAAACTGTTGTTCTGATTTAAAGAAGCGATAAAACTTTCCTTCTTTTGACTAGTTGAGTATCTGGAGCATCGACATTTGTGGGTTCGATTACAAGCTTAAAATGAACAGAAACAAATAACTTTCTTCTGAAACTCGTCAGTCTATTCTTGTTCTGAGAAATGAAGGCTATTCCATGCGCGAAATTGCCAAGAAACTGAAGATCTCATACAACGCTGTGTACTACTCCCTTCACAGAACAGCGCAAACTGTCTCAAACCAGAATAGAAAAAGGAGTGGGAGGCCCCGGTGCACAACTGAGCAAGAGGACAAGTACATTAGGGAGTCTAGTTTGAGAAACAGACGCCTCAAAAGTCCTCAACTGGTAGCTTCATTATATAGTACCCGCAAAACACCAGTCTCGACGTCAACAGTGAAGAGGCGACTCCGGGATGTTGGCCTTCTAGCCATTGAAGAGGAGTGGGACAACATTCCACAGGCCACAATCAACAGCCTGATCAACTCTATGTGAAGGAAATGTGTCTCGCTGCATGAGGCAAATGGTGGTCACACCAAATACAAACTGTTTTTCAGATCCACGCCCCTCTTTTTAAAAATGTTTTTTTATCTGTGACCAACAGATACATATCTGTATTCCCAGTCATGTGAAATCCATAGATTAGGGCCTAATGAATTTGTTTCAATTGACTGATTTCCTTATAGGAACTGTAACTCAGTAAAATCATTGAAATTTTTGCATTTTATATTTTTGTTCAGTATACTTTTAGTGTACTGGGTTTACTATGTTACGTCTAGTCTCTGAGACCAGGCAGAATTCAGGCACTTATGTGCCCAAATCTGCCAGTTTCAACCCGTATAGGGGTATGTGTGTAACGGGTTAAGTTTTCTTCAAACACGCCTTCCTTTATTTTAAATATTATATTTTTGCTTGATTTCCTCCTCTTTTCAACCTCCACCCTTTGCACCAAAACGGGGATAGTTGTGTTCTACTAACTGATATCCATTTCTTTCCCCCATTTTTACATCTCTCATAGGAACTTACAAGCAGCCATCGGAGCCTACTATGACTTTGAAAGCCCCAACATCAATGCACCATGCATGTCTTTTGTTGGGGATGTGACGATCGGTGAGGGAGAGTCTGTTCCCCCTGACACGCCATTCACTAAGACGTGGAGGATACAGAACACAGGTTGGTTGAAGTGAAAAGACCCTTTAGGAGCTGTGACTAAAATCACAACCTAACAAGCTACTGATCGTTACTGCGGCTGGCAATTGAGGTAATGGTTTATCAATTTCATCATGTGTAATTTGTTTGTTTGTCTCTCACAGGAGCAGAGTCATGGCCCCCCGGGGTATGTCTGAAGTATGTTGGAGGGGACCAATTTGGTCATGTGAACATGGTGATGGTGCGCTCATTAGACCCCCAGGAGATGGCTGATGTCAGTGTGCAGATGCGTAGCCCGGCGGCTCCTGGCATGTACCAGGGCCAGTGGAGGATGAGCACAGCCACAGGACTCTTCTATGGGGGTGAGCAACTTTATTTAGCAGTCAACTGTTATAACTGTTTAGCACCGATTTTAATAAACCACCTGTAAATGTATTTGTTTAAACCACTCAAACCTTTTTCACATCCTCTAGAAAGTATACTTTGATGTAACGTGTTACCGCAGTCTAATGTTGAATCCACCAAAGGCAATGCTTTCATCACTTGAATACATTGAAGGTCTAATGCTTCTACCAGGTGTAGTTTTCTAAAAACCTTTCCCCCGGGGGAGTGTTAACATGATTCTCTCCCCACTGTAGATATGATCTGGGTGATCCTCAGCGTGGAGGTGGGAGGCCTCCTGGGTGTGACGCAGCAGCTGTCTTCCTTCCAGGCCGAGTTTAACACCCAGCCTGCCCGCAACGTGGAGGGAGACTACAACCCCTTCGCCTCTCCACAGAAACACGCCGGTAGCAACGAAAACAGTCACCGTGACGACAGCGGTCTCAAGGACCCCGCGGACACCTGGGAGGGTGGCCCGGACCAAATGCAGCAAGAGCAAAATGGACTGTCACAAAACTCTGTGAATATAGCAACAAACGGTCTCCAAAGCAACTTATCAGTAGTGACTTACAGCCAGGTAAGGCCTATATGGAGCAACAATAAACTTCTTAGGGATACACTTCAATGTTTAATATACTATAGTTCATCAGTATTACCAGAACTTTGTATTTATTAATATTTTTCTATATCCACAAGATGTTTCTTTATTTCCCCCCACAGGGTATTCACGGACCCTATCCTTTTGGGCAGTCCTAAGACATGGGAAACATCGTCACAGCCAGGCAGCACTGTGTTCCTGGATTCACATCAACTAATGAGGGAGGATTACCTGTGGCTGGTGGAGTATCCTGAGATTCATATAAACACTTATGCAAAGTCCCACCTCCACTTTACCACAAAACAAACAGAAACCAGAAGACATAGCTGCTCTGTTCTGTCCCAGCATACGACTCAACCAACAACATCCCACATCCAGTGTATGCATGTGTGAATGCTAAGTTAAAAATGAGAGTGCTTACAAATCTTTTTAAAAGCAATGAGAAGTTATTTTTTCTGATCTTTATTTTTTGATTTTAGTTGTCGTGTCTGAATGCAGTTGAGACTACAGTGATGAAAGAAGTATTGTGTGTGTGTTTGCGTGGGTGTGTGTGTTTGCGTGGGTGTGTGTGTTTGCGTGGGTGTGTGTGTTTGCGTGTGTTGTGCAACCTGAAAGAGACAGACTAGGGAGGAAAAGCCATTTATTTTGCGTACTGATCCTCTAGTTCCTAAACTGACTTAAAAATATATAATCTGTTCTCTTCTTACTTTTTTATCCTAATTTCACAGTGTATACTTTTCAGGGACAGGAGAGTAATTCCACAAATTCAGCAGCCTGATATGCATGTATTGTTGTTGATGTTTTCTGGTAACATCAAATGAAGAACAGCTCATTCACATGCATTTCCTGTTCACTATCTGCTGTAGCTTCACTTTGATTATGTTCCTCTGAAAGCTGAGCTACAGTATATCCATCCACTAGAGGGAGGTCTTTATCAAAATTGGAATTGCCCAGTCCTGTAAAAAACATGAACATTTACTCAAAGGATCCTCTATATCAGGGTCAATACATGGAAAGTAGATTTGTATCAGCACCCTGTAGGTTCAATTTGTTTTCATTTGTTCTGTAAGATTGCAGAAGTCCACATGTGGCAAAGCCATGACGTTTCTGGCTTTTATTGTCTTGAGTTGAATGTATTTGCAGAATGTAGAGCTATGTTGTTTTGAAGCATCTTTGCTTATTTTGCCCAAAGATCGTATACATTTGCTTTGAAAAAGGCACAGCTAGATTAATGGTTTGCTAATGATCCTGGGCTTTGGAATAAACTGTTGAGGGAAAATTCTGAATTCACAATTAGTCTCCTCTTGCTCAGACATTAAAATGTTAAACAACTCGTTTGTTAAAATATTTGTTTGTACCAGCAGTCAATTCATTAGTCCCTCAAGAGTCTATGTGAAGAATGTGTGAAAGGTTCTGAACAGTTATTCTGAAAAGTACTTTTTCTCTCATGGCTAACTACCAGGAAGTTTGAAAAGACAGGCTGAGTGGGCAGGGTGCTTTTTTTCATGACCGACAACTAGCCTTGACTGACAGCTCTTTGAAATGCCTATGTCAAGCGACTTGGATGCAGTGAGCGGCGTTGCAATACAATTATCTCAAGCTAACTTGGTAATACATAAAGCAAATCGAATCACATTGAAATTGCATCAATGATATTTGTTTTGGCATGTCTCTTGTGATGGGGTTCACAGCAGCACTGACGGATGTGTTGGCTTGACAACTGCGTTGGCGTTTTAAACGACCCTTCCCCCCCCTTTTGTTCCATGCTGGGTGACACAAATGAATGGGGAAACGTGTCTTTTCCACAGATGAATAGGGTAGACTTTTAATTATATTTGCTGACACCCTACAGTAAAATGTTGGCACCAGTAGAGTAGATATATATATACTAAGCCCCTCCAAACACACTTTTGCCGATGTTGGTTAGAAGGTGATACTTATTTAAATTAGGTAAGACAGTATCATGTTACCATTAGTGTTTTACAATTAGAGTTAAAGTGATGTCCTCTTAATAATGAATCCAAGTGTTTGACATGGGGGAGCGGACCAGTAACTTTATGATCAAACTTTATCATTGTAAAAGCAACAGTCATTTTTCATACTTTGGTCATCATACTTTGATCTGGTTTCATCCAAATATCATTCAATTTCATGAAAAACATGATTTTGACTGTTCAAGACCTTTTAAGTTACTTGCACTAACTGGCTAATCTCTATGCACTGAGTAGTTAACTATCGCTTCTTTTACTATGGCCAGTTGTCTTTATGCTTCAGTTTCATGCCTGGAAGGCTACATGACTTTTATCTTGTATTTGTTATATTTCCATCTGCAACTAGTGAAGACTCTTGACAACCTGGCTACCGAGATGACCTTTTTCAAATATTCACTTTACATAGGGGGGAGTAGGACAACAAACAGCAGCACACTCATTTACCCCCCCAGGGATGACTGTGTACTATGAAAATGTCACAGCAGTATCATTGTCCAGAACCACACCTCTTGTCATGGTTGATCTGCCTCGGTAACAGCATTTGGAAATATCTTGGATCAATTGCATGTGCTCTTGAAACTTATGAAGCATGGTAATGACAAACGTTTCTCCACGTCTTAAAAACAAATGAATACACTGCCCTCTCATCTCCCTGGTTGTGTCTCAAATCACCCCCACTTCCCTTTTTATAGTTCCCTTACTGTATAGGGAATAGGGTACAATACCATTTGGGACACATCCCCATTTTTATCTTTTTCATTTACAATTGGATGTCATGTATGTAATGAGTGATACGTTTGCTTTTTTTTTGGTATGGTAGATTTTTCTTTCTTTGAAGTTTTCAGGGGTCAGAGTGGTGAATGGATGACTTGGTGTTAGAGTTCTACAGCAGCACACTTATGAGACAAAGTCAGAGCAAAGAAATGAAAGCCCCTTTTCTGTATGTTTGAATGAACCTTTGTATAATTAAATTATCACTGAAAACCAAATGCTGGCCGTTTTCTCCATGGTCTTTATTTTTTACATTATCTTGCGTTCACTAGTTTTGCAGTCACTGCACTAATTACATTTCTCTCCAGATTAAATTTTTTAAACGGATCAGATTTAATCATCCACTCAAGACAGGTAGTGGAAATGGATGTCTGTAACATTTACTAAGCAAGCAACTTAAGAATGAATAACTTGCTTTCATTAACTAACTTTTCCTCTACTAATGTCAATAAGCTCTCCAAATCCAAATCATTGCTCAGGTTCCCACAACATTATATAACTGATTACTTTGCACCAAATTGAACAGGGGTTCATTCATAAATGAATTCCAGCCATCAGTCTGGGTGATTGTATCTCATGTGGCATTGATCAACATTTTTGGCATGATTAAATTAAAATACTAAAAATCTTATGAATAGCCAATAAATATCCAGTTAGACAAGGGTATACAAGTAATTATTAGAAGGTAAAGCTACATGGGCCTATGTCTAAGGTATGGGATAGTGAAAAGCTCTGACTGAAACAGCGGGGGATAGCCTCCACATACAGTAGACTAAAACATTTAAGGAGATTCTCGAGAGGTATTAAACAAATTCTGAGATTAGTTTTATTACTGTAATGTAAAGCTGCAAATGTTCTCACGTCTCGAACACTAAGCACACGACCCTCGCCCGAGAGTTGCCCCCCTCCAAGCAGGACAATTTAAACAGAATTGTCTCTTTGAGCTAACACTCCTAAAGTAAATATGTTAATAGCAGAGCAAGGTTTTTGCTACATCACTCTTCAGTCTGAATAAGTGTTAAACTCCTAGGGCCGAAAGTAAGTACTTGGCCAGTGGGCAATTCTACAGTAACAGAATTTGTTTACTTTAAAAGTATGCCAAACAAAAACCTTGTAAAGTGAAACAAACCATCCAACTCTATGCACAAGGACTACTTTTAACAATTTCAACTGAAAATGTAACAAAAAAGTTTGGTAACAGGATGACGGTAAAATCTGTATTTTTATGTGACCACATTTTCAAAAAAGTCTTATCTATTTCAAAGATTTCTGCAGTAAGAATGGGATATCAGCTATGATGACACCTTGAGGTCGAAAAAATATATATATTTTGGTTATTGAACTACAGTAAGTGAAGTGGATTAACACCCGGTGAGATGCAGACCTTTTTATCTACCAAGAGAGTTTTCATCTGTAATTATCACAGCTGTCTACATTCCTCCAAAGGCCAACACTACTCTGGCACTCAGCAAACTGTATGGGCCCATAAACAAATAAGAAACCGCTTACCCAGAGGTGGCGTTTCTGGTGGGCAGAGACTTTAACACAGGGAGACTTAAAACCGTCCTACCTCACATCTACCGACACGTCTCCTGCGCCACTAGGGGCGCTAAAACTCTAGACCAGTTTTATTCTACCCACAGAAACACATACAAAGTCCTCTCTTTGGCAAATCTTACCATTACTCCATTCTCCTGCTTCCTGTTTACAAACAAACACTCAAACAGGAAGTACCAATACGGAAGTGGTCGGACAAAGCAGACGCACAGCTACAAGACTGTTTTGCTAGTACAGGCTGGGATATGTTCCGGGATTCGATAACATTGAGGAGTTTACAGTCCCAGGCTTCATAAGTGCATAAACGATGTCGACCCCACAGTGACGATAATGTATCCCAACCAAAAACCATGGATGACAGGCAACATCCGCACGGGGCTAATGGTTAGAGATACCGCTTACAATGAATGGAACACAGACATGGACGCATACAAGAAATCCCGCTAAGACCTGCAACGAAACATCAAACATGAAAAATTACAATATAGGAGGAAGGTGGAATCCTATTACACCGGCTACAATGCTTGTCGTATGTGGCAGGGCTGGCAGATTATAACTGATAGCAATTCCAACTATACAGGAGCTTATCGTCTAAACCATTTTGTACATAATTCACATCAATGGGGTTGTAGTGGAGCGGCTTGAAAGTTTCAAGTTCCTTGGTGTCCATATCACCAACAAACTATCATAGTGCAAACACACAAAGACAGTCGTGAAGAGGGCACAACAACAACTTTTCTCCCTCAGGAGACTGAAAAGATTTAGCATGGGTCCCCAGATCCTCAAAAAGTTCTACAGCTGCACCATCGAGAGCATCCTGACTGGTTGCATCACCGCCTGGTATGGCAACTGCTCGGCATCCGATCGTAAGGCGCTACAGAGGGGGCAAAGCTTCCTGCCATCCACGACCTATATACTAGGTGGTGTCAGAGGAAGGCCCAAAAAATGGGCATAGACTCCAGCCACCCAAGCCATAGACTGTTCTCTCTGCTACTGCATGGCAAGTTTATTATTTATGCATAGTCACCTTACCCCTACCTAAATGTACAAATTACTTTGATTAACCTGTACCCCTGCACATTGACTCGGTACCGGTACCCCCTGTATATAGCCTCTGTATTGTAATTTTATTGTGTTACTTTAAATTACATTTTATACTTTAGTTTATTTAGTAAATATTTTCTTAACTCTATTTCTTGAACTGCATTTCACGGTAAGGTTGTGTTCGTATTTCTACCTGTTGTATTTGGCGCACGTGACAAATAACATTTGATTTGATTTGACATAGGGTTGCACACTTGATTAATGTAATTATTCTTAAAAGCCTTTAATTTTCAATTTGGCTAACAGAACAAAAATTTTGTCTACTGCTACTAAGGTAATTAAGGCAATAATTGCAGGGACATGTGGTGTAGAAGAGCCATTGTCTTTACACTGTAGTACTCAGAGGGGGGCATGTGGTGTAGAAGTCTCCCACACTACCTCGGGAGTTAGCATGGGAGACACCTTTTAAAGATATATTTGAATTTAGATCTCTCTTTACACTACACAAGTGTCACTGCTGGACCTAGTTTGAGTTGTCAAAGTACTGTAATGTGAAGAGGCCCTTAGTTTGAAGACAAAATGAGTGACTGATATTCTGTAATAGTAGGTGAATCAAGGTTTGAGTGGGTGGGTCTGTGTCTGTGAAAGAGGTGTTCAATCTGGGGTATAAAATAGAAGTATAACAGTGCTGTTACTCTTCTGCACTTTCAACTATTCAATTAAAATATATTAGAAAAATAAAGTGTATGATGTTGTAAGGTGGGGCCCATTGAATATGCATCAACAAATTCCATGACAGGTTTCTTTTTTATTTATTTATTTTTTCATTGGTATTGGTAACCAAGGAGAAATCTGTAATTGGTGTCAAACCAACACTCAAATGTTAGATGTGTCTGTCAACTTACTATTTCAAGATGATTCATCTGACTGTGTTGGTAGATGGTAGCTCTTTAGAATATGTCAATAGAACTGCACAAACATTGCTCTTTTGTTTAAGCAAACATTTGCACTCGTTCCCTTACTATGTTGATGTTACACAAGTTCCGTGAGCGTTTAAATAAGGCATATCACCATTTCAGTGACAGATCCTTCAACATCTCATAAATGTTTATTTCAGTCAGGTCCTCACACATCCATAGTCCTGATGAATTGGTAATTGTTCCCATGGGCCAAGCTTTAGTCTCTTGTATTGTACCTTTGTCCCCTGGCTTTGGGCATGCATGTTAATCAAGAACACTGACTGTAACTTACCCCTAACCCTGATTGGTTAGTTAGTTAATTCCTTACCAGACTGTTCGATAGCTGTGCCGAGACTTCTCATCATCTCTCGCCTTCAAAATTATTACACCCAAAGTTGACCCTCTTTCCAAATAAAATCCTATCCTGATACTTAGACAGTTTAACTCTTGACAACTATGTAACTAGATTTGACTAACATGATGCTGGTAGATGGAAGATTACTAGAAGTTGCAGGAAGACTTACAGATGGGGAAAGCGGTGAATTTGCATGTATACTTCCCTGTGGAAGGCTGCATTGCCTAGTGCCATTTGATCCTGGTGAGATAGCTCTTTAACATGAAATGGGGGGATTTAAAACAGTTCACTGCAAACTGTTGTCATGAGCAAACACAGTTTGGCCAGCAGCCATATCAGACAATGGAAAAGGCATGCAATTAATCATCTTGGATGCAACAAAGACAGTTTCAGTTAATGTGTTTCAAGGAAGTGGGTTTCACATTTAGAAAATTCCCTGATCTATATCTTGTGAGTTGTTTCTGGCAGCAAATTACTTCTGTTTGTCCCCGCCCTCCTCACTGGCTCTCAAGCTCTGCAATACGTTTCTGGACTTTACAATTATTTCAGTCGAAAATTGAATCCATCTACCAGCAGCTTCAGCTATCCTTCACCCCTGAATACACTTTAGGTACTTTTTATGTATATTTCTCTTAAATTAGAATTATACTTAAATTGATGTTTTGTATAAATGTAAGTTTCATGTAGTTGACCCATCAACATCATTATATTATTAGTATACTAGCATGATCAATTAAATGGTATTTTAATTAGAATTCCTGTATATTCCTTATGGATACGGTGTACAGGTATACTTTTACAAATGTACTTCTACTCAGTAATACCACATTGGCTATTGTAATTAGCCATGTAAAGGTTACAATGATGGATGAAGACATCCTCTCAGCCAATGTTACAACAGGCTATTTACAAAACAGTTGTGGCTGAAGTGGCAATTTTAAATGTAAAAAATGTATAACTGTGCACCAGTCGCATTTAGCACTTTAGTTGTTCACATTAATGTGATAAATGAACATAAAACATGGTTTAGTTAAAAGTACACGATTATTCAGTTGGCAAATGAACATCAAAACAATTGAAAAAGCTAAATGAGGAACAGCATACTATAAGTATTACTGAGTAGAAGTATATTTGTAAAAGTATACCTGTACACCGTATTCATAAGGAATATACAGGAATTCTAATTAAAATACCATTGAATTGATCATGCTAGTATACTAATAATATAATGCCTTCAGAAAGTTTTCAGACCACTTGACTCTCTCCACATTTTGTTACGTTACAGCCTTATTCTAAAATGGATTCAATAAAACGTTTTTCTCAGCAATCTACACACAATACGTCATAATAATGAAACAAAACAGTTTTTTTTTTTTTTGGCAAATGTATTAAAAATTAAAAACAGAAATACCGAATTCAGACCCTTTGCTATGAAACTCAAAATTGGGCTAAGGTGCATTCTTTTTTCCATTGATCATCCTTGAGATGTTTCTTCAACTTGATTGGAGTCCACTTGTCGTAAATTCAATTGATTGGACATGATTTGGATGTATGAGGTCCCACAGTTGACAGTACGTGTCAGAGCAAAAACCAAGCCATGAGGTTGAAGAAATTGTCCATAGAGCTCAGAGACAGGATTGTGTCGAGGCACAGATCTGGGGAAGGTTACCAAAAAAACTATGCAGTATTGAAGGTCCCCAAGAACACAGTGGCCTCCATCATTCTAAAATGGAAGAAGTTTGGAACCACCAAGACTCTTCCTACAGCTGGCCGCCCAGCCAAACTGAGAAATCCTAGGGCCTCCCGGGTGGCGCAGTGGTCTAGGGCACTGCATCGCATCGCAGCGCTAGCTGTGCCACCAGAGACTCTGGGTTCGCGCCCAGGTCTGTCGTGACCGGGAGGTCCGTGGGGCGACGCACAATTGGCCTAGCGTCATCCGGGTTTGGCCGGTAGGGATATCCTTGTCTCATCGCGCACCAGCGGCTCCTGTGGCGGGCCGGGCGCATTGCACGTTAACCAAGGTCGCCAGGTGCACGGTGTTTCCTCCGACACATTGCTGGCTTCCCTGTTTGTAAGCTTTTAAATTATATAAATCTCAACCGTTTATCTTTTCCAGTGATGAAGACATGGATGACTCATGGTATGATGAGGTATGAAATCAAAGTTGTTGTTGTCAAAAGTAATTGAATTCAAATGGATTGTATCCTCCACTCTTAGAAAATAATTGTTATTTGCGGAGGTTTAGGGTTCTACCAAGAACCATTTTGATCAGAAGAACCCTTTTTGGGCCTCCGAGTGGCGCAGCGGTCTAAGACAAATCGCAATGCTTGAGGCATCACTACAGACCCGGTTTCGATCCCAGGCTGTGTTGTGACCGGGAGTCCCATAGGGCGGCGCACAATTGGCCCAGCGTCATCCGAGTTAGGAGAGGGTTTGGCCGGGAGGGGCTTTACCTGGCTCATCGCGCTCTAGCAACTCCTTATGGCGGGCCGGGCACCTGCAGGCTGACTTCGGTCATCAGTTGAAGGGTGTTTCCTCCAACACATTGGTGTGGCTGGCTTCCGGGTTGAGCGGGCAGTTAAGGAACGCGGTTTGGCGGGTCATGTTTCAGGGGGACGCATGACTTGACCTTCTCCTCTCCCGAGCCCGTTGGGGAGTTGCAGCGATGAGACAAGATCGTAATTGGATAGAAGAAGAACCCCTTTTGGAAGACGGGTTCTTTGTAAGGCAAAGGGTTCTACCTAGAACCTTTAACATCAAAATAACTGTTTTTGGAAGAAAGGGTTCTTAGATGATTTTTTGGACAGGCAAGAAGGGTTCTACATGGAACCATATGTAACATGCTCAATTGAAGGGAGATTTTCAGAATTGTTTGTTTTACTGTAATATCTGTGTACATTGATTGGTTGATTAATTGTATGCTACACAAAGATAAATAGCATACCGTTTTCTAAACTAATCCAATCTGTTAGTAATTGGATTTATTGCACCCGTTACTGAGATGGTTGTTCCAGTTTATATGATTGAGGTTGTCTCACTGTTCAATTTACCCTACCCTGGCAGTCATTCTGAATGCAGGCTGCGGTTGATCAGCAATTCCACTTGTTGGATATTCTAACTCTGGGCTGCATAATGTGACTTGCAGGCCTGATATGGCCTGTAAACCAGGAGATTCCTAACATCATTGTGTTACGGTATAACTAGGACCTCAAAGAAAGGCCTCATGATATATGTAATGTATTGGCATAAATAATGACATTTTAAAGTCTAATAAGGCTGGCGGATCTATTCATAGAGGATTCTTGAAAGAACCCTCCAGAGATTAAAGGGTTCTTGGTGGAACCCTTCATAGAGGGTTCTAGGTAGAACCATATACAGGGGGTTCTTTAAATTACACTACATAGAGGGTTCTAGATAGAGCCCTCTGCAAAGGGTTCTACCCAGCACCAAACATGGTCCCTTATGTGGACAAACCGAAGAACCCTGTATGCCTCTACTGAGCACGTTTTTCTAATAGTGTATTGTAAGCATGCATGTGGGGGTTGGCATTATTTCATGACAGGCCTACAATTGACTGGCTCAGTGAAAAACCCAGGGTACTGTTTAGTAGGGTACAACGTTAAAATGTTCCTCAATGGGAAATTAAAGTGTGTGTTCTTATTGGAACTCCCTGACCTCCCTGTTTTACTCTGTTTCAAAAGGTTTTCCACTCAAGTTGATCCAGTTGGTCACCATATTTTTGTTTAACAGATTAGGTTACCAGAGGTTTCAGGTTTCAGATGAAGTGTACTAGAACAAACACAAAACAATTATGCAAAGGATTGGCTTATATTTCCCTGGAATTATGTTGCAGTTCAACTGTTCAATTGTTTTGTTACTTACTAGTGTAAACATTCAGTGAAAAGGAAGTTTTCCGATGAGCAGAATCTTGGGCTAAAATGTGAATTATAGAATATAATAGAATTTAGTTCTAATGGAAATGAGTCTGCTATTTTCAAAACCAGCAATTTACTTTCTCCCCCTACTTCTCTCAGTGCGTTCATCTGTGATTACAAGTCAGTATTCGAGGTCCATCCATGTCAATTGTATAAATCTGAAGTAAAATTGTAATAATCTAAAAGTTAAAATTCAACTATGGTGAGAGCACCAGCCATATGGACACATTAATACACTGTCATTTATTAGCAAGCTAAAGAAATGAGAGCATAGAACTCAGAGATAGCCTATAGGCCAATGCAGCAGTAGGCCTATAACTTCTATTTTCAACTAAGTGAAACACATAGGCATAATGCCGACAAAATAAAAACAGTAGAAAATATTGATTATTTCAATCACATTCATCTCTCTACCACGCCTGTCTGCTTCCCTTTCTATCTCTCTTGATTTGAGCTATTGCTTGTGACTTGCAACATTGTGTAAAATCCCGGCCTATGGAACTTGCAACATTGTATCAACTAGCCTATACCGGACTCTCGAAGTTATTAGTTATGTAGTCTACGTGATGAGTTAAGACAATCGGAAATCAGACATTGCACTACCCAAATTGCGGGCTTCCCAAATAGGCATAGGCCTACACACTTGTGATATGATATTTTTTTTAAGAAGCTAATGATCCTATGTGGCTAAGTCGTGCTCCCTGGTGAAGTAATTTAAATGATTTTGTTTAGAAATTAGTAATTATATCAATTTGGCGAATCCATTTAATTTAGGGCAATCCAGCATCCTAACAGTGCACGGTGCATCTAACAACTTTCCTTTCCAATTCGCATGAGGCTGACACCAGAGAGCTGTATATAATGACGAGATGCTTATGTCTCCACCATAACAATGGGAGTCTTCGTCCCAAAGATGAGAAGCAGGCGACAAATTTAGATCAGCATAATATTTCCATAGAAAAGCACTGGGTTTATTATGGATTTATTTTGCCGCCAGTGAGCCCTATCGCTAAGCCTCTTCCTCTCTGCTGAAACTATATCACCGGAGAAATCATCCGAGCGAGCGAAACAGCGCCCCTCTATGTGTAGCGCATGTATTTGAAGTTATCTGGCCAGAAATAGTATGACATGCCATACTCTTTTGGTCCAGACAGCATCAGATACATGGTCTAAACATACAGAGACAGAAGGCCACTGTTTCGCTCGCTTGGATGCTTTAACTGAGATTGATGCATCTTTCTGTCGGCCAGCGTCTCGGTCAAATAAATTATCAATATTGCAATATTTTATTTAGACGGGCATGGCGCCGGGTCGCCGGCCCTGTGATAGAGGAGAGGGCGCGTTGTTGTGAACCTGGATGGAGAGCAACTTTCTCTTTTTTCTAAGATTTTATTTTTTAAGCAAAGCATACGCATACAAATGACAAGATACAAAAGCACACAGATATCCACAACTTCGCACCTGCAACACTCTCCACCACCTGGCATCAAACTGCACCATTTTGTTTCTCTCCATTGCCCACGCACTTTCAACATTTAGATCACGTGTCAAACACAAGGCCAGCGGAGAGAATCCGGTCTGTGGCACGTTTCTATTTGCCCGCGCAATGATTTGGGTTGTCAACTAATTTAAGCTCGCTTCCATACAGCCCGCGATGCGCATCACTACAAGTCACAGCAAGCACTGCCAACTTGCTGCACGATAAACTGCAGTACATTACCACCACACACCTCTCCTCCCAGACCCACACCCACACATGAGCCTGCTAGTGGTTCCAACGGTCATTACTGTAGCCTACAGAAAATGTAATCTTGGTTGTTAAAAGGTTACAAGATAAAGGATTCACACCCCACACGGGTATAAATGACTACTAAAGGTCAATAGGACACACTAGCAAGTATAAATTAGTCAACAGTTGAGTAATTAGGAAATTACAGTGGTGTAAAGTACTTAAGTAAAGTACTACTTAAGTCGTTTTTTGGGTATCTGTACTTAACTATTTATGGTTTTGACTACTTTTACTTTTACTTTGCTACATTCCTAAAGAAAACTATGTATTTTTTACTCAGAGCTACAAAGGGAAAGTCATTCTTCTTTGAAAGTTGATACACTTGTAAACTCACTTTTGAGGAAAGGGCCTTTGAATGAAGCATGTAATGCTATAAATTATGTCTGAATGTTGGAGTATGCCCTTGGCTATCTGTAAATAAAATTTAAAAAAAAAATGGTGCCATCTGGTTTGCTTAATATAAGACATTTGAAATTATTTATACTTTTACTTTAGATACTTCAGTATATTTTATCAATTGTATTTACTTTTGATGCTTAAGTATATTTAAAACAAAATAATTTTAGACTTTTACACAATTAGTATTTTACTGGATGACTTTCACTTTTACTTAAGTATTCTTACCTTTACTCAATGTTGACAATGGGTACTTTTTCCACCACTGTGAAATTACAGCCTGATGCACTCGCATTGGTGAATTCAACTTTAATTGCACTGCTGCTATCGTGTGTCCAGTTTATCGTGCAGCAGAGGGAACGTATACAGACAGACACATGCCATAGTCCTAACTAGGGTACTAAATTGTTGCAGTCTGGCTTCGGTTTTTAAAGATTGACATTGAATAACCGAAAAACAAAACTTGCAAAAAAACACAATACAAAGGAGAAACATGTAGGCCTATTACAGCAAAATGTAAGCAGTAGCTTAGGCAGGTTTATCAACTATAAGACATTTTGAGTGCGCCATACAGAAATGCTGCATTCATCTGCACTGGTGATCCATGCAGTGCAAAACAATTAAAAACACGTTTTAAGTTTAATGTTTCAACAACCGAGCTACATTTTTGTTATTTAGAGTTATTGAATGTTTTTTGATTAGCATATTATACAAATTTGCAAGCATAGCAGCAAAGGCTGGACAAATATGATTTAACTCTTCTTTTGTTTTAATATGTAGAAAATGCTATATACAGCATCCTATGGACATAAGTGGACATTAAAAAGGGCCTTATTTTTTCTAATAAAAACTAACAGAATAGGATATATCTGGCCTGGGAATTCCGTTGTGTTTTTTCAATATGGCACTTGCTCTGATTAAGATTGACACCCCTGATTTAGAAAATAATGCATTTCACCTTTGCATTGTGTTAATGATGGAGGATTGGTTGATTCCCAGTTTTTAAGTATATATTTTTTCAAGGTGACAAAAAAAGTATCATCCAACCCATCTCACTGCACCCTTATATGCCATGTCTTGAAATAAGCAAACAGACAGATTAAAAGTACATTTACATTGTAATACACCTGACAGCCAACTTTCTAACTCCTCCCATAACTGTTGGACTTTATAGCATTCTCTGAAGGCATTTATTATTGAGTCATTGTTAGTTTTACACTTAAGATGTGCTGTACAATTTGTTATTTTTGTCTTGTGTGAAATACATTCTTTACGTTAGTTTATACTGGACTAAGCGTGCATTTTTGTTAATTGTAATTTTGTTAGTTATGTTCCAACATTCCTTCAATCTTGTTCCAATATCAGTTATTTTTAAGTCTTGGTTCCAATAGTTTATATTTTTTTCTAAGCAACTGTCAGTTGGATAGGCTCTGCAAGGTTTTGTATATCTTACCTATCATATGAATATCCTTTTGTGACTCAAATATGATTCTCTCAAGATTGCTCTGATGTCCAACAGATTTAAAATCAACATTTCTTGATATTAAACTTTTAAGTTTGCATGTAGGTTCTTTGAAAATATCTACATTGGTAAATCCAAAATGGCTTTTTATCTCTGTCATGGAAATACATGTATATTCTATTACCAAGTCATTTAAAAGTTTCTATGCCTTTAGTTTTCCATTTAGACCAATTTATCTGTGAATTCTGAAAAGCTATCCAAGGATTGTTCCATAAGGTTGTGTTTTTATGGAGTGATATTGGTTCTAGTAGAACATGTTTCATTTTCTTCCATGTTGTTATAGTGTTCTTTACTATGAAGTTGTTAATGTTCTTAGCTTTATCCTTTGAAAATAGACACATTAAAAGATTCTGAGTGAGGATCAGCATGTGCATCTTCAATATATAACCATTGTTCCTCTTTAGTGCATTTAACTATATGTCGCAAGTAAAATCTCTGGGTGGCGAGTTGATACAATCAAAAACCACCCTTTCATTACTACTTAAACATGACCCAGGTGGTAAGTATAAAGATCCAGTCCAAAAACTGGAGGCCTCTTACACTTCAATGTTGGGATGCGAAAATCCTGACGAAATGTATAGCACATAGAATACAAATTGTTTTACCGGATATTGCTCATCCTGATCTGATAGGTTTTTTACATGAATGATATATTGGAGATAATATACTAACAATTACTTGAAACAATTGAACATTATGAAACATGAAAGATTCCAGGCCTGGGCTTCATAGCAGATTTTGAAATGGCGTTTGATAAAGTACGACTAGAATTTATATATAATGCCTGGATTACTTTCATTTCAGTGAATCTCTTATACAATGGGTTAAAGTTATGTACAGCAACCCCAGATGTAAAATAGTAAATAATGGTTACTTCTCAGAAAGTATTGAGCTTTTAAGACAAGGCTGTCCTTTGTCTCCATATCTATTTATTATGTCCATTGAAATGCTAGCTATTAAAATATCTAACAAGAACATCAAGGGGTTAGAAATGTATGCCAATGACTCAAGTTTTTTCTTAAGTCCACGATCTGGATCCCTGCACAGTCTCATTGAAGATCTTGATAACTTTTCTAGCCTTTCTGGACTAAAATGTAATTATGACAAGTGTACTGTATTACGTATTGGATCCTTAAAAAAACACAGTGTTTACACTACCTTGTAGTTTACCAATAAAATGGGCAGATGGTGAAGTAGACATACTTGGAATTCACATCTCAAAAAATATAAATGAACTTACCACAATCAATTTCAATATAAAGTTAGCAAAAATAGATACGATTCTGCAACCATGGAGAGGTGAATACTTTTCTATTTATGTAAAAATAACATTAATTAACTCTTTGGTCCTATCACAGTTTACTTACTTACTAATGGCACTGCCTACTCCAGACAATTCATTATTTAAATTCATATGAACAAAAATGTATTCATTTTATTTGGAATGTAAAGCCAGACAAAATTAAACATTCCTATTTACATAATGAATATAAGTTTGGTGGGCTAAAATTATAAAATATTTAAGCTTTAAAGCTTTCTCACTAAAAACTTCACTCATACATAAATTATAATTAAACCCAAAATGGTTCTCCAGTAGATTATTAAGAAAGGCTCATCCTTCGTTCAGAAATTGACTTTTTGCCTTAATACAGATTACAACTTCTAATTTCCAACTAATTTAAAATTTAATTTTGTTAATGATATTACAAATAGAAACAGAGGAGTTATGTCACATATGAAGCTATCGGAAATGTATGGGAATATCTGCTCAATCCAAACATACAACCTACTGATTGCTGTATTACCACAAAAATTGTGGTTCAAATTATTTAATGGAGAACTGTATACGGTGGGGTCAGAATTAATTGACGCCCCTGATAAAGATGAAAAAAATGACTGTGTAAAATACAAATACTGAGCTACATGGTGTGCAAAAAATGGGAAATTATATTATTTTTATACTAATACAATTGCTCAGAGAAAGTAAAACCAAAAAAAATGCAACAAGGTAGGGTCAAAATTATTGACACCTCTGTTTTCAATACCTTTCAAAACCTCACCTTGTGAGGATAACCGCACTGATCTTAGACCATTCCTCCATACAAAATCCTTTCAGATCTTTGATATCCTTCGTTTGCGCTTATGGATTGGTCTCTTCAGTTCAAACCACAGCTTTTCAATGGGTTTCAAGTCCAGACACTGAGATGGCCATGGCAAAATGTTGATTTTGTGGCTGATTAAACTTGTCTTTGTGGATTTTGATGTGTGTTTGGGGTTATTGCCTTGATAGAAGATCCACTTGCAGAGGCAACCAGGTTTTTATCTTAAATGTCCTGGTACTGGGCACTGGCGTACCACATATCCCCGCAGCCTTGTGGGGCCCAGGTGTTAAGGATCAGCTTGGTGGAGGTGAGGTTGCATACCTTCACCAACTAGGGTTGGCCCATCAAGAAGTCCAGGACCCAGTTGCACAGGTCAGGTTTCAGACCCAGGGCCCGAGCTTAGTGATGAGTTTGAAGGACACTATGGTGTTGAAGGCTGAGCTGAAGTTGATAAACAGAATTCTTACATAGGTATTCCTCTTGTCCAGATGGGATAGGGCAATGTGCAGTGCGATTGCATCGTCTATGGATCTATTGGGGCGGTAAGCATGTTCCCAGTCACCTTGCCGTGGTGAAACTTTCAGTTCCACGCAAAGGCTGCCATCTATGCACGGTTTTTGGTTTGGATAAATTCTAATTTTCACAATGGGAACAACATCGTCCATGCACTTCCTGATGAACTCAGTCACAGAGTCAGTGTATACGTCAATATAATTCTCAGAGACAACCTGGAAATGTTCCCAGTCCACATGATCAAAACAATCTTGAAGCATAAATTCAGATTGGTCAGACCAACGTTGAACAGTCCTTACCACAGGTTCTTCCTGTTTAAGTATAGGAGGGGAGGAGCAAATTGGAGGCGTGATCTGAATTACCTAAGGGAGGGCGGGAGAGGACCTTGTAGCCATCCTGGAAGGGGGAGTAGAAATGGTAAAGAGTACTCAATGAGCAAGTAGCGCAGATGTGTTGATAGAACTTTGGTTGCGTTTTCCTCAGATTTCCTTTATTAAAATCCCCAGCTACAACAAATGCGGCCTCTGGATATATGGTTTCCAGTTTGCATAAAGTCCAGTGTACAGTAGTTCCTTGAGAGCCATCGCGATGTCGGCATGGGTGAGAATATACATGGCCGTGACGATGACTAAAGAAAATTGTCTCGGGAGGTAATGCGGTCTGCCTTTTATGGTGAGGTATTCCAGATCGGGAGAACTAAATGACTTGAGTTCCTATACGTTACCGCAATCACTTCATGAGTAGTCAATCATGAAACATGCACTACCGGTCAAAAGTTTTAGAACACCTACTCATTCAAGGGTTTTTCTTTATTTGAACTATTTCCTACATTGTAGAATAAAAGTGAACACATCAAAACTATGAAATCACACATATGGAATCATGTAGTGACCAAAAAATTGTTAAACAAATCAAAATATTTTTTATATTTGAGACTCTTAAAATAGCCACCATTTGCCTTGATGACAGCTTTGCACTCTTGGCATTCTCTCAACCAGATTCATGAGGTAGTCACCTGGAATACATTTCAATTAACAGGTGTGCCTTCTTAAAAGTTAATTTATGGAATTTCTTTCCTTCTTAACATGTTTGAGCAAATCAGTTGTGTTGTGACAAGGTAGGGGGGTATACAGAAGTTAGCCCTATTTGATAAAAGACCAAGTCCATATTATGGCAAGAACAGCTCAAATAAGCAAAGAGAAATGACAGTCCATCATTACTTTAAGACATGAAGGTCAGTCAATTCAGAAAATATCAAGAACTTTTAAAGTTTCTTCAAGTGCACTCACAAAACTGGCTCTCATGAGGACCGCCACAGAAATGGAAGACCCAGAGTTACCTCTGCTGCAGAGGATAACTTCATTAGAGTTACCAGCCTCAGAATTTGCAGCCCAAATAAATGCTTCACAGAGTTCAAGTAATAGACACATCTCAACATCAACTGTTCAAAGGAGAATCAGGCATTCATGGTCGTATTGCTGCAAAGGAACCACTACTAAAGGACACCAATATGAAGGAGAGACTTGCTTGGGCCAAGAAACATGAGCAATGGACATTAGACTGGTGGAAATTTGTCCTTTGGTCTGGAGTCCAAATTTGACATTTTTGGTTCCAACTGACATGTCCTTGTGAGACGCGATGTGGGTAAACAGATGATCTCCGCATGTGTATTTCCCACCGTAAAAAATGGAGTAGGAGGTGTTATGGTGTGGGGATGCTTTGCTGGTGTCATGCCCTGACCTTAGAGAACCTTGTTATTCTCTATTTGGTTAGGGCGGCGTGTGATTTGGGTGGGCATTCTAGTTTTTCTATTTCTTTGTTGGCCGGGTATGGTTCCCAATCAGAGGCTATCATTGTCTCTGATTGGGAATCATACTTAGGCAGCCTTTTTTCCCACCTTAGTTTGTGGGTGTTATGCACTTGAGTGAAGACCCAAAAGCGGTTTAACAAAAACAGAGTTCTTTAATGAGAACACAGGAAAGACATAGATCCTCTTCAGACGTTGATAATGGCAAAATAGACTACCCGCAGAGAGGGCGACAAATGAAACATAAAGTCCCTCTGATGAATAGCAAGAGAGTCCCCTTCTTAGCAGCAGAGGAGAATAGCTGGGTAGCGGCGACAGGCTGCAGGTCGCTCTGTGTAGGCGCGGGTCATAGAGGAATAGTGGTACCTGATCACACGTAGCATCAGATGAACTGGACACAGTGCAAACGAAAGACAGTTAGTAGTGTACAGGATGCACCTGCCAGGCAGACTCCGACAGGATAGGACAAGGAGGAAGCAAACGAGACGATAGCTTGCTTCTGGCATGAGAAACACAAACGAGAATCTGACACCGAAAGTAGCAGGAACAGAGAGAGAAATAGAGACCTAATCAGAGGGAAAAAAGGGAACAGGTGGGGAAAGGGTGAACGAGGTAGTTAGGGAAGATGAGGAACAGCTGGAGAAGGAGAGAAAGAGAAGGTAACCTAATAAGACCAGCAGAGAGAGACAGAGTGAAGAGAAAGGACAGGAACAGACATAATAAGACATGACAGTACCCCCCACTCACCGAGCACCTCCTGGCGCACTCGAGGAGGAAACCTGGTGGCAACGGAGGAAATCATCGATCAGCGAACGGTCCAGCACGTCCCGAGAGGGAACCCAACTCCTCTCCTCAGGACCGTACCCCTCCCAATCCACAAGGTACTGATGACCACGGCCCCGAGGACGCATGTCCAAAATCTTACGGACCCTGTAGATAGGTGCGCCCTCGACAAGGATGCGGGGGGACGAGCGGGGGCGCGAAGAACGGGCTTAACACAGGAGACATGGAAGACCGGGTGGATGCGACGAAGATATCGCGGGAGAAGAAGTCGCACTGCGACAGGATTAATGACTTGAGAAATACGGAACGGACCAATGAACCGCGGGGTCAACTTGCGAGAAGCTGTCTTAAGGGGAAGGTTCTGAGTGGAGAGCCATTCTCTCTGACCGCAACAATATCTAGGACTCTTGGTTCTACGCTTATTAGCGGCTCTCACAGTCTGCGCCCTATAACGGCACAGTGCAGACCTGACCCCCTTCCAGGTGCGCTCACAACGCTGGACAAAAGCCTGAGCGGAGGGGACGCAGGACTCGGCGAGCTGAGATGAGAACAGCGGAGGTTGGTACCCGAGGCTACTCTGAAAAGGAGATAGACCGGTCGCAGACGAAGGAAGCGAGTTGTGGGCGTATTCTGCCCAGGGGAGCTGTTCTGACCAAGACGCAGGGTTACGAAAAGAAAGACTGCGTAAGATGCGACCAACAGTCTGATTGGCCCGTTCGGCTTGACCGTTAGACTGGGGATGGAAGCCGGACGAGAGACTGACGGAAGCCCCAATCAAACGGCAAAACTCCCTCCAAAATTGAGACGTGAACTGCGGACCTCTGTCCGAAACGACGTCTGACGGAAGGCCATGAATTCTGAAAACATTCTCGATGATGATCTGTTCCGTCTCCTTAGCAGAAGGGAGCTTAGCGAGAGGAATAAAATGAGCCGCCTTAGAGAACCTATCGACAACCGTAAGAATAACTGTCTTCCCCGCTGACGAAGGCAGTCCGGTGATAAAATCTAAGGCGATGTGAGACCACGGTCGAGAGGGAATGGGAAGCGGTCTGAGACGGCCGGCAGGAGGAGAGTTCCCGGATTTAGTCTGCGCGCAGACCGAACAAGCAGCGACAAAACGACGCGTGTCACGTTCCCGAGTGGGCCACCAGAAACGCTGGCGAATGGAAGCAAGCGTACCCCGAACGCCGGGGTGGCCGGCTAACTTGGCAGAGTGGGCCCACTGAAGAACGGCCAGACAAGTAGGAACGGGAACGAAAAGAAGGTTCCTAGGGCAAGCGCGCGGCCACGGAGTGTGAGTGAGTGCTTGCTTTACCTGCCTCTCAATTCCCCAGACAGTCAACCCGACAACACGCCCCTCAGGGAGAATCCCCTCGGGGTCGGTGGAGACTACTGAAGAACTGAAGAGACGAGATAAAGCATCAGGCTTGGTGTTCTTTGAGCCCGGACGATAAGAAATAACGAACTCGAAACGAGCGAAAAACAGAGCCCAACGAGCCTGACGCGCATTAAGTCGTTTGGCTGAACGGATGTACTCAAGGTTCCTATGGTCAGTCCAAACGACAAAAGGAACGGTCGCCCCCTCCAACCACTGTCGCCATTCGCCTAGGGCTAAGCGGATGGCGAGCAGTTCGCGATTTCCCACATCATAGTTACGTTCCGACGGCGATAAGCGATGAGAAAAATACGCGCAAGGGTGGACCTTGCCGTCAGAGAGGGAGCGCTGAGAAAGAATGGCTCCCACGCCCACCTCTGACGCGTCAACCTCAACAACGAACTGTCTAGAGATGTCAGGTGTAACAAGAATAGGTGCGGATGTAAAACGATTCTTGAGAAGATCAAAAGCTCCCTGGGCGGAAACGGACCACTTAAAGCACGTCTTGACAGAAGTAAGGGCTGTGAGGGGAGCTGCCACCTGACCGAAATTACGGATGAAACGACGATAGAAATTCGCGAAGCCAAGAAAGCGCTGCAGCTCGACGCGTGACTTAGGAACGGGCCAATCAATGACGGCCTGGACCTTAGCGGGATCCATCTTAATGCCCTCAGCGGAAATAACGGAACCGAGAAAAGGGACAGAGGAGGCATGAAAAGTGCACTTCTCAGCCTTCACATAAAGACAGTTCTCTAAAAGACGCTGGAGGACGCGTCGAACGTGCTGAACATGAATCGGGAGTGACGGTGAAAAAAATCAGGATATCGTCAATGTAAACGAAAACAAAGATGTTCAGCATGTCTCTCAGGACGTCGTTAACTAGTGCCTGAAAGACAGCTGGAGCGTTAACGAGGCCGAAAGGAAGAACCCGGTATTCAAAGTGCCCTAACGGAGTGTTAAACGCCGTCTTCCACTCGTCCCCCTCCCTGATGCGCACGAGATGGTAAGCGTTACGAAGGTCCAACTTGGTGAAAAACCTGGCTCCCTGCAGGATCTCGAAGGCTGAAGACATAAGAGGAAGCGGATAACCATTCTTAACTGTTATGTCATTCAGCCCTCGATAATCTATGCAGGGGCGCAGGGACCCGTCCTTCTTCTGAACAAAAAAAAACCCCGCTCCGGCGGGACAGGAGGAGGAGACTATGGTACCGGCGTCGAGAGATACAGACAAATAATCCTGGAGAGCCTTACGTTCGGGAGCCGACAGAGAGTATAGTCTACCCCGGGGGGGAGTAGTTCCCGGAAGGAGATCAATACTACAGTCATACGACCGGTGTGGAGGAAGAGAAGTGGCCTTGGAACGACTGAACACCGTGCGCAGATCGTGATACTCCTCCGGCACCCCTGTCAAATCACCAGGCTCCTCCTGTGAAGAAGAGACAGAGGAAACAGGAGGGATAGCAGACATTAAACAGGTCACGTGACAAGAGACGTTCCAGGATAGGATAGTATTACTAGACCAATTAATAGAAGGTTTATGGCGAACTAGCCAGGGATGGCCCAAAACAACAGGTGTAAAAGGTGAACGAAAAATTAAAAAAGAAATGGTTTCGCTATGATTACCAGAGACAGTGAGGGTTAAAGGTAGCATTTCACGCTGAATCTTGGGGAGAGAACTACCATCTAAAGCGAACAAGGCCGTGGGATCCCTTAACTGTCTGAGAGGAATGTCATGTTCCCGAGCCCAGGTCTCGTCCATAAAACAGCCCTCCGCCCCAGAGTCTATCAAGGCACTGCAGGAAGCTGATGAACCGGTCCAGCAGAGATGGACCGGAAAGGTAGTGCAGGATCTTGAAGGAGAGACCTGAGTAGTTGCGCTCACCAGTAGCCCTCCTCTTACTGATGAGCTCTGGCTTTTACTGGGCATGAAGTGACAAAATGACCAGCGGAGCCGCAGTAGAGACAGAGGCGGTTGGTGATTCTCCGTTCCTTCTCCTTAGCCGAGATGCGGATGCCCCCCAGCTGCATAGGCTCAGAACCCGAGCCGGCGGAGGAAGGTGGCAGTGATGCGGCAGGTGGCAGTGATGCGGAGAGGGGGGCAACGGAGAACGCAAGCTCCTTTCCACGAGCTCGGCGACGAAGATCAAACCGTCGCTCTATGCGAATAGCGAGTGCTATCAAGGAGTCCATGCTGGAAGGAACCTCCCGGGAGAGAATCTCATCCTTAACCTCGGCGAGGAGACCCTCCAGAAAACGAGCGAGCAAAGCCGGCTCGTTCCAGTCACTAGAGGCAGCGAGAGTGCGAAACTCAATAGAATAATCCGTTATGGATCGATTCCCTTGACATAGGGAAGACAGGGCCCTGGAAGCCTCCTCCCCAAAAACAGAACGGTCAAAAACCCGTATCATCTCCTCCTTAAAGTCCTGATACTGGTTAATACACTCAGCCCTCGCCTCCCAGATTGCCGTGCCCCACTCACGCGCCCGTCCGGTAAGGAGAGAAATGACGTAGGCGATGCGAGCTGTGCTCCTGGATTAAGTGTTGGGCTGGAGAGAAAACACCACATCACACTGAGTGAGGAATGAGCGGCATTCAGTGGGCTCCCCAGAGTAACACGGCGGGTTATTGATTCTGGGCTCCGGAGACTCGGAAACCCTGGAAGTGGGAGGTGGATCGAGGTGGAGATGGTGAATCTGTCTTGTGAGGTCGGAGACTTGGGCGGCCAGGGTCTCAACGGCATGTCGAGCAGCAGACAATTCCTCCTCGTGTCTGCCTAGCATCGCTCCCTGGATCTCGACGGCTGAGTGAAAAGGATCCGGAGTCGCTGGGTCCATTTCTGGTCAGATTCTTCTGTTATGCACTTGAGTGAAGACCCAAAAGCGGTTTAACAAAAACAGAGTTCTTTAATGAGAACACAGGAAAGACATAGATCCTCTTCAGACGTTGATAATGGCAAAATAGACTACCCGCAGAGAGGGCGACAAATGAAACATAAAGTCCCTCTGATGAATAGCAAGAGAGTCCCCTTCTTAGCAGCAGAGGAGAATAGCTGGGTAGCGGCGACAGGCTGCAGGTCGCTCTGTGTAGGCGCGGGTCATAGAGGAATAGTGGTACCTGATCACACGTAGCATCAGATGAACTGGACACAGTGCAAACGAAAGACAGTTAGTAGTGTACAGGATGCACCTGCCAGGCAGACTCCGACAGGATAGGACAAGGAGGAAGCAAACGAGACGATAGCTTGCTTCTGGCATGAGAAACACAAACGAGAATCTGACACCGAAAGTAGCAGGAACAGAGAGAGAAATAGAGACCTAATCAGAGGGAAAAAAGGGAACAGGTGGGGAAAGGGTGAACGAGGTAGTTAGGGGAGATGAGGAACAGCTGGAGAAGGAGAGAAAGAGAAGGTAACCTAATAAGACCAGCAGAGAGAGACAGAGTGAAGAGAAAGGACAGAAACAGACATAATAAGACATGACTGTTATGAACTTGAGTGAAGACCCAAAAGCGGTTTTAACAGAAAACAGAGTTCTTTAATGAAAAAACAGGAATGGCATAAATCCTCTTCCAACGTTGTCAGCGGAACAAAAAGAACGTTAGTATAGTGCAGGATGCACCTGCCAGGCAGACTCCGACAGGACAGGACAAGGTGGAAGCAAACGAGACGACAGCTTGCTTCTGGCATCAAAAAACACAAACAAGAATCAGACACTGAAAGTAGCAGGAACAGAGAGAGAAATAGAGACCTAATCAGAGGGGGAAGAGAGAACAGGTGGGAACGAGTGAATGAGCTAGTTAGGGGAGATGTAGAACAGCTGAGGAATGAGAGACAGAGAAGGTAACCTAAAAAGACCAGAGAGAGACAGAGTGAAGAGAAAGGACAGGAACAGACATAACAAGACATGACAGTACCCCCCCCCACTCACCGAGCGCCTCCTGGCGCACTCGAGGAGGAAACCTGGCGGCAACGGAGGAAATCATCGATCAGCGAACGGTCCAGCACGTCCCGAGAGGGAACCCAACTCCTCTCCTCAGGACCGTACCCCTCCCAATCCACTAGGTACTGATGACCACGGCCCCGAGGGCGCATGTCCAAAATCTTACGAACCCTGTAGATGGGTGCGCCCTCGACAAGGATGGGGGGAGGGACGAGCGGGGCTCAAGAACGGGCTTAACACAGGAGACATGGAAGACCGGGTGAACGCGACGAAGATAGCGGGAGAAGAAGTCGCACTGCGACAGGATTAATGACCTGAGAAATACGGAACGGACCGATGAACCGCGGGGCCAACTTGCGAGAAGCTGTCTTAAGGGGAAGGTTCTGAGTGGAGAGCCATACTCTCTGACCGCAACAATATCTAGGACTCTTGGTCCTACGCTATTAGCGGCCCTCACAGTCTGCGCCCTATTACGGCAAAGTGCCGACCTGACCCCCCTTCCAGGTGCGCTCGCAACGCTGGACAAAAGCCTGAGCGGAGGGGACGCAGGACTCGGCGAGCTGAGATGAGAACAGCGGAGGCTGGTACCCGAGGCTACTCTGAAAAGGGGATAGACCGGTAGCAGACGAGGGAAGCGAGTTGTGGGCGTACTCTGCCCAGGGAGCTGTTCTGACCAAGACGCAGGGTTACGAAAAGAAAGACTGCGTAAAATGCGACCAACAGTCTGATTGGCCCGTTCGGCTTGACCGTTAGACTGGGGATGAAAGCCGGACGAGAGACTGACGGAAGCCCCAATCAAACGGCAAAACTCCCTCCAAAATTGAGACGTGAACTGCGGGCCTCTGTCGGAAACGACGTCAGACGGAAGGCCATGAATTCGGAAAACATTCTCGATAATGATCTGAGCCGTCTCCTTAGCAGAAGGGAGCTTATCGAGAGGAATGAAATGAGCCGCCTTAGAGAATCTATCGACAACCGTAAGAATAACTGTCTTCCCCGCTGATGAAGGCAGTCCGGTGATAAAATCTAAAGCGATGTGAGACCACGGTCGAGAGGGAATGGGAAGCGGTCTGAGACGGCCGGCAGGAGGAGAGTTCCCAGATTTAGTCTGCGCGCAGACCGAACAAGCGGCGACAAATCGACGCGCGTCACGTTCCCGAGTGGGCCACCAGAAACGCTGGCGAATGGAAGCGAGCGTACCCGAACACCGGGGTGGCCGGCTAACTTGGCAGAGTGGGCCCACTGAAGAACGGCCGGACGAGTAGGAACGGGAACGAACAGAAGGTTCCTAGGACAAGCTCGCGGCGACGGAGTGTGAGCGAGTGCTTGCTTTACCTGCCTCTCAATTCCCAGACAGTCAACCCGACAACACGCCCCTCAGGGAGAATCCCATCGGGGTCGGTGGAGACCTCAGAAGAACTGAAGAGACGAGATAAAGCATCAGGTTTGGTGTTTTTTGAGCCCGGACGATAAGAAATAACAAACTCGAAACGAGCGAAAAACAGAGCCCAACGAGCCTGACGCGCATTAAGTCGTTTGGCTGAACGGATGTACTCAAGGTTCCTATGGTCAGTCCAAACGACAAAAGGAACGGTCGCCCCCTCCAACCACTGTCGCCATTCGCCTAGGGCTAAGCGGATGGCGAGCAGTTCGCGATTACCAACATCATAGTTACGTTCTGACGGCGATAAGCGATGAGAGAAAAACGCGCAAGGATGGACCTTGCCGTCAGAGAGAGAGCGCTGAGAAAGAATGGCTCCCACGCCCACCTCTGACGCGTCAACCTCAACAACAAACTGTCTAGAGATGTCAGGTGTAACAAGAATAGGTGCGGATGTAAAACGATTCTTAAGAAGATCAAAAGCTCCCTGGGCGGAAACGGACCACTTAAAGCACGTCTTAACAGAAGTAAGGGCTGTGAGAGGAGCTGCCACCTGACCGAAATTACGGATGAAACGACGGTAGAAATTAGCGAAGCCCAGAAAGCGCTGCAGCTCGACGCGTGACTTAGGAACGGGCCAATCAATGACAGCCTGGACCTTAGCGGGATCCATCTTAATGCCCTCAGCGGAAATAACGGAACCGAGAAAAGGGACAGAGGCGGCATGAAAAGTGCACTTCTCAGCCTTCACATAAAGACAGTTCTCCAAAAGGCGCTGGAGGACGCGTCGCACGTGCTGAACATGAATCGAGAGAGACGGTGAAAAAATCAGGATATCGTCCATGTAAACGAAAACAAAAATGTTCAGCATGTCTCTCAGGACGTCGTTAACTAGTGCCTGAAAGACAGCTGGAGCGTTAACGAGGCCGAAAGGAAGAACCCGGTATTCAAAGTGCCCTAACGGAGTGTTAAACGCCGTCTTCCACTCGTCCCCCTCCCTGATGCGCACGAGATGGTAGGCATTACGAAGGTCCAATTTGGTGAAAAACCTGGCTCCCTGCAGGATCTCGAAGGCTGAAGACATAAGAGGAAGCGGATAACGATTCTTAACTGTTATGTCATTCAGCCCTCGATAATCCACGCATGGGCGAAGGGACCCGTCCTTCTTCTGAACAAAAAAAACCCCCGCTCCGGCGGGAGAGGAGGAGGAGACTATGGTACCGGCGTCGAGCGAAACCGACAAATAATCCTCGAGAGCCTTACGTTCGGGAGCCGACAGAGAGTATAATCTACCCCGGGGGAGTAGTTCCCGGAAGGAGATCAATACTACAGTCATACGACCGGTGTGGAGGGAGAGAAGTGGCCTTGGAACGACTGAACACCGTGCGCAGATCGTGATACTCCTCCGGCACCCCTGTCAAATCGCCAGGCTCCTCCTGTGAAGAAGAGACAGAGGAAACAGGAGGGATAGCAGACATTAAACAGGTTACATGACAAGAAACATTCCAGGATAGGATAGTATTACTAGACCAATTAATAGAAGGGTTATGGCGCACTAGCCAGGGATGACCCAAAACAACAGGTGTAAAAGGTGAACGAAAAATTAAAAAAGAAATGGTTTCGCTATGATTACCAGAGACAGTGAGGGTTAAAGGCAGCGTCTCACGCTGAATCTTGGGGAGAGAACTACCATCTAAAGCGAACAAGGCCGTGGGCTCCCTAACTGTCTGAGAGGAATGTCATGTTCCCGAGCCCAGGTCTCGTCCATAAAACAGCCCTCCGCCCCAGAGTCTATCAAGGCACTGCAGGAAGCAGATGAACCGGGCCAGCGGAGATGGACCGGAAAGGTAGTGCGTGATCCAGAAGGAGAGGCCTGAGTAGTTGCGCTCACCAGTAGCCCTCCTCTTACTGATGAGCTCTGGCTTTTACTGGACATGAGGTGACAAAATGACCAGCGGAGCCGCAGTAGAGACAGAGGCGATTGGTGATTCTCCGTTCCCTCTCCTTGGCCGAGATGCGAATACCCCCCAGCTGCATAGGCTCAGCATCCGAGCCGGCGGAGGAGGGTGGCAGTGATGCGGCAGGTGGCAGTGATGTGGAGAGGGGAGCAACGGAGAACGCAAGCTCCTTTCCACGAGCTCGGCGACGAAGATCAAACCGTCGCTCTATGCGAATAGCGAGAGCTATTAAGGAGTCCAGACTGGAAGGAACCTCCCGGGAGAGGATCTCATCCTTAACCTCGACGAGGAGACCCTCCAGAAAACGAGCGAGCAAAGCCGGCTCGTTCCAGTCACTAGAGGCAGCGAGAGTGCGAAACTCAATAGAATAATCCGTTATGGATCGATTCCCCTGACATAGGGAAGACAGGGCCCTGGAAGCCTCCTCGCCAAAAACAGAACGGTCAAAAACCCGTATCATCTCCTCCTTAAAGTCCTGATACTGGTTAATACACTCAGCCCTCGCCTCCCAGACTGCCGTGCCCCACTCACGCGCCCGTCCGGTAAGGAGAGAAATGACGTAGGCGATGCGGGCTGCGCTCCTGGAGTAAGTGTTGGGCTGGAGAGAGAACACCACATCACACTGAGTGAGGAATGAGCGACACTCAGTGAGCTCCCCAGAGTAACACGGCGGGTTGTTGATCCTGGGCTCCGGAGACTCGGAAACCCTGGAAGTGGGCGGTGGATCGAGGTGGAGTTGGTGAATCTGTCTTGTGAGGTCGGAGACTTGGACGGCCAGGGTCTCAACGGCATGTTGAGCAGCAGACAATTCCTCCTCGTGTCTGCCTAGCATCGCTCCCTGGATCTCGACGGCGGAGTGAAAAGGGTCCGGAGCCGCTGGGTCCATTCTTGGTCTGATTCTTCTGTTATGAACTTGAGTGAAGACCCAAAAGCGGTTTTAACAGAAAACAGAGTTCTTTAATGAAAAAACAGGAATGGCATAAATCCTCTTCCAACGTTGTCAGCGGAACAAAAAGAACGTTAGTATAGTGCAGGATGCACCTGCCAGGCAGACTCCGACAGGACAGGACAAGGTGGAAGCAAACGAGACGACAGCTTGCTTCTGGCATCAAAAAACACAAACAAGAATCAGACACTGAAAGTAGCAGGAACAGAGAGAGAAATAGAGACCTAATCAGAGGGGGAAGAGAGAACAGGTGGGAACGAGTGAATGAGCTAGTTAGGGGAGATGTAGAACAGCTGAGGAATGAGAGACAGAGAAGGTAACCTAAAAAGACCAGAGAGAGACAGAGTGAAGAGAAAGGACAGGAACAGACATAACAAGACATGACAATGACAGTGGGATCTTGTTTTTGGTTAGTTGCTGTGTTAGCCCTACAAAACTTTACGTGTCGTTTATTCTTTCTTGTTTTTGGTGTTCATTTAATAAACTTATGATGTCAGCCTACCACGCTGCACCTTGGTCTCCTCATTCCGACGATGAGTGTAACAGCTGGTGACATTGTCTGTGATTTATTTAGAATTCAAGGCACACAACCAGCATGGTTACCACAGCATTCTGCAGTAATACGCCAACCCATCTGGTTTGGGCTTAGTGGGGCTGTCATTTGTTTTTCAACAGGACAATGACCCAACACACCTCCAGGCTGTATAAGGGCTATTTTACCAAGAAGGAGAGTGATGGAGTGCTACATCAGATGACCTGGCCTCCACAATCACTTGATCTCAACCAAATTGAGATTGTTTGGGATGAGTCAGACCGCACAGTGAACAAAAAACAGCCAACAAGTGCTCAGCATTTGTGGGAACTCGTTCAAGACTTGGAAAAGCATTCCAGATGAAGCTGGTTGAGAGAATGCCACGAGTGTTCAAAGCTGTCATCAAGGCAAAGGGTGGCTATTTAAAGAATCTCAAATATTTAATATTTTGATTTGTTTAACACTTTTTTGGTTACTACATGATTCCATATGTGTTATTTCATAGTTTTGATTTCTTTACTATTATTCTACAGTGTTGAAAATAGTAAAAATAAAGAAAAACCCTTGAATGAGTAGGTGTTCTAAATCTTTTGACTGGTAGTGTACACCTCCACCTTTCTTGTTGACCTCATGGTAACATTTAATTCCTGTCCTGCAGCTCAGTTCAAAGGGACGACTGTATCTTTGATGTGTCTGGATGGTTTAATATATAATCCACAGCTTAATTATTAATTTGACCACTCTTAAATAGATATTCAATGTCTGATTTGTTATTGTTACCCATTTACCAATTACTGCCCTTCTTTATGAGATTTTGAAAAGCTCCCTGGTCTTTGCAGTTGAATCTTAGCTTGAAATTCAATACTTGACTGACTGACCTTACAGATGTTGTATGTATGGGGGACAGAGGAAGGGTTATTCATAAAAAAATCATGTCAACCCCTATTATTTCACACAGAGTGAGTAATTGTAACTTATTAAGTGATTTGTTAAGCCACATTTTACTCCTGAACTAATGTAGGTTTGCCTAAAGAAATGGGCTGAATACTTATGTAAAATGTGTAGAATAGCGTGTAATTAGCTTTTAAACAGCACATTTTTCTGTCTTCCCCATGACAATGGGTAGAATTGCAGGAAATGTGCTTTAAAGGTAGACTCAGCGATATGAAGTAGATGCAGAAAGTAACAACTAAGATTGTTGAAGCACAATGCTTAACTTCTCCCCTGTTTTGGTCCTGTACCAGTCTGCATGCGCAGATACTGTGTGCGACTGTGTGAGAGCAAAGTCTTGCATCTTGCTCATCTCAATATCTGCGGTACTGCTCGTTGCAACGTGATTTAGCTGAGTCTACCTCTAAAACAGCAACATTTTGTCTCAGCCTCATTTCAAAATGTGTAGAAGAGCATGAGATTAGCTATAAAACTGCAAATTGTTCTCTTTGACCCTTGGCAAAATTTGTAGAATTTAGTGTCATTTGACCAAAGCACCAGTTCCAATCCAAGTAGATTTGTTGAAAATAGAGCCCTTTGGCAATGCACATTTTGACTCGGTTTGGAGTCAAAATGCATGAGCAGAAAAGAACCCCATACCTACTGTAAAATATGGTGGTGGATCTTTGATGTTATGGGGCTGTTTTGCTTCCACTGGTGCTGGGGCCCTTAGTCAACGGCATAATGAACCCAGTACCAGGATATTTTAGCCAAAAATCTGGTTGCCTATGCCAGAAGGATAAAACTTGGCCCCTAGTGAATCTTCCAGCAAGACAATAAACCCAAGCACACAACAAAATCCACAAAGAAATTGTTAGTTGGCCACAAAATCAAAATGTTTGAGTCTACGGACTTCAGAACCATGGAAAATATGTGGTCGATTGTATATAGAGAGCGTGCGACTCTTCCTCTTTTTTTAAATCAACTTCACTTAAAATCACAAAAGTAGAAAGCTTGGAATTTCTAATTTGGTAGGCAAATGTGCTGTTACCTGGCTTACACAATGCAGCCTGGTTCATTATGTAAATCTTTGAGTGATAAGAAATCTTAGAAAATTCCCTCACGCCAATGGGATGTTGTTTTATTCACAAATCACAAACATTGTATAGATTACATCAAAATACTGAAGGGAACACATTTAGGAAACTCATCCTTTTACAATGAGAAGCCATGGCTGACAGCAAAGAGTTAACTGCCACTCTTCTTAAGAGAGGCGGGAAGTTAGGGATGTCGTCACGGAGTTGCTCATACACCTGTAGCTAGGTAGAACCACATACTGTTTACCTAGGTGAAAATAGCTCCTTATATATATGACCTGAAGTCACATTGAAGCAAGCATTCCTACGCTTGCACCCTCTGGCATGAATTTGTCAGTATAGTGAGAACTTCATCACAGATAAGGCTGGCTGGCCATGATGACCAACAACCTCGCCTCACACCCCACCAAGCAGGCCAGCTGAGGACTCTCTCAACTGTCAGAGCAGAAGAAAGCACTCCGACCACCTGATAGTGTTTGAGACACGGCTCCAGGTATCCTGCCTAATCCTCCTCTCTCTCTCTGACACATCACTGCCTCATGACCTGAGGGCCACAAACATCTGTTACAACCTGACAACTGAAACAGCCAACCACAGAAGACCACTAGAAGAGAGCCTACATATTAAACTCATCCACAACCAGAGGAGCTTGGGACTTGAGCTTCTGCCCATCTGCATTGTGACTCACTGTGGAACTCTTCGGCACCTGTACAAGAAGTCCATTGACAGACGTGAAGACAGATATCCAGAGTGACAGTCTACCAGCTCAAACACCATCAGCAGCCTGCTCCTCTGACCAGGTATGTCTACGGACACGCCTGGGTTTGGGAAAGATATTGAGGTGGATTTTTTTTAGAATGAAGTGGTAGACTGTCTTGAACTATGCAAGGTGGGGATGATGGAGATGTTGATCAGTATGATTACTATGAGTTATATTATTGAGGATGACATACCATGGAACCAGTTTGATAGGAAGACTTTCAGACAGGGATTTACACTGTAGCAGTGAACTGTCGGAGTGTTGTATCTACCATGCCACTCTTTACAGAAGGGGTCACAGTTGTACTGGACACTGATGAAGTATGTTTGAAGGAAACACTGTATTCAGTTTTTCACTCTGTTACTGTTTTTTACAAATTCACTCCGATTTTTTGCAATATCAGAGGTGATTCTCTTTCTTGTGGCATTTTCATGCACCTCAGATATAAAGTTCACGTGATCTGTTTCCTTTTGATACATTGACATTTCTTTTTTTCCCCTTGAATCCATGGACCAAACTGCTTTTTAGTACGCACAGGTTAATCACACACCTGCAATGTTTTTCAGTTTTAGTAAGCAGGCCCCAAGGGACACCAAACCAGTTCAACAGGTGTAATGAGAGTTTCACCACCCTCTTCTAATGACTGTGTGCCTGAACTTTGTTTGGAGGTTTAGATGACACACACACAGATGCACACACACACACACTGAGAAATTATTTTTTAATGCGAGTAAAGTATCGAGATAAAGAAATAGGTGTGAATTTAAAGTAGCCCTCCCTTTGTTTAATGTGTAGGGGAATGCAATGAGTAATACATGACCAAATATCTTTCATATCGACTGAATGCCTCTGATATCACTTTAGAAATGGTTATCTATCAAGGTGTATTTTTGAACCCAGTGCTTTGTTCTAAAGAAGTATTTAATTCACGTGTATACAATAGTCACACACACGCACACACATACCCACCAGGAAAACAGAGAAATAGAGCGTGATTGTAAGACACTAACTTCTTCATTAGTATGAATATATCTCAATTCTCAAACTATTAAAACATTCATGATTTGTACATGATGTTATACTCAAACAATACTTTCCCTTTATTGAACTATTTCATTATCCATAGAAGGCCCCCACTTTACAGTATTTGGTCCTCCGGCTATTTTAACTTCCCTGTAATAACTCACCAATTATGTTACACTTAGTATTGGAAATGATAAGCAATCAGCCAAATCCCCTCAAGCACTAAATGTAATAAAAACCTAAACACATTTCCCACTTCATCACACAACTGCACTATACTGCCATTTATACACCTTAGTGCCAATAGAAAGATACAGCACAAGTCATACATAGGTTGGTACATTCTGGTTCTAGTACACAGAGACACAGCATTTTTCAACAGTCTCAATATTGAATGTATGTACAGTTTTTCATCTGAGCCCTCATGTTTGCTGGATCATTCTATACTATGTGAATACGGCCAGCACAGTATTGTGAGCTTTTGCGGTTAAACCAGCACGTCAGAGGATACAATGCCACCTCCACCTCAGCTGTTACTCACACCATGGATAAGGGCTGGGTTATTTATTGTCCATCTTTTGTCTAATATGCTTTGAGGGCAGATACTTTCATTTTGCAATTAACCTCAAATTCGTTTGGTTGACCTAAAAAACTTAACCCTGTCAGTGTCCACCAGTACCTGAGCAACCATCCAAACACCCCAGGGCCTCAGTCTATAAGTGCTGATTCAGCTATCATGGATACAGTATTGCATGACATTGTGGAAATTTATATAAATTAACTTACTGTATATTAATGACACGTTTTTTTCCAATGATTTTGGTGCAAGTACTGTATGTGGTAAAGTTTCACAACTCTAAGTACAAAAATCTAAACAGGTCATCAAAATGGCTCATGTGCACCATCTTTCAATTTGGATACCTGTTCATACCTGCTTTTCAAAATACAATATTCACATTTTTGTATGATTTTCTTTTACTTGTTGACAATACATTTAACTATCACTTTATCAATCTGCTCAAAACTGCTAACTGCTGAATCAAAATCGCATATCAATTTCCTCCCGAGTGGCGCAGCGGTCTAAGGAACTACATAGCAGTGCTTGAAACGTCCCTACATCCTGGGTTCGATCCCAGGCTGTGACACAGCCGGTAGTAACCGGAGGACCCATGAAGCAGCATACAATTAACCCAGCATTGTCCGGGTTAGAGGAGGGTTTGGCCGGCCGGGATTTCCTTGTCCCATCGCGCTCTAGTGACTCCTTGTGGTGGGCCGGGTGCCTGCAAGCTTACTTCGGTTGCCAGTTGGTTGGTGTTTCCTCCAACACATTGGTGCTGCTGCTTTCTGAGTTAAGCGAGCAGTGTGTCAAGAAGCAGTGCAGCTTGGCAGGGTTATATTTCAGAGGACGAATGGCTCTCGACCTTCGCCTCACCCAAGTCCGTAGGGGAGATGCAGCGATGGGACAAGACTGTAATTGGATATCGCGAAATTGGGAGGAAAAGGGGTTAAAGTACCGACAAAAAAATAAGTGCTGAACACTGTACAATTCTATATTTTTACATCATAAATGTATCAATTGAAATCCATTTATGTTGGAAAGTAAAACCAAATCATATATGGATGTGGCTGTAAATACTACATCATCGTCCTCCATCAGCCAGTGTGCTTCAATATTTCAAAGTGGAAAGAGGCACTATGTGCTACCATTTGGAATTATAGTGTGTTGTACAATGCACTGCTATAATACCTGGGTTGTATATAACAATATATTCCACTCATCATCTGAATATTATTGATACACTATGAGCTGATTCATTTTGCCAAGGAGAGGGACATGCGATGCTGTTATCAGTTTACTTAGAAAGGTGATCTTCTACAATGTTGCATTGGGCAGAAATGGAATACACAGCATCTTGCTACACATATATACATTTTTACAGTAGCCAACTGCTTTACAATACCCTACAATACCGTTATATCGGAAAATCTGTTCCACGTATGTACTGTGTAAAGATAATGAAAGCGTAAGACTGACATATTTCTGAACATGGTCTCAACCTGTCATTGGTTTGCAAAAACAAATTGCATGTCAAGTTATAGTCAAATACTCTATAGAAAAAAATGTACATTTAGAAATGTGTATCTTGTATTTTTTGCTATTGGATTAAAGGGTAGTTAAAATGAGTAAATGGTGAGGCTATCATTATTTTGTCCTGTGTGGCTGAGTTGGTAGAGCACAGTGCTTGCTACACCAGTGTTTTGGTTTCGACTCCTACGGGGGGGGGGACAAGTTACAAAAAGTATGAAAAATGTATGCACTCTATACTGTAAATCACTCTGGATAAGAGTGTCTGCTAAATGACGTAAATGTAAATTTGATGTATTGATGGCAAAACAAAATGTTCTTATGGTATTTAAATGAAAATCAAATCATCATGGTCATTGGCTGCATACACATATTTAGCAGATGTTATTGCGAGTGTAGAGAAATGCTAGCGAATATAATGTGAGAAATAACACACACACACACACACACACACACACAAAATAATACTGCAAAGTTGCTTAGAAGCCAGGAACCAGGCGACCGTGTCTATCAGTGCCATGTTATTTTTATGAACTCTAATCAAGAGTTCTGAACATAGGAATGGGGACATTACAAGTGAATCAGTTTAGAGTTTTGTAGTTTTGAAAATACACCACTTACATCTTAAAAATGTGCCAAAGTGATTGAAAAGAACTGATATACAGTGCCTTCAGAAAGTATTCAGACCCCTTGACTTTTTCACATTTGTTACATTACAGCTTTATTCTAGAATTGATTAAATTGTTTTTTTTTCATCAATCTACACACAAAACTCCATAATGACTATACCAAAACAGGTTTTAGAAAGTTTTGTAAAAGTATAAAATAAAAAAACCTGAAATATCACATTTACATAAGTATTCAGACCATTTACTCAGTACTTTGCACCATTGGCAGCGATTACAGCCTTGAGTCTTCTTTGGTATGATGCTACGAGCTTGGCACAGCTGTATTTGGGGAGTTTCTCCCATTCTTCTCTGCAGATCCTCTCAAGCTCTGTCAGGTTGGATGGGGAGCGTCGATGCAACGCTATTTTCAGGTCTCTCCAGAGATGTCTGATCGAGTCATGGTCCTGTTGGAAGGTGAACCTCCCAGGTTTCCTCCAGATGTGACACTTAATCTTGGTTACATCAGACCAGAGAATCTTGTTTCTCAAGGTTTGAGAGTCTTAAGGTTCCTTTTGGCAAACTCCAAGTGGGCTGTCATGTGCCTTTTACTGAGGAGTGGCTTCCATCTGGCCAATCTACTATAAAGGCCTGATTGGTGGAGTACTGCAGAGATGGTTGTCCTTCTGGAAGGTTTTGGTACACTTCCCCAGATCTGTGCCTTGTCACAATCCTGTCTCGGTGCTCTCAGGACAATTCCTTTGACCTCATGGCTTGGTTTTTGCTCTGACATGCACTGACATGCATTGTCAACTGTGGGACCTTATTTAGACAGGTGTGTGCCTTTCCAAATCATGTCCAATCAATTGAATTTACCACAGATGGACTCCAATCAAGTTGTAGAAACATCTCAAGGATGATCAATGGAAAAAGGATGCGCCTGAGCTCAATTTCAAGTCTCATAGCAAAGGGTCTGAATACTTATGCAAATAAGGTATTTCTGTTTTAAATTCTTTATACATTTGTAAACATTTCTAAAAATCTGTGTTCACTTTGTCATTATGGGGCATTGTGTGTAGACTGATGAGGACAAAAATGTATTTCATCCATTTTGGAATGAGGCTGTAACAACAAAATGTGGAAAAAGTCAAGGGGTCGAAATACTTTCCGAATGCACTGTATTCCCATTGATTCTTGAATAATATAACTTAGAAATGTCTCATGAGTTTACCCCATCCGAACCCAAAATATTAGCGCGTTTTAATCAAATGATTGTAAACAATGTAAAGGTAAACAAGTGCTGTATAGCCTCAAAACATGGTTAACATTGTTATTTTGATATCACGGATGGTCAGTCCTTGCATCCATAGCTCTGTCTATGAGTTTGAAAGTGGTTACATTCCTCCAGGCCCATCCCTCAGTTTTAAAAAAACAACCAAAACAGAGGGCAGGTGACCACTTTGATATTGTTTCAATTAAGGATTCTAGCTTTTAATGGGACAATGCTACTTACTTCATCCTAGATTATCACCTCTTAACCCAGTGATTATAATGAATAGACTGGACGCCAGTATACTCACATGTAGTTTAATTTAATGCATTAGCACCCAGTCTTGACATTACATGATGTCTGTTACCTTATGTTTAAGTGATAAGGTCTGAGAAGCCAGTGTTTGGAGGGTATATTGGCACGGGTGTTGTTAGGCCCGAGACGAGGCATTATCACTATTATAAAATCGGTAAAGGACGCTGGGTCATTATCCGAAAGGTTGCTGGTTCAATTTCCAGAGCTGACTAGGTGAAAAATCTGTTGATGTGTCCTTGAACAACGCACTTTACCCTAATTCATCTGGATAAGAGTGTCTGCTAAAATGTCAATAACAATTTACGTATTTTCATCAAAAATATTATTTTAATGAATTTATTCATACTATTTCATCCTTCCACGATACATAGTACCGACACAAATCTAAGGTTGCTAGCCAAACCGGCTGGTCGTTTGTTCTTTCGGTTCGGTTGCCAGAGACGCGACCCGGTCTTAAATCTTTTTGTTCTGTATCTGGACGTGACCCAGTCCTTCGTTCTATTGTCAATGTTCTTATTGCTAGCTGGGCAACTACGGCTAATTTACAGTCACGTCAAACGGTGCAGTCAGAATAACAGCAAAGTAGCTGCATTTGCGTTTGTTTAAGCTGTTTTCTAGTGATATTTATTTGGATATATCCATAACAATGAGGTAATGATGTGCGATTTCGTCTGGCATAGAAAATGTGCACTCTCCTCAGGACACTGTTGTACAGAGGACCTTGCCAACAACACAGCTAACACAATCACTTCAAACTAAAGCTGGAAAGACTGCAAACGGGCTGCATTTCGTTTAGTTTGACCTGTTTTCTATTGACATTTGCATACGTCCATAAAGATTATGCCAGCAGATTCATGATTTTGACTGTCTGCGAAAAGCTGTCTGCCTGTCTGTCTGGTTAAGACAATTTCATTACTATGGGACAGCTGAAGATCGAAGTTGAATATTGAAACAAAGTTGCAAATGTCGGAGAGACAGACAGTAAGGTTTATACAAATCTCCACTGTTGGAAACTAAATGTTAGTCTAAAAGAAATGTGAGATCATGTCTAGATGCTTTTTATAGTGGAGATCAAGTTTATAAATTGCCTTGCTGGGCTGATGAGACAGTGGATTGCGCAGTCAGATGGAACAGAGTAAATAGGTATTTTAACATAATAGATTTAACCAGTGGTAATTTGTGGAATAGACACCATCTGGGATGCATTTTTAACCAACAGCATTCAGGATTAGACCCACCCGTTGTATAATCTCACAGAACCAACTATCAAACTAACTGTCATTTGTCACTTGTAGCGTTAGGGTAAAGCCCATTTATGCTTGATCTGTAAGTGTGGTCTCAGGCTCCATATGTTGAGGATGTGACGTAATCGGAGCCTCGGAGGCACGAAGAAGCCAAATTGAGCTACTTACTGCATCGCTGTGCACCTCCCAAATTTTGTAACAATGTACAGGGCTCCTTATAGCTCCGCACTGACATGATTGGTTGACAGTAGAACACAAACTCACTTCCTTGACAACTTCCCTCACTTCTGCTCCGCGAAGCACTTAAAGTATGAATGCCTTGACTTCTGCAGAGGCCATGTCCCTGTAAATCCTGCACGGCCAGTACAGACGTTGGATTGACCAAGCAGCGTCTGCATTGGTTGTGCAGCGCCTTTCAGGGTTTCTGTAGCTCTGACTAGGGGAAGAGGTTACTGATAACATGACAAAAAGTCAACCCTTTGAAATTCTTACACACCATACTCAAACGTGCTACTCTACATAATGAAGTGTTGTTTTTATGAAAATAGATTGGTTAATTCAACATTTCAAAGAAAGTACCAACAGAACAAACAACATTAATGAAATGTCATGTTTGGTTTCGGATTACTACTGTTTCATATTTTGACATTTGGATATGGTTTCAATGTTGCATTAAGACAACACTGTCTGAGGGAAAAGCTTGCCATGTGAATTGAAAAGGAAAATAAGCCAGTCAAACAAAGTGACTAGAAAATTGTAATTAGAAAGTGTCACTCATGGATGACAGATGATTTTTTTCACCAGACATGATAAAAAATTGTTACAAATTGTTACACCTGACATTTGCTATGTCGATATGTGAACAGTTTGCCATCAAGTTCACTATTGTTTTGAGACCTTTCGGAAAGGGTCTTTTTGTGTATCCAGTATAAATCCCTTTATATAACATGCCTGATGAAAGTCTTCCTTTCTGATCTCCAGTACTGCTGAAGCTATGGGGAGTCCAGGCTGTGACCGCGTGGGGAGCACAGTGCCCCTTCCCCTGATGAGTTTCAATGACTACCCCTACAGTGTGTCTGGTCTGAGGGCCTGGGAGGAGGAGGACACCAAGCCGCCCCGTGGACTGATAAGTGTGCCTAAACACACCACTCTTGAACGCAGCCTGCAAGGGGTGTTCCTGCCCTGCTCTGACATGCTACTCACTGAAGACAGCTTGTGGCTGTTGAAGAAGAAAGAGGCAGCACCCCCTGAGCCCCCCTGTAAGCCCTTGGAGCAGTGCCCTGTCATCGACAGCCAGGGCCTGGGGTTGGGCCTGGGATTGGAGGTCCCCTCTGGGCTAGAGGGACAGGTGGAGGAACGCTGTCTGGAGCAGGTTCAGAGCATTGTGTTGGGAGAAGTAATGAAGGACATAGAGACCGCCTGCAAGCTGCTCAACATTACCCCAGGTAGGAAAACTGTTTAACTACCAAGTTATTGTGTGCCTATAATTTGTTACCATATTGTTACCATGGTATTACGGTTATTATTACTGTTATTACTGTGCTGTACACTATGCTACTGTTTCATACAGTGCCTTCGGAAAGTATTCAGACCCCTTGACTTTTTATATGTTTTGTTACGTTACAGCCTTATTCTGAAATGGATTTAAAAAATGTAAATCCTACACACAATACCACCATAATGACAAAGTGAAAACAGGTTTTTGCAAATGTATTAAAAATAAAAAACAGAAATACCTTCTTTATATGAGTATTCCGACCCTTCGCTATGAAATCAACTGATTGGACATGATTTGGAAAGGCACACACCTGTCTATATAAGGTCCCACAGTTGACAGTGCATGTCAGAGCAAAAACCATGATGTCAAAGGAATTGTCTGTAGAGCTCTGAGACAGGATTGTGTCGAGGCACATATCTGGGGAAGGGTACCAAATAAACTATGCAGCATTGAAGGTCCCCAAGAACACAGTGGCCTCCATCATGCTAAAATGGAAGAAGTTTGGAACCACCAAGACTCTTCCCAGAGCTGGCCGCCCAGCCAAACTGAGCAATCGGGGGAGATGGGCCTTGATCAGGAAAGTGACCAAGAACCCGATTGGTTCAGTGAAGCATGGTGGTGGCAGCATCATGCTGTGGGGATGTTTTTCAGTTGCAGGGACTGGGAGAGTAGTCAGGATTGAGGCAAAGATGAACGGAGAGAGATCCTTGATGAAAACCTGCTCCAGAGCACTCAGGACCTCAGACTGTTGTGAAGGTTCACCTTCCAACAGGACAACAACCCAGACAGGTCAAGCACATAGCCAAGACAACGCAGTAGTGGCTTCGTGACAAGTCTCTGAATGTCCTCAAGTGGCCCAGCCAGAGCCCGGACTTGAACCTGATCGAACATCTCTGGAGAGACCTGAAAATAACTGTGCAGCAATGCTCCCCGTCCAACCTGACAGAGATTGAGAGGATCTGCAGAGAAGAATGGGAAAAACTTCCAACATACAGGTGTGCCAAGCTTGTAGCGTCATACCCAAGAAGACTTGAGACTGTAATCGCTGCCAAAGGTGCTTCAACAAAGTATTGAGTAAAGAGTCTGAATACTTATGTAAATGTGATATTTACATAAGAATTGTGGGTAGATTAATACAGATTTAAAAAACAATTGAATCAATTTTAGAATAAGGCTGTAACCTACCAAAATGTGAAAAAAGTCAAGGGGTCTGAAGTCTCCAAAAGGGATAGACCTCATGTCTCTATCAGTCTCAGGGTCTGTCATGTTCACCACAGTTAAACATGTGATCTGTCACTGTCTGTAGAATGACTAGAATACGGATAAAAGAGCACGGAGAAAAGTCTCACAGTTGAAACACCCCATTATCCACTGTCAGATATTACTTATAGGAAAGCAAACAAAACAGTAAAGGTCACCATTCACTGTAGGGTGCCCTTTTTTTATGCAACTTTGCGACTTCTATGCTTATAAATAAGACTTCTATGCTAATAATATATTATTATTATTATTATCACTGCATTGTTGGGAAAGAGCTCTCAAGATAAGGATTTTACTGTACTGTTTTACACCTGTTGTGTGCTGTGCACGTGGCGAATAAACTTCAAAACTTGAATAATTTCTGAAACTTGAAACTTTAATATCACTGACGCTGGGCTAAGCTCAATGACAGAAGTGTCTGGGGCCTCTCCGCCCTGTGCAAATGCCTCTGTTGACAATTCATAATTTCACACGCCTCATTTCACATGCTCACTCACTCACTACTTGTCATAGGGAAGACAAATATCAGTTCAGAAATTGCATACAGTACAATGTACCTCATCGCCTCTGCAGAACCCATGGAGTGGAACTGTGGGAACGTCCAGAAGTGGCTGCTGTGGACAGAGCACCTGTACAGACTACCCCAGGTGGGAAAGGTGTTCCAGGAGCTCAGTGGGAAGGACCTGTGCTCCATGACAGAGGAGGACTTCAGGCAGCGCTCAATGCAATGTGGAGACCTGCTGTTTGCTCACCTGGACATCTGGAGATCAGGTAGGGCAACTGACAACCTTGAACGGATCTGTTAATCAGACTGTGGTATACGGTGCCTTGCGAAAGTATTCGGCCCCCTTGAACTTTGCGACCTTTTGCCACATTTCAGGCTTCAAACATAAAGATATAAAACTGTATTTGTTTGTGAAGAATCAACAACAAGTGGGACACAATCATGAAGTGGAACGACATTTATTGGATATTTCAAACTTTTTTAACAAATCAAAAACTGAAAAATTGGGCGTGCAAAATTATTCAGCCCCTTTACTTTCAGTGCAGCAATCTCTCTCCAGAAGTTCAGTGAGGATCTCTGAATGATCCAATGTTGACCTAAATGACTAATGATGATAAATACAATCCACCTGTGTGTAATCAAGTCTCCGTATAAATGCACCTGCCCTGTGATATTCTCAGAGGTCCGTTAAAAGCGCAGAGAGCATCATGAAGAACAAGGAACACACCAGGCATGTCCGAGATACTGTTGTGAAGAAGTTTAAAGTCGGATTTGGATACAAAAGGATTTCCCAAGCTTTAAACATCCCAAGGAGCACTGTGCAAGCGATAATATTGAAATGGAAGGAGTATCAGACCACTGCAAATCTACCAAGACCTGGCTGTCCCTCTAAACTTTCAGCTCATACAAGGAGAAGACTGATCAGAAATGCAGCCAAGAGGCCCATGATCACTCTGGATGAACTGCAGAGATCTACAGCTGAGGTGGGAGACTCTGTTCATAGGACAACAATCAGTCGTATATTGCACAAATCTGGCTTTTATGGAAGAGTGGCAAGAAGAAAGCCATTTCTTAAAAATATCCATAAAAAATGTCATTTAAAGTTTGCCACAAGCTACCTGGGAGACACACCAAACATGTGGAAGAAGGTGCTCTGGTCAGATGAAACCAAAATTGAACTTTTTGGCAACAATGCAAAACGTTATGTTTGGCGTAAAAGCAACACAGCTCATCACCCTGAACACACCATCCCCACTGTCAAACATGGTGGTGGCAGCATCATGGTTTGGGCCTGATTTTCTTCAGCAGGGACAGGGAAGATGGTTAAAATTGATGGGAAGATGGATGGAGCCAAATACAGGACCATTCTGGAAGAAAACCTGATGGAGTCTGGAAAAGACCTGAGACTGGGACAGAGATTTGTCTTCCAACAAGACAATGATCCAAAACATAAAGCAAAATCTACAATGGAATGGTTCAAAAATAAACATATCCAGGTGTTAGAATGGCCAAGTCGAAGTCCAGACCTGAATCCAATCGAGAATCTGTGGAAAGAACTGAAAACTGCTGTTCACAAATGCTCTCCATCCAACCTCACTGAGCTCGAGCTGTTTTGCAAGGAGGAATGGGAAAAAATTTCAGTCTCTCGATGTGCAAAACTGATAGAGACAAACCCCAAGCGACTTACAGCTGTAATCGCAGCAAAAGGTGGCGCTACAAAGTATTTACTTAAGGGGGCTGAATAATTTTGCACGCCCAATTTTTCTATTTTTGATTTGTTAAAAAAGTTTGAAATATCCAATAAATTTCGTTCCACTTCATGATTGTGTCCCACTTGTTGTCGATTCTTCACAAAAAAATACAGTTTTATATCTTTATGTTTGAAGCCTGAAATGTGGCAAAAGGTCGCAAAGTTCAAGGGGGCCGAATACTTTCGCAAGGCACTGTATATACACTGAGTGTACACAACATTAGGAACACCTTCCTAATATTGAGTTGCACCCTCATTTGCCCTCAGAACAGCCTCAATTCGCTAGGGCATTGACTCTACAAGATGTCGAAAACGTTCCACAGGGATGCTGGCCCATGTTGACTCCAATGCTTCCCACACTTGTGTCAAGTTGGCTGGGCGTCCTTTGGGTGGTGGGCCATTCCTGATACACATGGGAAACTGTTGAGTGTGAAAAACCCAGCAGCATTGCAGTTCTTGACACACTGAAACTGGTGCACCTGGCACCTACTACCATACCCCGTTCAAAGACACTTAAATATTTTGTCTTGCCCATTCACCCTCTGAGTGGCACACATCCACAATCCATGTTTCAATTGTATCAAGGCTTAAAAATACTTATTTAACATGTCTCCTCCCCTTTATCTACAATGATTGAAGTGGACTTAACAAGTGACATCAATAAGGGATCATAGCTTTCACCTGGATTTACCTGGTCAGTCTATGGCATGGAAAGAGCAGGTGTTCTTAATGTTTTGTACACTTATATTATAATATGGCATATATTTCATTTATGGTGTGCGTAATTCCATAGAAAATTATTGAATGTTTAATAGCCACAAGCTAAATGAGTACTTGGCTCATTCACTATATAGATTGTACTGTAGTTTTCAGATATTTTCTTAGTCTTATGTTGAGATAACAAATGCGTAATCCTGTTCAATGTTGTTTTTGTCACAGCTGCGTGCATGAAGGAGTGCTGCACACCAGGAGATACCAAGTTACATAGTGCTGAGGAGACGTGTCCAGAGGCCGACTCATCCTGCTCAAGCCAGCCCATTCACCTGTGGCAGTTCCTTAGACAGCTGCTCCTCAAGCCACACAACTATGGACGCTGCATCCGATGGCTCAACAAGGAGAAAGGTTAGTGGCCAGGGGAAAGAGGGGGGAGTGCAGACAGGTGTATGGTGTACATTTTAGCCTGGAATTTCAGCCTGTTCAGGTGGGATAGAGTTTTTGGCCCAGATCATGACATCACTATCTGATTATTCTGACCAATTACCAGTCATCTTTTATTTTGCATATGATTCCTCCTACTTTGAAAGGGTACGCGGGATAGGCTCTAGATTCAAGACGGTCCGATGCACCAATCAGGGCAGTGTATGTAAATATATTTAAATTCCTATAAACACGCCGACAGGATCAGACTGAGCATTTCAATGGCAGAAGCTTATTTTTATGAAATAGACACACAACAGTAATTTATTAGAAATATAGTGATGATTTAAAAGCTAAAATAAAAAGACTGGATGGGGGCTTTAAAGCTGAGGGTGTCCTAAAATGTACACTGTATGGGTGAGAACATTTGGCCATGTGAACTGACTTGAGTTATTCAACATTTGGGGCTTATTTTCCATTGGTTGCTGAAAAAAGTGAAATGTCTTGCATTTTCTTTTTCCTTTAATCATCAGGTATCTTCAAAATCGAAAACTCGGCTTATGTAGCCAGGTTATGGGGCCTCAGGAAGAACCGTCCAGCTATGAACTACGACAAGCTGAGTCGCTCTATCCGGCAGTACTACAAGAAGGGCATCATCCGCAAGCCTGATGTGTCCCAGAGACTGGTCTATCAGTTTGTCCACCCTGTATGAAGCTGTTGAGCAGCCAGCTAGAAGAGGAGAACACGAGTGGTGATGACTGGTGACAACTAACTGAAAAGAAGCCTCTAGCTGCTGTTTTAGCTCCAGCATTAACAATGCACTGCATAGACTGCCTCCTGCATTGTGCACTCCTGCCTAATTTCAATATTCTTATGTGTAACCTGATTGCATATGGGAATTTATTGTCACATTGCATTAGATATGCAATGTTTTACATTTCCAATATTGTTGAAATAATTTTAATATTAATTGTCCAATATTTCATTTTCACAAATATCAATTCCATGTTTGTATACTTTTTCTCTTAATCACCAGTATATCAGCTACTATTTATTTCTTCATTTGTAATGGTTGCTCTTTTTAGTGCCATTTACATTTCAACATGTCCCTCCTTACAATCCATAGCACTTACAAATGTTACATTTTACATAATTAGTTCTCTGAAGCTTGTTTTGGAAACTACAGTGGACTAAGCTATGGTGAGTATATAATGTACTATAGAATGGATTGAATATGTTCACTGCCGATCTCTAGTAGCAGTCCGATGTTAAGGCCACTTCATAGGTCACAGTCACAGCTGTTTACCCCATACAGTAGGGCCAATTATGATCCTGATGTTGATTTGTAATATCACAGATCTCATTGAATTGAAATGATTTGACTCCGGTGCCCATTCCCTGGCGGAAGAATACAGTCTAATAGGAATTAGTGAATACAGTGAACTACTGTAATATAAGCATTTCAATACCATTGACACATTTCAAGTGCTAGGAACTGTATGTAGAGTCGAACACCTGTGTCAGAGATTTAGTGATTGGATACATACAAATGTTGGAATATAATATTGAATATTTATAATGACAATGTGTAAGAATGTGTTTAAATACTGAATGTGTTTAAAACAAAGCAGCCTTTTTTTCATCAAGCACCCTAAGACTACAATCATAGCATATCATAACCCATAATGCACAGTCAAAATCATTCCAAAAAACACACACAGGACACAAAACATTTTGTTTGTATTCTCAACAAACTTGTTTTCCCCTTTCAAACCAATATTGTAATATTGACACCATCACAACAACTTTGATTCAGAATATCATCCTTATTATCATAATCATAATGATCTTTATGCATATTTAAATTAACCTTGTGTTACATTAAGATGAACAGGCACTACACCAGTTAGGAGATCAAATTACATCACTAACTATAAACATACACACGTCTGCCAATACAGGGGTTTCACAACATGAGCCCTGTCCCACTTGTGTGCATAAGGAAGAGAAAAATCAACATTAAAAAAGCATTTACATATACACCGTTTTTACTGCCTCAATGTAGTTAGGTTTAATTTCCAACTCAACACAGTTGTACAGTTACAATAGAATAAAATCCTTAAATTACATCATCATATACAAATCTGACAGCGTGGGGTAACATCACGCTCTTATATGGTACATTGACAATTCCATTGCGATGCAATTCATACGATATGGTACCTATTACTTAATATGCTTTCCATTGCTGTTATTTTGTTGTAACACATTTGCATGTATGATACTACATTTTGTCTTAGTATTTGATCACTTGCATTTTTTTATTATTATTTTATTTACAATTACACAACTCATACACGCTGAATGATAAAGATTTTTGTTTTCCAAAAAATATCTACCCGAGGTGTGTGTGTGTGTAAAGGCTATAAGATCATTTGATGATATTAGTTATTTTTGCTGGGCAGTTTACACGAAGATACATAACTTGTGAGCTGGTGATGTTTTCTCTCAACAGTGATACCAAGACCTGGTGAAATCTCCTCTGAAGCCATAACCAAAACACATCTCGCCAATATAATAATGTTCTATGACATCAAACTTGATGCGGTTTAACCTCATGTTCATGACCCCTGTTCTGTGCAAAGCTTTCTGCTCTCACAACATTATTGCATGCCTGATTTAGATAGCCCACCATTGGCAAAAATATTTGAATCGGATAAACATCTGATAAACTAGATTTGTCAGCAAGTACTGTAATATTTTCTGTATATACAGTATGTGCATTTAAAGCAGGGGCTGAGTTAGGTGTGAGCATGTGAAGTATACTACCATGAGCAATCTAAAGTAGAGTTAATTACTTCTGTCAAAGAAAGGATTTCTTATATACTGTAGTCACTGTGGTATGCTCTTGTCTTCCCCCCTGTGGATCAAATATTGAATGATCAAATAAATACTGAGACAACAGGTAGCAGTTAGTTGCATGACAGGGTTATGTGATAGTTGAGTTATTGCATGAGGAAAGAGTTTTATGTATTTCAGATTTCGGTCATTCTTTGGCTCAGTAGGGGGGCGATTCCGACCCGAGTTAAGTGGCGTAAATGGAACATAGTCCCTTTTAATGAACTTTTACCTCTATGCTTGTACTGACCTTGAATTTAAGCATGCGAATAGCATGCTATTCACCTGCTATTCGTTCGGGGTAGAGATCTAAGAAACGAAGGCGTGACGGAGGTTTGTCTACAGATACGCCGTATTCTGACCGTGACCTAATTCCCTAATAATTCCACTACTTTGACACTGTAGCGAATCTGCCGGTTCCAATTGGAAAAAGCATCCATTTTTTTCTTATATAGAAATAACAGCATTATCCATGCACTTCAATGTTTCAATTGATAAGAGCTATTGATAAGAGCTAGGTTAAAGAATATTCTATTTGGAGAAGGGGATTATAAATACACACAGCAATTGTTTTATATGATTCTTCCTTATGATCCCAGGAGACGAATGTGAAATCTGTCATATGGAAGCAAACTGAAAATCATATCAACATGACATGTATTGCGGCCTCTTTTCCGCAGTGAAATAGGCCATAAATAACTTTGCCATTAGTAAGAAATTTAATTGTGTGCCCTCATAATTTGCGTGGATGAAATTTGGAGACCCAAGATATAGGGTTCTGTAGGGCTGAACCTGGCTAGTTGATGTTTGTGCATTTGAATGTTTTAATTATATACCCAGATTTTTCTCCTTTTTATTTTACCATTTGAATCATGTTAAATATTAGCCAATATCGGGAACCACCGTCAGTAATACCCACATAGATTTCTAAAAAAGTCACTTTAGTGTCAGTAGAAAAAATTATTGTAGCTTACATTTTGCATCCTTCTATTCTATTCTGTTTACCTTTCTTTCCTCTGTCACCTCTGTGCAGTTGTTGCTGAGGGTTGCTAGCATTTCTGGATCATATTAGGCTAACGTTGTGCAATAATTTGGGACATGTAGCATATTTTAATCATTCTGGAACTCAGACCACACGGTTCACAACGACTGGACCATCGTTGTCCAACAGTTCCATGATTAGGACTCGATTATTGTTCCACCCTCATACACCTTCCACTAATTCATGGATTGAATTTGAATATGATAACTTTCAGGATAATTCAAACCACTGTATTTTTTATTAATCAATATATTTCATGCATAAAGGCTTTCCAAACCTGTTTTTTTTTAATGATTTATACATACTTTCCTAACCCTTAAAATTTGCCTACATAATCTACAAGATCAGAGCATTTTTAAATCTACCAGCTGGTGCTGAAATGGAGATGAATATGCATATATTTAGATACCTTTCTTTCATTGATCCCTATATTTGGAACCCGTTCTCTAGATGTATTCTAGTCTGTCGTCAAAGTTCTAATTAAAGGTTCACCGTATTTAAAGGGATGGCTTAAGATAAATGTACTGAAAACCCTAATGAATGAAAAATCCCAGAGAAAATCTGTTGGCCAGCAAGTGGGAGGGTTTATTAGCTGTTTAATTAAATGCATTCAGCACGCACAAGGGAACCACGCCTGCAAAGAATGTTACGCACCTTCATAAGGTAAGTCTGAATACCAACTACTGAGAAGTGCGCAGGAAAGGCGTGTGTAGGAAAGGGCGTACACTCCTAAGTCAGAATTGGGCCCCAAGGAGAATGGGTTCATAAGTGCTTTTTGCCTTGTAGGGTTCTCCATGACAGTGGAATACAACATGTCTCTTTAAAAACAGCATGTCTCCATCCAGGCCCCTACAACTGCATTCATGTCCACATTTTCATTTTATATCCTTAAAACAACTAAAGTTAATATGCCTGATTAAGTCACCTGAACAATCAAACCTTTCTAGTTACCACTGACAGATAAAATAAAAGCAAACTGGTGATAATATCATGCCCACTGACCCAAAAAATACAGAATTCCCCTCACATGCATTCTAGATAATACCCCCAATGAATTGAAATGAACAATTAACAGGTATTGTAGATATACCCAGCAAATTAACAGGTATTGTAGATATACCCTGCAATTAACAGGTATTGTAGATATACCCTGCAATGAATTGAAATGAGATGTTATGATTCAAGGGTGGTGATGGAAAGAGAGAAAAAGGTATATACACCAACTCCACTTCCGGTTATGAAGTCAGACACAAGTTTGTGGTGCTATTCCAATGCTGTTTCTGTGTCTAATGGTGAACTCTGATCCTCTGCATTGGTTTTCATATCAGCGGATTTGTTGCATCTTGTAGCCTTAATATGGCTTGGAGGTTTAGGGAAAGCCTGTTGCATAGCACATTCTGAGATAAACACTTAGTGTAGCAATGCACACACTGGTAAAAGGGATTAGGGACCAAATCACAAAAAATAAAATCTATGGTACATTTTGTGGTACTTTTAACAATACACAGCATTCCCAATGTAAACATGAGGACTGAACACATAGCATTGAAAATGCTACACAAAATGGCACCATATACACACAATGCAGGCTGAGTAGCTTGTTCTGGTTAAACGGGTAGGTAGGTATAATTGGTTACATTATTGTCACACTGTTATAGGAGAATGTAGTGCAAATGTATTTTACATCAGCTGCATGATCTTTATATCAAACACAGCACAGATATGCAAAATGTGTCCCTGCATTGGCTCAATGTTATGTTTGAGTTTGTGTCGACTGGAATAAATGCTGCTCCTGTTTTAGTGTTTAAGTCCTCCCCACCTCAAATACTGGATGAATATAATATTGATATATTGTCTTTTCTTACATTACTAAGATTATATTTAGTCAAGACTGCTTGGCGCATCTGTTGGGCAAGGGATGTGTTGTTCATAAGTCTCTGTCTCTGTGCAGTGCCATTGGATGGGACAGTCCGAGCTGCCTCCAATGGCATACCCTCCTCCTCTGGGGTTATTAAATCTCCTCGACGTAATTGGCCGGGTACAGTCCCTCTCGGCCTGTATCCAGGCGACCTCGACACCAGCCTTGGTCATCTTCATCCTCAGTCTTGGTCAGTTCATCACCTGTGAAGAACATCTCCTTAATCAACTTGCATTCCATGCTCTTTCCATGACGGAACAACATTATGGTCAATAGTACATTTAGACATCTTTGTTTTTTCCTTTATCACATCCCTATTAGCAAAGATCAGGCAGGATGTGCATCATGTTGTTAGGAAGACCCTACTAACACCCTCTAATATAGGGACAGTCAGAAGACGATTGCTAATGACTAGCAGGTGCCTGTAATTGGAGGAAGTTGAATGTGGCCATTATTGACTAACCACTACAATCTTCCTCTGGGAATAAAGTGACTTTGGAATGGAATGCACAGATAAGGCAGGTCATTTCCCATGACCTCATCTCCACCCCCCTATCAAGTCAGCTTGGCCATAATAAGCCATCTGGCACTGATAGTTGAGGTAAACTGCACTGTTGGACTCAAATCATAGGGCCAAGAATAGGGTTAAACTGGAAATACATCGTAGCCAAATCAAGAGACATCAAAGATGGTGAAGTGTTGTCGTTGCTTACCAGCTTTGAAGGTGAGCTCATCTTGTTCCTGTCCGTCATAATCATACAGAGCACGCACCCGGACCCCAGACGCGGTCCCGGTCCCAGCACCCCCTTTTCCGGCGCTGCTAGAGTCTTCCTCAAAGGAGTTTTCATTCCCACCCCCATTGGTCTCACCGCCTGAATGAGCTGCAGGCGCCTCATCATCGGACCAATCAGTGGAGTAGGCCTGGTTCTTTTCATAGCTGCTCACACTGCAACAGAAGGGTTAGGAAGATACATGGGTTTGATCGGGAGAATTTCATAGATAATACAAACATGACTAATGTAGACTAGAGCAACAGTAATTAACAGAGTAAATGAAAGACATCTATATAATCAATATATATCCAGTTAATTAAATGGAGACTGTAAAAAAAGGCATGTTAGATCCCGCGTGTTTGATGACATTTAAATGGTTTGACTAGGGTAGGTCCCGGTGTGGCAGTAGATGGTGTGTGGCAGTAGATGGTGTGTGTAGTGTTTGATCAGTGTTGTGGTCCTCTCACCTGCCACGGTCACCAGGCAGTGCCACATGATCAGCGCTGATGCTGATCAATTGAAGGAAGACAGAAAAACAAATGGTATGGCATCATGGGAGATATTGATTAACCCTGGCATGCCATTTTGTGTGTGTTGTGTGTGTGTGTGTTTTTTGTCAGTAGCAATTTCACCAGTGGAGTGATCCTCTCACCTGCCGCGGTCTCCAGGCGGTGCGACATGGTCAGTGCTGGGGGTCGGTGGGGCCCCAGCCGGCTTCTGCACCTTCTCCCTCTTAACAACAGCAGCGGCATCTGGGTTATAGTCCTGGAAGGCAGAGCAGATGATAAATACGTCTACACTGAAGCAGAGACTCAGATCTGGCCAATGGCATTTAACTTTTCCTTTTTAAATCAGTCAGTAAATCAACAATCTTCCAACTGAAAGCCAATTTACTGAACAGGGTTATTAAAAATGCATACTTGTATCTGGGGAGAAATGTCTATGAATAGCTGAACCTTTGTTAGCCTACATGTTGTTGTAAATATTCCTGAATAGACAACTATGTTGAAGTAATGCAGAGTACCGCACAGTACCTCAAACATGGGCCAGTTCATATGCATGCCAGGGCCATGGTGGTTGCTGAACCACTGCAGGTCCTCCTGTGTGTTGGCAGTCAGGATGGTGCGCTCCAGTTCTCTGTATACCGTGCCATAGCTGGGGAGAAGACAGAGAGCACATTGTAACACGCAGAGAGAGAGGGGGCCTGTTTAAGGGACAATAATACAGTAGGGCTGCCAGTGCAAACTGTCCAGCGCTGATGGTACTGTTTTCCTGGAGGGTTTCTAGTTGTTTATGAAGGGTCAGCACTCAGAACAACAGAGTGGAATGGTTGAAAGACAAGGTAATTCGGGCCCATTCATAGCATGAGGTGAGGCTACACAGAATACAGACAACACATTTGCATTCAAATTGGAGTAGTGAGATATGAGGTGGAGTCCCGACAGATGGCATTTTTCCACCAAAAGGTGGAGACAAAAACACAGAATAACTGACAGTCAAGCCCTACAGATGATGACATTTCCTGGGTGATATTGCAAAAAATGTAGGCGTAAAATGCTATAAAGGACAATCAAATGGACGATTCGAATTCTTCCAAACACATACAAGTTACAAGTGATGTTTCTGCTTTTACTGCTGACAATGAGACAAGCTGTCTGTATTTGCATGAGTGTGTTGGTGGAAGCTGAGGCCTGGGTTTGTAGTTGTTAGCATACCAATAACCCTGTCTATGGTTGATTTATGGGTTATCACCAATACTGTCGTCCAAAAGGCCAGTGTACTTAGTACTCCATACCACACTATAAAAGCCTACACTCATCCTCCATTCTAATCATAAACCAAGACCAAACACCCAGGAAACAGCTTGAATGAACTCCTTATTCCAATCACCATGGAACCTGGCTTTGTATCACATGCAATTTGATTCACAGCCAAGAATATGACAAGCATTCACTCTGACATGATGCAATTTGTCTGAAATGTAATTAACTGCATCATTGAGATTTATCTATTTGAAACTAACTGCAATGACAGTGACAACATAAATCAAGCACATTGGGAGTAGATTTCCTCTGAATGTGATAAAATAATCCATAGACTCAACTAATAACTCAAAATAATGCAGATAAGCACTTAAAGAGATGAATGCTGTAATTAAGGAATTTTGACTGTATTATCAACATGAATGTTGAATTGTTTTTCAAGGCAGATTTGCTGTTGTGTAGATGATACCAATTTCATTATACAATGCATTTGGAAAGTATTCAGACACCCTTGACTTTTTCCACATTTTGTTACGTTACAGCCTTATTCTAAAATGGATGAATTGTTTTTTCCCCTCATCCATCTATAGACAATTCCCCATAATGACAAAGCAAAAACTGAAATATTAAATGTACATAAGTATTCAGACCCTTTACTCAGTACTTTGTTGAAGCACCTTTGGCAGTGATTACAGCCATTACCCAAGTCTTCTTGGGTATGACAGTACAAACCTGGCACACCTGTATTTGGGGAGTTTTTCCCATTCTTTTCTGCAGATCCTCTCAAGCTCTGTCAGGTTGGATGGGGAGCGTCGCTGCACAGATATTTTCAGGTCTCTCCAGAGAGGTTCGATTGGGTTCATGTCCGGGCTCAGGACATTCAGAAACTTCTCCCAAAGCCACTCCTGCGTTGTCTTGGCTGTGTGCTTAGGGTCGTTGTCCTGTTTGAAGGTGAACCTTGCTCCAGTCTGAAGTCCTGAGTGCTCTGGAGCAGGTTTTCATCAAGGACCTCTCTGTACTCTACTCCATTCATCTTTCCCTTGATCCTGACTAGTCCAGGCCAAAGAGTTCAATCTTGGTTTCATCAGACCAGAGAATCTTGTTTCTCATGGTCTGAGAGCCTTTAGGTGACTTTTGGCAAACTCCAAGCGGATAATTTAATCAATTTTAGAATAAGGCTGTAATGTAACAAAATGTGGAAAAAGGCAAGGGGTCTGAATACTTTCCGAATGCACTGTATGTACAACATCTATACAAGCCTGGGTTAAAACACATGAGTATTGAAGTATATGTCATTTAAATACTTATTTTCTGTTTATTTGAGTATTTTCAAAAAATGTGGCCAAATCAGCTACTTCTATTTTAAGTATTTTAAAGTAATTTCAAATAACTTTCTATAAATAGCCAAGAAGATGTACTTCTTGTATTTCCAAATACATTATTTCAAATACCCCTACGACTAAAGGGTTTTGAACGCATTAAGTAATTAAATATCTGCATTTGAAAATACACTTTCCTGTGTCTGTGTATTTCCAAATATGCGCCAATACTTTTCCGAGTGTATTTCCAAATACAATCCAATATTCAACCATGTTCATTTTCCAATTTAAAAAATGTAAACAATTTTACATCAAAATGTCTTTAAAAGTATTGAAATACCCTAAATAGTATTTAAACACAGGTCTGATCCTGTACCAACTGAAAAGTTTTCCTCAATAACCCTTTCATTCAAAGGCCATGTGGGAGGATAGGTTGATGTAGGTTATGTAATAAAGGATGGGCTGTAGTATGTATGGGATGATAGAGGATAACACCAGTCACTGACCTTTGGTTCTCAGTGAGATTGAGGTGGCGTTTAATGTCCAGCAGGATCTCTTTAAGGAAGGTGAGTCTCTTGACCTCATGCTGCTGACACTGGTCAAACACTTGCTCCATGCTCTCCTGGTATGGGGGAGTGACCGCACTCAACTCCGACAGAGACTTCTCATACTTCTCCTTAGCCTAGGGGATGATAAGGACAACATCAGCTCTGACAGATAATGATGTCATTTTGACGTCATTACAACTAGATGTTTTGCACTCTGGGTTGAATACCAAGCAACCTGCATCCATACACCGTGGGTGTGTACACTGTAAGCATCTCACTCTCCCTGGCCCAGAGTAATCTGCTCTTGTCATCACCAGGGCTCCGTGAATAGAGTCGGAGATCCACCTTGCTGGATTACGTCCTGTGTGTTCACCACTGTAATCTCACCAAGTCTTCTTAAATAGTCCTGCATTGATTCTGTTTTTCACAGCTTTATTTCACTTGAACCACTAACAGAAACAGAAACTAATAATAATGATTAGTCTGTTTGAGATATGATGTACGTAGTATATTGCAATAGCACATGCACTCACCACAGTGTTAATACCACTACATATACAGTCGAAGTCGGAAGTTTACATACACCTTAGCCAAATACATTTCAACTCAGTTTTTAACAACACCTGATATTTAAAAAGTAAACATTTTAGGTCAGTTAGGATCACCACTTTATTTTAAGAATGTGAAATGTCAGAATAATAGTAGAGAGAATTATTTATTTCAGCTTTTATTTCTTTCATCACATTCCCAGTGGGTCAGAAGTTTAAATACACACAGTTAGTATTTGGTAGCATTGCCTTTAAATGGTTTAACTTGGGTCAAACATTTCGGATAGTCTTCCACACGCTTCCCATAATACATGGGGTGAATTTTGGCTCATGCCTCCTGACAGAGCTGGTGTAACTACGTCAGGTTTGTAGGCCTCCTTGCTCGCACACGCTTTTTCAGTTATGCCCGCACAATTTCTATAGCATTGAGGTCAGGGCTTTGTGAGGGCCACTCCAATACCTTGACCTTGTTGTCCTTAAACCATTTTGCCACAACTTTGGAAGTATGCTTGGGGTCATTGTCCATTTGGAAGATCCATTTGCGACCAAGCTTTAACTTCCTGACTGATGTCTTGAGATGTTGCTTCAATATATCCACATAATTGTCCTCCCTCATGATGCCATCTATTTTGTGAAGTGCACCAGTCCCTCCTGCAGCAAAGCATGCCCACAACATGATGCTGTCACCCCCATGCTTCACGGTTGGGATGGTGTTCTTTGGCTTGCAAGCCTCCCCCTTTTTCCTCCAAACATAATGATGGTCATTATGGCCAAACAGTTCTATTTTTGTTTAATCAGACCAAAGGACATTTCTCCAAAAAGTACGACCTTTGTCCCCAAGTGCAGTTGCAAACCATAGTCTGTTTTTTTTATGGTGGTTTTCGAGCAGTGGCTTCTTCCTTGCTGAGCGGCCTTTCTGATTATGTCGATATAGGACTCGTTACTGTGGAAATAGATACTTTTGAACATGTTTCCTCCAGCATCTTCACAAGGTCCTTTGCTGATGTTCTGGGATTGATTTGCACTTTTCGCACCAAAGTACGTTCATCTCTAAGAGACAGAACGCGTCTCCTTCCTGAGCGGTATTGAAATAAATACATCCACAGGTACACCTCCAATTAGCCTATCAGAAGCTTCTAAAGCCATGACATCATTTCTGGAATTTTCCAAGCTGTTTAAAAGGCACAGTCAACTTAGTGTATGTAAACTTCTGACTCACTGGATTTGTGATGCAGTGAATTCTAAGTGAAATAATCTGTCTGTAAACAATTGTTGGAAAAATGACTTGTGTCATGCACAAAGTAGATGTCCTAACTGACTTGCCCCCCAAAAATTGTTATTAACAAGAAATTTGTGGAGTGGTTGAAAAACGAGTTTTAATGACTCCAACCTAAGTGTATGTAAACTTCCGACTTCAACTGTATTTTAAAACAGTTGTAATGACACTAGTCAAAATGGAATTGTCACCTGTTTGGTTGTGGTTGTCTCACCTAGCTATCTTAAGGTGAATGCACCAACTGTAAGTCGCTCTGGATAAGACCGTTTGCTAAATGACTAAAATGTTCATGTAAATGTTTGTCCTGACTGTCCACAAGAATCCAAATAGGTCACATCAGGTTTGCAACGAATAACTTCAATCTGATCCCCTTTCACCTGTAGAGGGGGAAGGAAAGAACTAGTGGGGATGAACAACTAATGTCTTGTTGTAAATCAAAGGAGAAGATCCAGGCTTGCGCCCTCCAAATTCACTAAAGGAATGTGCTTTGTCTCAACAGACCTTTTTTCAGCTGAAACTCGAATACGTTGAAAAGCGAATACTGGAAAAATATTTCTAATGTAGAATGTGGGGAATGGTCAGAGGCGATCTATAGAACACTAATGTCATTTTGTTTGTTATTTTGTGATGTCATTAAAAATATTATAAAGGAAATACTGTAACTTGGAAAGTATACCCACCCAAGTTCCCATACTATGCATTGTGCATGTAATAGGAAAAATGATGAAAGTGTTTGTTAAGAGAGGGAAGTGATGTGAAGAGCTATAAGAGATAATTGTTTTCCATAACTTTGCACTGTGAGTAGTCACCGCCCCGAAGTGAGGCCAGAGAGTGTGTCAGCCTACCCGAACTACCCCCTTCGAGCAAAAGGTATAAATGATGGGTTAAGAACACATTAGACCAGAAAAAGTGTGAAGCGCGCAGCTGCACATTTAAAATGGTTTGAACTTTGAATCTCAACATGAGATGGAGAAGATAAACTCCCCTCCCTGACAATCACTGGTATGGCTGATTAGCTGACCGAAGTAAAGCATCTTCGAAAGCGAATTTAAGTAGGACCATCCTGTTACTCTGCACAAGCTATCACATTACTCTAATCTCATCACCCTACTGGGGAACCATCGATACGGTTGTCTAGCCTATCTTCAAAGAAGCATCTTCAAGAGGGAATGGAAGGAAAATCAACTCTGTAGTTCTGTTCAGCACTACATGACAAGTCACCGGATACAAAAAACTACAAAACCGGATACGAAAAACTACAAAGAAGGATAACAGTAGAAGACTTGTTCAAACCATTTCAGACAATCAGAGCCTTACAAGAGTGCTGCGAAAGGGCCAATCCCCCTTTCCAAGGCTGTCCTGTTCACCGAGAGAACCCCGGCGGACCCAGGCATTTCACGTAAATACATTCATGATTTCTCACTCAAAGCGGGCGGCAGTTTGTGTGCAAAGTATATGGTTACTGTAGGTGAAAGTTGTTTCTGAATGTACAAATGTTAAGTGTCTCTGTGCCACTCTCTCAATCTCTTCTTTAACAAGCAGCCATGTTGTTATCATTCCGCTAGGGACCTGTTTTCAACGTACCAAGTCCCCAGTCAATAACCAGTGTTTATCCTGTGTTCCCATTTAATTAGCTAGTAAATAAATAATTAAACCAATTTGTGTAGTACTGAATCATAAGTAAGGCTCATGTTTTTGCAGATGCCAGGAGGTTACGACTGTTCAGAATGATGATATGATACGGGTTTATGATTAATAAGTTGACTGTTTATATATGTGATAGGTAAAAACCTTTTAGAGTTTAATTCGGGAGATGGTAAATCTTTAAAGAACCGCTCTATTGGTGTCCCAGATCCTAATGAGTTAATTGTTACATTATTCATTTAACTGGTTAACAATTAAACATAGTTAGTTAATTAGATTAATAACAGTCTTCATATTAATGTTAAAGTCAAGTCACGACATGTTTGATATGCATAACGTCAAATTCTATGGCGTAAAGTCTTACATTTTCATACATTTGTACAAAAAGGGTAGTCATGTCCTTTTTTCCATTTGTTGGGCCTCTGTCTCACCTTCTGCATGTCATGTTTGCACTTGTCTGTTTTCTCGTGGAGTTTCTTCTGCTGATCAGTTGTGACGGAGGCCTGTGTCTTCCCGTCTGCCTCTCGGGTGGCGGCCAGTTTCTCCTCCTTACACGCCATGTGGTACGTTTTCTTAGCAGTCTCCATCTGTGGAAGCACGTATACAATCTTAGTATCTCTATAGATACATTGTTAAATACTAATACATTTAAGCATGCAGGTGACTTAATTTAGTTATTGTTGAAAGGGCAATGTTCTTCTCTGATGGTCAGCTTGGATGAGTGACTCAGCAAGACTCATTATACTAAACAAAACAGAACTAACACATAAACACCTGTAGCTATAGTACCTAGCTATTTGGCAGAGCAGCTTGTGTGCTGACTCAGATGTAGCTCAAATGACAAATATTTTAAAGATGGCCTAAACACTACATAGGCTAGCACAGACTTGAATATGTTCCGGGATTCTTCTGATGACATTAAGGAGTACACCACATCAGTCACTGGCTTTATCAATAAGTGCGTTGAGGATGTCGTTCCCACAGTGACTGTACGTACATACCCCAACCAGAAGCCATGGATTACAGGCAACATTCACACTGAGCTAAAGGGGGTAAAGGAGCAGGAGGCTAACCCGGAAGCTTATAAGAAATCCCACTTTGCCCTCCAACAAACCATCAAACAGGCAAAGCATCAATACAGGACTAAAATCGAATCGTACTACACCGGCTCCGAAACTCGTCGGATGTGGCAGGGCTTGCAAACTATAACAGACCACAAAGGGAAGCACAGCCGAGAGCTGCCCAGTGACATGAGCTTACCAGACGAGCTAAATAACTTCTATGTTCACTTCAAGGCAAGTAACACTGAAACATGCATGAGAGCATCAGCTGTTCCGGCCGACTGTGTGATCATGCTCTCCGTAGCCGATGTGAGTAAGAGCTTTAAACAGGTCAACATTCACAAGGCCGCAGGGCCAGACGGATTACCAGGACGTGTACTCCGAGCATGTGCAGACCAACTGTCAAGTGTCTTCACAGACATTTTCAACCTCTCCCTGTCTAAGTCTGTAATACCAACATGTCTCAAGCAGACCACCATAGTTTCTGTGCCCAAGAACACTTGGGTACAGGGAGGAGGTGAGGGCACTCGGAGTGTGGTGTCAGGAAAACAACCTCTAGCCACCCTAGTCCCCTCCTGTACTCCCTGTTCACTCATGACTGCACGGCCAGGCATGACTCCAACACCATCATTAAGTTTGCTGATTTGTATTTATTTAACCTTTATTTAACTAGGCAAGTCAGTTAAGAACAAATTCTTATTTTCAATGACGGTCTAGGAACAGTGGGTTAACTGCCTGTTCAGGGGCAGAACGACAGATTTGTACCTTGTCAGCTCGGGGGTTTGAACTTGCAACCTTCCGGTTACTAGTCCAACGCTCTAACCACTGGGCTACCCTGCCGCAACAGTGGTAGGCCTGATCACTGACAACGATGAGACAGCCTATAGGGAGGAGTTCAGAGACCTGGCCATGTGGTGCAAGGACAACAACCACTCCCTCAACATGATCAAGTCAAAAGGAGATGACTGTGGACTACAGGAAAAGGAGGACAGAGCACGCCCCCATTCTCATCGACGGGGCTGTAGTGGAGCAGGTTGAAAGCTTCAAGTTCCTTGGCGTCCACATCACCAACAAACTAACATGGTCCAAGCACACCAAGACAGTCATGAAGAGGGCACGACAAAACCTATTCAGGAGACTTGGCATGGGTCCTCAGATCCTCAAAAGGTTTTACAGCTGCACCATCGAGAGCATGCTGACTGGTCGCATCACCGCCTGGTATGGCAATACCAGGCAACTGCTCGGCCCTCGACCGCAAGGCACTACAGAGGGGAGTGCGTACGGCCCAGTACATCACCGGGGCCAAGATTCCAGCCATCCAGGACCTCTATACCAGGCGGTGTCAACGGAAGGCCCTAAAAATTGTCAAAGACTCTAGCCACCCTAGTCATAGACTGTTCTCTCTGCTACCGCACAGCAAGCGGTACCAGAGCGCCAGGTCTAGGTCGAAGAGGCTTCGAAACAGCTTCTACCCCCAAACCATAAGACTCCTGAACAGCTAAACAAATGGCTATCCAGACTATTTGCATTACCCCCCCATACCCCTTTTACGCTGCTGCTACTCTCTGTTATTAGCTATGCATAGTCACTTTAATAACTCTACCTAAATGTACATATTACCTCAATTACCTCGACACAGGTGCCCCCGCACATTGACTCTGGACCGGTACCCCTTGTATATAGCCCCGCTATTGTTATTTACTGCTGCTCTTTAATTATATGTTATTCTTATCTCTTACTTATTTTTTTGGTATTTTCTGAAAACTGCATTGTGTGTTAAGGGCTTGTAAGTATGCATTTCACTGTAAGGTCTACACCTGTTGTATTCGACACATGTGACAAATAAAATTGGCTTTGATTTGATTTGACTCCAGCGAGTCCCAGTCCAATGACAGCTGTGTAATGTGTGCGTCACCCATCCTACTCCCATGCAGTACCTTGGCAGCCAGACAGACTGATGCACAACCAAATAGACTAATCAACCAGTTGTAGTTACAGAGGTCAGTCATGAAGACAGCCAAGCGTGTCAAATAGCTACCCACATTCATACATTCACTGTATTGTACACTTTGTATTTAATAATAAAGTGGTTTTCCCAATCACTCTAAAAGTAACTGATATTCATGTTAGCCATGTAAGTACACATGATGTTGCAATAAGGAGGATACAACAGATCCCCTTCCCTAAAACTTCCTGTCCACTTACCTCTTTGAGCTTCTTGGCCCATGGTTTCTGGGCCTTCTTGAAGCCCTCGTCAGCCTCTTTGGCCTCCTTGAAGCCTCCGATCATCTGCTTGTGGTAGGCCTCCTTCTGCCAGTTCTTGACCTTCTCCAGGTCTTCGTTGAGCAGGCCGTTCTTCACCTCCTGGTGCAGCTCACTCACCTTCTCAGCCTCGGTCATCACACCCAGCCACGCCCTCTCCACGGTGCCATACTGGGGTCCTGGGGTTAGAGAATATCACAGGAGGACATTCAATCAAAACATATAGGTTTCAGAAAAAAATATTGAAAATGTGAATGTGACCAACTCAGTGGTCTTGTGGTCAGAGTGTCTGCCCTGAGGTTGAAAGGTTGGAAGTTTGATCCCCAACCGAGTCATACCAAAGACTGAAGAAATGGGATCCAATGCATCTCTGTTTGGCCTTTAGTATTAAGGAGATAATTGGGGGTAAGGCCCTGCGATAGACTAGCGTCCTTTCCAGGGGGTGTACTTGTACATCAAGCCGTCTCACGCTACTTGTACATCAAGCTGTCTCACGCTCCTGCTCTTATGAGCCATTCCAGTTTGCACAAGTTAAGCCTCCTCATCTTACAGAAAACACTCACAATACAATCGGGACAGGTGGAGCTGAGCAGTGAGTTAAATCAAAGGAATTTAACATGGGATGAAGACTTCAAAACAGACGCCAAACAGACAATCCCAATACTGGCCTTTCTCGATCAGCTGTCTCCATCTCTTGGACCAGGCGGTCAGCTGGTCACCATAGGCCTTCTCAATCTTGGCACGTTCCTGAAGGCAGCCCATGAGGTCATTGCAGAGCCGGTGGCCGTCGTCAATCCGCTTAACGGCGCGCTTGTAGTTTCCCACCTGAGAATGGTCAGAGGAGGGTAGACATATGAGGTACAAGAGCAAAACACAAGGCTTCCCTATATATCAATGATTGAAGATGAGGATGCAGTCAAGTGCAATACTCAATATGCCAAATCTCTAAGAGCACTAAGATATCTTTAGGTGGGAATAACTAATCTGACGAGCCAGCATAAACTGTAAAATAAGAGAGAGTCAAATAAGAAATGGAGATAAAATTGTTCAAATAAATTGTTTAACTGTGGTGTAGTGACGGAAATGATAAATTATCTACTAATACCCTGCAGTAACAATAAAGAATCACCTGTACTCACTTTCATCATTCTCATACCACCTTAAGAGATGCCACCTTAACACAGGCATTGCAGTGCCTGCAGGAGGCATAAGCTACTGGTGCATGACATAGGGAGGTGGGGGGGGCGGCTCATGCCTGTGCATGTGTAGTTATGCAATGGCAGCGGCTTTGTGTGTGTGGCCATCGCTGTGACTTTTTCCACATTTTGTTAAGTTACTCTAAAATGAATAAAATATAATACAGTACCTTGCAAAAGTATTCAGCCCCCTTGGGTTTTTCCTATTTTGTTGCATTACAACCTGTAATTTAAATAGATTTTTATTTGGATTTCAAGTAATGGACATACACAAAATAGTCCAAATCGGTGAAGTGAAATAAAAAAAATTACTTGTTTAATTTTTTAAAGTAAAAATGGAAAAGTGGTGCATGCATATGTATTCACCCCCTTTGCTATGAACCCCCTAAACAAGATCTGGTGCAACCGATTACCTTCAGAAGTCACATAATTAGTTAAATAAAGTCCACCTGTGAGATTGGGGTATCTGTCCATAGGAACACTTTAAGCCGTACACTCAACAGAGCTGGGCTTTACAGAAGAGTGGCCAGAAAAAAGCCATTGCTTAAAGAAAAAAATAAGCAAACACGTTTGGTGTTCGCCAAAAGGCATGCGGGAGACTCCCCAAACATATGGAAGAAGGTAGTCTGGTCAGATGAGACTAAAATTGAGCTTTTTGGTCATCAAGGAAAACACTGTTTCTGGCGCAAACCCAACATCTCTCATCACCCCGAGAACTCCATCCCCACAGTGAAGCATGGTGGTGGCAGCATCATGCGGTGGGGATGTTTTTCCATCGGCAGGGACAGAGAAACTGGTCAAAATTGAAGGAATGATGGATGGCACTAAATACAGGGAAATTCTTGAGGAAAACCTGTTTCAGATTTCCAGAGATTTGAGACTGGGACGGAGGTTCACCTTCCAGCAAGACAATGACCCTAAGCATACTGCTAAAGCAACACTCGATGGGGGAACATTTAAATGTCTTGGAATAACCAGGTCAAAGCCCAGACCTCAATCCAATTGAGAATCTGTGGTAGGATGTAAAGATTGTGGTACACCAGTGGAACCCATCCAACTTGAAGGAGCTGGAGCAGTTTTGCCTTGAAGAATGGGCAAAATTCCCAGTGGCTAGATGTGCCAAGCTTATAGAGACATGCCCAAGAGACTTGCAGCTGTAATTGCTGCAAAAAGGTGTCTCTACAAAGTATTGACTTTGGGGGGGGGGGGGGGTTATGCACACTCAAGTTTTCTGTTTTTCTTTCTTATTTATTTCACAATAAAAAATATTTTGCATCTACAAAGTGGTAGGCATGTTGTGTAAATCAAATGATACAGACCCCCCTAAAAATCTATGTTAATTCCAGGTTGTAAGGCAACAAAATAGGAAAAATGCCAAGGGGGTGAATACTTTCGCAAGCCACTGTAAATGTCCCCAATACACCATAATGACAAAGCAAAAACAGGTTTTTAGAAATGTTTGCAAATTGATTAAAAATAAAAAACAGAAGTACCTTATTTACATAAGTATTCAGACCCTTTGCTATGAGACTCAATATTTAGCTCAGGTGCATCCTGTTTCCATTGATCATCCTTGAGATGTTTCTACAAATTGATTGGAGTCCACCTGTGGTAAATTCAATTGATTGGACGTGATTAAGGAAAAGCACACACCTGTCTTTATAAAGGTCCTACAGTTGACAGTGCATGTCAGAGCAAAATCCAAGCCATGATGTTGAAGGAATTGTCCGTTGTGCTCCGAGTCAGGATTGTGTCGAGGCACAGATCTGGGGAAGTGTACCAAAACATTTCTGCAGGATTGAAGTTCCCCAAGAACACAGTGGCCTCCATCATTCTTAAATTGAAGAAGTTTGGAACCACCAAGACTTCCTAGAGCTGACTGCCTGGCCAAACTGAGCAAACAGGGGAGAAGGGCCTTGGTCAGGGAGATGACCAAGAACCCAATGGTCACTTTGACATAGCTCTAGAGTTCCTCTGTGAAGATTGGAGAACCTTCCAGAAGGACAACCATCTCTGCAGCACTCGACCAATCAGGCCTTTATGGTAGAATGGCCAGACGGAAGACACTCCTCAGTAAAATGCACATGACAGCCCACTTGGAGTTTGCCAAAAGTCACCAAAAAGGACTCTCAGTCCATGAGAAACAAGATTCTCTGGTCTGATGAAACTAAGAATGAACTCTTTGTGCCTGAATGCCAAGTGTCACATCTGGAGGAAACCTGGCACCATCCCTACATTGAAGCATGGTGGTGGCAGCATCATGCAGTGGGGATGTTACTCAGCGGCAGGGACTGGGAGACTAGTCAGGATCGAGGCAAAGATGAACGGAGCAAAGTACAGAGAGATCCTTGAAAACCTGCTACAGAGCACTCAGGATCTCAGACTGGGGCAAAGGTTCACTTTTCAACAGGACAACGACCCTAAGCACACAGCCAAGACCATGCAAGAGTGGCTTCAGGATAAGACTCTGAATGTCCTTGTGTGGCCAAGCCAGAGCCCGGACTTGAACCCGAACGAACATCTCTGAAGAGACCTGAAAGTAGGTGTGCAGCAACTCTCCCCATCCAACATGACAGAGCTTGAGAGGATCTGCAGAGAAGAATGGAAGAAACTCCCCGAATACAGGTGTCCTAAGCTTGTACCATCATACCCAAGAAGACTTGAGGCTATAATTGCTGCCAAAGGTGCTTCAACAAAGTACTGAGTAAACGGTCTGAATACTTCTGTAAATGTGATATTTCATTAAATATTTTTGCAAAAATGTATAAAAACAGTTTTTGCTTTGTCATTATTGTAGCTATTAATACAGTTTATAAAAAACAATTTAATCAATTTTAGAATAAGGCTGGAACCTAACAAAATTGGGAAAAAGTCAAGTCTTTCCCGAAGGCACTGTAATGACCCGCGCATGTATGTGTATGTGCCCCTCTGTGTGCGCGCACACGTCTGCGTGTGTGTGTGTGCTCGTGTACTGACTGCTATAATCCTTTACTGTGCTCTAATGCAGGCAGACAGATTATCAGGGATAGGACACTGACAGGACGAGGCAGAGACAGGAATGCAGCCCACAGACAAAGACCACTCAGTCCACTCAGCGAGGATGGGCCCTAGGCTGGCTGGGACTGGTGTGGGGTACAGTGTCTGTGTCAAAAACAAAGTCCCTTTAAGAAGAGTTTACAGTATATAGATAATAAACATTTTTTTATATTTTTGCTGTGTTTTTCATTTTAAACCAAACATCTAGCCCTACAAGAGTCCTTATGCTATTCAGTATGCTGTGGCCAGAGCTTTCTTGGCCGTGTATAGATTTTAGGGCAGGTGGATGTGGGCTGAATGGCTGCCTCAGTGCTGCTTCTAACTGAGAGGCTCTGTCGGTCGGTCTCTGTGACCCTCCTCCTACGATGACACAAAAGGGACTCTATAGTGCTCTATAGTGAATTCCATAGCACTAATTGGATATTTTCTGCTCAACAACATCAACGCATTGGATTAACCAACCATATTCCTATTGATCCTCATGGAAATGAAATTACATGACCTATAGTATCATGTTGTCAAGAACTTTTTCACCAGAGAGGATGATGGTGGCCAGTGATCCTATGACTCATGTCTCCTAAAGAGGGATCGTTGTGTGTGAGTTGGCTGATAAAGGTCTATTGGTTTCCCTTCATAGCCCAGATGACCTGTATGGATGGTGTTTCTGAAGTACCTCCCAAAAGCTGTCCATAGCGTCGTCAGCAGTAGCAGCAGATTCATCGTAGGACCCCGACATTTTCCTGGTTGTGGTAAAGCAGGCTAAACTCGAAATGTGTCAGCAGCAGAGCTGGGTCCCTCACACACTGGAAGGGAAAGAGAGAGAGAGAGAGAGAGAGAGAGAGAGAGAGAGAGAGAGAGAGAGAGAGAGAGAGAGAGAGAGAGAAGAGGAGAGAGTGAGATTGCAATACATATACATGTAGAAAATACAATAGAGTAGAACATCCTGCAACATTCATTATTTATTATATGCTATGAAATACGATACTTGGGCTCTCTATGGTATTCAGAAACCATATGTTTTCCATAGCCAATCAGTGAGCAGCACTGATGAAAGGCTTCTTTTGGAGGCTCTGAGACCGTTCTAATAATGAAGTTAAAATAGGTCTTCTATCCCCATGCACACTGCTCTGTGGCCCCAAGGAACAGAAAGGTCCATCTTCCTCACGCATGTCCCAGAAACCACAGCACACCACAGGATCACTGTAATCATGGAGTTCTGACCCTGTATCGTACTGTACAGTAGCTCAGCATAAACTGTCCCTGTCCCATGACATGTTCCTTCTGGAAGAGTGCTACATTACACACATACTCACTGCACACAGACACACATGCATATTGTACTAACACACATAGACCCAACACAGACAGACTGGCAGGAACGCACACCACTCACACCCACTCACTATATCTTCCTCTGAAAAGTCTACATGAAGTTACACAGCCCAGAGATCAGAAAAGAGACCAAAATAAACAAATTGCAGTCCTGTTTTAATTGATTTCACATAAACATCTAAGGTTATATAACTGTAGGTGCCTTCTAACAATGTGATTAAACTGCCAATTCGTTTGTAAACCCTTCCTCCCTCTAAAACATATAGTGCTTCCTGGCTTTCCTCCAAGATTTGAGACGATTTGTATCTATTCCTTTGACGGATGTTCGATTCTTCTCCACGAAGAATAAAATAGCACAGACTGGTTAGCGTTTATTCTTGTATTGAGCTCTAATTGAAACCTAATTCAGTTTGCTCTCCTTTACTGTCTCAATGAACTGTTCTTTAGTGGCATCTCCTTCAGGCCTGGAAGTCTCCACAACAACTACCCAGCGCAAAACAGCACATGGAGGGATACACTACATTAAACAATGTTAAATGGTTCCCAAACAAGGTAGGAAACGAATTAAAGCCAGAATCGGGAGAATGTGTACTAGCCCAACAACAACCCCTACACTTGATTTAGAACAGAACATGCTATGGTATGTTTCCTCACACATAAAAAAATGGAGCAAAAACCTCAGGTTTGAAGTTATCATAGAGTAAGACACTTACTAGGTCATTCCACAAATGTGTCCCTTTTGGGTAGTGTAACTTGGTTGATTTTAAAATTTTATTTAACCTAGTTTTAACATTCTGTTTTGACGAGCACATGTTCAACTCAATTAAAAACATTTCCATTCTGACTGTTAAATAAAAAAATGTCTATAGTAAGTGCCTATTTAGTGCCGAACAGGGTTGACCACAACAGGGTTGGTGATTTAATCTTAAATCATCCATAAATCCCCTTGTGACAGGGGGAATGGAATCGTGTTGTGTTCAAAAGTGAGGGGCAATTGAATGCAAGCTTCACAAAAAAACAGTTTATTGTTAAAACATTTCTCGCCTGTCTTTCCGTGGATAAGAGGGTTGACGTGATATGCTCGACACACTTCAGTTTTCCACCACAAAACACCAGACAATGGCTGAAAGGATTAGAACCAGCTCACCTGATTTTACACTATTATTTAACTATTAGATATTTACAAAGGAATAGTTTCACCATATTAAAATGAGAGTTCACGTAACAGGGTTGACCTTAAAATGAGGGACAGGTGTTTTTCTTTTTTTTAAATGAATCGCCAATCACATTAACTAAACACAAAACTAGGGCTTTACAATGATGGTGGAAATGTGGATGGAGTACACAGAGGGACATGTCAATATGCTGGATTTGGGCACTTTATTGAATTGTGTCTGTGGTCTATATTAAATGGCACTTCAATCAATATAACATGCTTTTAAAGACCAATATTGGTGCCACAACTCTACTTAAAATATCAAAGGGACGCAAAAGTGACTTATTTCGTTGAACGATCCTACTAAGTTAGTAAGGAATTTTTAGGAGTAAAGGTGATAACCTATGTCTGTTTGGCCTTATGCTGACTTCTCCAAAGCAAAGAGTACCAGTCAAAAGTTTGGACATACTTACTCATTCAAGAGTTTTTCTTTATTTTTACTACTTTCTACATTGTGGAATAACAGCGAAGACATCAGAACTATGAAATAACACATATGGAATCATGTAGTAACCCCAATAACGTGTTAAATAAAATTCACATTTAAAATAAAATAGAAATGAGGTAGTCACCTGGAATGCATTTCAATTAACAGGTGTGCCTTGTTAAATGTTAATTTGTAGTATTTCTTTCCTTCTTAATGTGTTTGAGCCAATCCGTTGTGTTGTGACAAGGTAGGGTTGGTATACAGAATTTAGATATTTACATATTTAGTAAAATACCAAGTCCATATTATGACAAGAACAGCTCAAATAAGCAAAGAGAAATGACAGTCAATCATTACTTTAAGACATGAAGGTCAGTCAATACAGAACATTTCAAGAAAGTTTCTTCAAGTGCAGTTTCAAAAACCATCAAACACAACGATGAAACTGGCTCTCATGAGGACAGCCACAGGAAAAGAAGACCCAGAGTTACCTCTGCTGCAGAGGATAAGTTCATTAGAGTTACCAGCCTCAGAAATTGCAGCCCAAATAAATGCTTCACAGAGTTCAAAGAACAGACACATCTCAACATCAACTGTTCAGAGGAGACTGTGTGAATCAGGCCTTCATGGTCAAATTGCTGCAAAAAAGCACTACTAAAGAACACCAATAAGAAGAAAAGACTTGCTTGGGCCAAGAAACACGAGCAATGGACATTAGACCGGTGGAAATCTGTCCTTTGGTCTGATGAGTCCAACTGTGAGATTTTTGGATCCAACCACTGTGTCTTTGTGAGATGCAGAGTAGGTGAACGGATGATCTCCGCATGTGTGGTTCCCACCGTGAAGCACGGAAGAGGTGGTGTGATGGTGCTTTGCTGTTGACACGGCCAGTGATTTATTTAGAATTTAAGGCCCACTTAACTAGCATGACTACCACAGCATTCGATACGCCATCCCATCTTGTTTGCGCTTAGTGGGACTATCATTTGTTTTTCCAAAGGACAATGACCCAGCACACCTCGAGGCTGTGTAAGGGCTATTTGACCGAGAAGGAGAGTGATGGAGTGCTGCATCAGATGACCTGGCCTCCACAAATCACCCAACCTCAACCCAATTGAGATGGCTTTCTAAGCTACCTGTTTATTTTTGAACCATTCCATTGTAGAATTTGCTTTATGTTTTGGATCATTGTCTTGTTGGAAGACAAATCTCCGTCCCAGTCTCAGGTCTTTTGCAGACTCCATCAGGTTTTCTTCCAGAATGGTCCTGTATTTGGCTCCATCCATCTTCCCATCAATTTTAACCATCTTCCCTGTCCCTGCTGAAGAAAAGCAGGCCCAAACCATGATGCTGCCACCACCATGTTTGACAGTGGGGATGGTGTGGTCAGGGTGATGAGCTGTGTTGCTTTTACGCCAAACATAACGTTTTGCATTGTTGCCAAAAAGTTCAATTTTGGTTTCATCTGACCAGAGCACCTTCTTCCACATGTTTGGTGTGTCTCCCAGGTGGCTTGTGGCAAACTTTAAACAACACTTTTTATGGATATCTTTAAGAAATGTCTTTCTTCTTGCCACTCTTCCATAAAGGCCAGATTTGTGCAATTTACGACTGATTGTTGTCCTATGGACAGAGTCTCCCACCTCAGCTGTAGATCTCTGCAGTTCATCCAGAGTGATCATGGGCCTCTTGGCTGCATCTCTGATCAGTCTTCTCCTTGTATGAGCTGAAAGTTTAGAGGGACGGCCAGGTCTTGGTAGATTTGCAGTGGTCTGATACTCCTTCCATTTCAATATTATCGCTTGCACAGTGCTCCTTGGGATGTTTAAAGCTTGGGAAATCTTTTTGTATCCAAATCCGGCTTTAAACTTCTTCACAACAGTATCTCGGACCTGCCTGGTGTGTTCCTTGTTCTTCATGATGCTCTCTGCGCTTTCAACGGACCTCTGAGACTATCACAGTGCAGGTGCATTTATACGGAGACTTGATTACACACAGGTGGATTGTATTTATCATCATTAGTCATTTAGGTCAACATTGGATCATTCAGAGATCCTCACTGAACTTCTGGAGAGAGTTTGCTGCACTGAAAGTAAAGGGTCTGAATAATTTTGCACGCCCAATTTTTCCGTTTTTGATTTGTTAAAAAAGTTTGAAATATCCAATAAATGTCGTTCCACTTCATGATTGTGTCCCACTTGTTGTTGATTCTTCACAATAAAAATACAGTTTTATATCTTTATGTTTGAAGCCTGAAATGTGGCAAAAGGTCGCAAAGTTCAAGGGGGGCGAATACTTTCGCAAGGCACTGTATTTCCATTAATTCCCACGGAAAGTTTCCACCTCTGAATATTCCCGCTTCTGATCATGTTGAGTAAATCTTCAGAGGGAGCAGCATTTTGTTACCGTTATTTAACTACAGTTGAGAACAAATTCTTATTTTGACAGCCTAGGAACAGTGGGTTAACTACCTTGTTCAGGGGCAGAACAACAGATTTTTTTACCTTGTCAGCTCAGGGACTCGGTCTTGCAACCTTTGGGTTACAAGACCAACGCTCTAACCACTAAGCTACCTGCTGCCCCTGCGTAAGTTGAGTGCTGTGATCAGTTTGACTTTTACACCTGAAAGATGGGACTGGTGGAACTCAGAGGCCAATTTATATGCACATGATAGATAACAGCTCAAACTTTTCAGTCTTAATCTGTCACAACGCCACAATAATCATGAGCAGTTGGCATTAAGACTGAATTTGTGTGGTTTGTGTGGCTGTGCCTGCTACTTGAAAAAGTATGCAACAGAGAGGTACAGTGTTTCTACAGTGTGTTTACTTTGAACACATTTCTGCAGTATGTAACCTCGAAGCCTCGATGATGGGATACTCATCTCAATCTGAACCAGGGAACATTTTGTACTGTGTGATGAATTGTGACACTAGCAGGAGCACCGAGGAGCACAGGCAGGGCAGCTATATTGCAGTTACAGTACAGCAATGGCTGAATCAGCCGCACAGTAATGCAGTGCAGTTTGTCAAACACAATATTTACAGTCACTGCGGCTCACACTGACAGATTTACTATGAGAGAGACCTTTAAATACTGTTGTTTGACGATGAAGTAATATTGCCAGTTCTTTTCATATTCTCTGTGAAAAGAGAACTCCTCATGCAGAAAGAACAAGGACACACGGTTTGCCCTCCGCCTCCAGAAATGACCATTTCCTTGCCAGAGTAAAGGTTACAGCTGTGCTGAAGAGCAGGTGTATACACAGAGACCCGTGGGTGAAGAAAGAGCTCAGGGTCTCTTTGTGTACTGTCAGAGTCATTGTCCTGTTATTCTTTTGGGCAATAAAATCTATATCAGGCATAATAATCAGATGTCATGACTCAGCAAAGGCATTAAATCTGCTTCAGCCGGCGGAGCCAAGACAACAGGAGAGTGAGAATCTGCTTCACTGTTTGTACTATAACACTCACAATACTTATTTTTCAATATGTCAATAGGCCGATGAGAAAGTAAGAGATGAAATTCCACACTTCAACCTGCTGGTCCAGTTCTCTAGATGACATCACTCACAAGCTATGACCTACCCATTATTATTGGTGTGATTCTCATTTCAGTGAGATCATAGGTCCGTCTACCTGTCTGTCAGTCTGGCCCTCCAATTAGCCTATGGATCCCTGGATCCTCCAGAGCCGGCTAAGCCCCCCTCTCCTTCTTCGTGGCCGACGTGAGTAAAACATTTAAACGTGTTAACCCTCACAAGGCTGCTGTCCCAGACGGCATCCCCAGCCGCGTCCCCAGAGCATGCGCAGACCAGCTGGCTGGTGTGTTTACAGACATTTTCAATCGCTCCCTATCCCAGTCTGCTGTCCCCACATGCTTCAAGATGGCCACCATTGTTCCTGTACCCAAGAAGGCAAAGATAACTGAACTAAATGACTGCCGCCCTGTAGCACTCACTTCTGTCATCATGAAGTGCTTTGAGAGACTAGTCAAGGATCATATCACCTCCACCTTAACGGCCACCCTAGACCCACTTCAGTTTGCATACCAACCCAACAGGTCCACATACTATGCAATCGCCATCACACTGCCTTATCCCATCTGGACAAGAGGAATACCTATGTAAGAATGCTGTTCATTGACTACAGCTCAGCATTCAACACCAGGGAACCCTCCAAGCTCATCATCAAGCTGGAGGCCCTGAGCCTCAACCCCGCCCTGTGCAATTGGGTCCTGGACTTCCTGATGGGCCACCCAAAGGTGGTGAAGGTAGGAAACATCACCTCCACTCTGCTGATCCTCAAACACTTGGGCCCCACAAAGGTGCATGCTCAGCCCCCTCCTGTACTCCCTGTTCACCCACGACTGCGTGGCCATGCACGCCTCCAACTCAATCATCAAGTTTGCAGACGACACAACAGTAGTGGGCTTGATTACCAACAACGATGAGACATGGGAGTGTGATGTCAGGAAAACAACCTCTCAGTCAATGTCAACAAAACAAAGGAGATGATCGTGGACTTCAGGAAACAGCAGAGGGAGCACCCCACTATCCACATCGAAGGGACAGCAGTGGAGAAGGTGGAAAGTTTTAAGTTCCTCGGCGTACACATCACAGACAAATTGAAATGGTCCACCCACACAGACATTGTGGTGAAGAAGGTGCAACAGGAAGGCGCAACAGGAGGCTGAACCTCAGGAGGCTGAAGAAAGTTGGCTTGTCACCCAAAAGCCTGACAAACTTTTACAGATGCACAATCGAGAGCACCCTGTCGGGCTGTATCACAGCTTGGTACGGCAACTGCTCCGCCCACAACCGTAAGGTTCTCCAGAGGGTGGTGCAGTCTGCACAACGCATCACCGGGGACAAACTACCTGCCTTCCATGACACCTACAGCACCCGATGTTACAGGAAGGCCATAAAGATCATCAAGGACAACAACCACCTGAGCCACTGCCTGTTCACACTGCTACCATCCAGAAGGCGAGGTCAGTATAGGTGCATCAAAGCTGCCACCGAGGTAACTGAAAAACAGCTTCTCTCTCAAGGCTATCAGACTGCTAAACAGCAATCACTAACTCAGAGAGGCTGCTGCCTAGACCAAATCACTGGCCACTTTAATAAATTGATCACTAGTCACTTTAAACAATGTCACTTTAAATAATGTTTACATATCTTACATTACTCATATCATATGTATATACACTGTATTTTATACCATCTATTGCATCTTGCCTATGCCGCTCGACCATCACTCCTTCATATAGTTATATGTACATGTTCTCAATCATCCCCTTTAGATTTGTGTGTATTAGGTAGTTGTTGGCAAATTGTTAAGATTACTTGTTAGATATTACTGCACTGTCGGAACTAGAAGCACAAGCATTTCGCTACACTTGCATTAACATCTGCTAACCATGTTTATGTGACCAATAAAATGTGATTTGATTTGAAAAGCTGAGCTCATGAAGAAACCCATATGGCTCTACACTACACACCACTATAATATGGTTATTATACTATAGTGAAGCAGTTTCTAAATGTGAATAAAGATAGATTTGAGCAATAAGGCCTGAGGAGGTGTGATATATGGCCAATATACCACGGCTAAGGGCTGTCCTTTTACGCACGACGCAACGCATCAGCCCTTAGCCGTGGTATATTGGCCATATATCACAAACACCCGAGGTGCCTTATTGCTATTATAAACTGGTCTTTAAATGGAATAAAAGCAGTAAAAAATAAATGTTTTGTAATACCCGTGGTCAGCCAAACGACATTCAGGGATCGAACCACCCAGTTTCTAATATGTTTTAAACATTCATTCATTTGGGTGAATGTGAAATGTTGTGTAAAACATGCTCCATTTTACAGGCATCCATACAATAAATTATATTGGAAAACACAAACCACACCTAAACATACAGTTGAAGTCGGAAGTTTACATACACTTAGGTTGTAATCATTAAAACTTGTTTTTCAACCACTCCACAAATTTCTTGTTAACAAACTATAGTATTGGCAAGTCGGTTAGGACATCTGCTTTGTGCATAACACAAGTAATTCTTCCAACAATTGTTTACAGACAGATTATTTCACTTATAATTCACTGTATCACAATTCCAGAGGGTCAGAAGTTTACATACACTAAATTGACAGTGCCTTTAAACAGCTTGGAAAATTCCAGAAAATTATGTCATGGCTTTAGAAGCTTCTGATAGGCTAATTGACATAATTTGAGTCAATTAGAGGTGTACCTGTGGATGTATTTCAAGGACTTACCTTCAAACTCAGTGCCTCTTTGCTTGACATCATGGGAAAATCTAAAGAAATCAGCCAAGACCTTAGAAAAAACATTGTAGACCTCCACAAGTCTGGTTCAACCATGGGAGCAATTTCCAAACACCTGAAGGTACCACGTTCATCTGTACAAACAATAGTACGCAAGTATAAACACCATGGGACCACGAAGCCGTCATACCGCTCGGGAAGGAGACGCGTTCTGTCTCCTAGAGATGAACGTACTTTGGTGAGAAAAGTGCAAATCAATCCCAGAACAACAGCAAATAACCTTGTGAAGATGCTGGAGGAAACAGGTACAAAGGTATCTATATACCCACAGTAAAACGAGTACTATATCGACATAATCAGAAAGGCCGCTCAGCAAGGAAGAAGCCACTGCTCCAAAACCGCCATAAAAAAGCCAGACTACGGTTTGCAACTGCACATGGGGACAAAGATCGTACTTTTTGGAGAAATGTCCTCTGGTCTGATGAAACAAAAATAGAACTGTTTGGCCATAACAACTATCGTTATGTTTGGAGGAAAAAGGGGGAGGCTTGCAAGCCGAATAACACCATCCCAACCGTGAAGCACGGGGTTGGCAGCATCATGTTGTGGGGGTGCTTTTCTACAGGAGGGACCGGTGTACTTCACAAAATAGATGGCATGGTGAGGATGGAAATTTATGAGGATATATTAAAGCAACATCTCAAGACATCAGTTTTTTGGCGCAAATGGGTCTTCCAAATGGACAATGACCCCAACCATACTTCCAGAATTGTGGCAAAATGGCTTAAGGACAACAAAGTCAAGGTTTTGGAGTGGCCATCACAAAGCCCTGACATCAATCCCATAGAAAATTTGTGGGCAGAAAAAAAAAGCGGACTCAGTTACACCAGCTCTATCAGGAGGAATGGGCCAAAGTTCACCCAATTTATTGTGGGTAACTTGTGGAAGGCTACCCGAAACGTTTGACCCAAGATAAACAATTTAAAGGTAATGCTACCAAATACTAATTGTATGTGAACTTCTGACCCACTGGGAATGTGATGACAGAAATAAAAGCTGAAATAAATCATTCTCTCTGCTATTATTCTGACATTTCACATTCTTAAAATAAAGTGGTGATCCTAACAGGGAATTTTTACTAGGATTAAATGTCAGGAATTGTGAAAAACTGAGTTTAAATTTATTTGGCTAATGTGTATGTAAACTTCCGACTTCAACTGTAAATGTATACTCTTTGAAAAAACTGCATAAAACCTTTGCTTTAGTGTCAAGTTTGTATCTTAGATGATCAACATTAAGATATATACATGTACACACACTTGTTACATTGAAAAGCTAACTAAATCACAGCTAACCTTCAGCAAGCATTACCATGAATGTGAAATAACAAGGGAAAAACAGACCTCATAACATTACAAAATTCTCTTGTGAGAAAAGCTACATGTAAGGTCACAGTCTTTTTATGCATTATAACCACTCAAACTATTATAGTATCAAGGGTACATTGATAGACGAGGCACAATGTTTGTTGATACTAAAGGATAATGTGGACACCAAGGTCCTCCGGTTCAGATGGTCACTAGGCTAAACTACAGAATGAGAATTATTCTATATTATTTTTATTGAACCTTTATTTAACTATGCAAGTTAGCTAAGAACACATTCTTAGTTACAATACCTTCTCCTCTGGTACTCAGGATTGTAGAGTGCCACAAAAAAAAGTAATCATCACATGAGGGGAAGTGTGGGGGGGGGGGGGGGTCGGGAGACATGCTGCTTAGTTATTTGGGTCAATTCCGCCAGTAAGTTGCCTTCCTTCACAATGGATGTTGAGAAGGAGACGACAAAAAGAGAGGAAGAGAGAATAATTGATTGATTCATCAATTGATGTTCAGTATGACAGGTGTCATATCTAAACATGAAAATATCTATATCAAGGCTTCAATATATTGCACATAATTTTTGTGTTACGTGTGGCTTCAAGGTGGGCAATTGTGCCAATCCAAACAGATACCCATTCGACTTCTTTTTTAGAGCAAGACTCAGAAGGTTCTTTTCACTTATTGTACCTGAACTGATTACGTAAGCTGATGTAAGTAATTTACCATCAGTATCTCAGAGAAACCCTCCCAAATCTTTCAAACCATAAGCCTATATCAAACCACGTCTACTATAAACTAGGCGTCCATATAAAAAAACTACCAGAACACAGTCTCCCTCAATAACTACACTTAAATGCAAGAGGACAGACCATTTAACAAACTGAAGTCAATTCAAATGACTTGAATAAGTAACATACAGCCAAATGTTATATTCAAGTTTTGATCCAAGCCGTGGGCAATAAATTAATCAAAGACTTCTCTTGAAGACAAAGCCTGTTGGATATTGCACTGTACAATAAATATTCTGCCATCTGTCTAACAGTACAGCAACAAGGAAATAATCTACGGCAAAAGGCAAAGCCATTATGGCTCACAAATTAGCAACAATATTCATTGTTTTCGCTTACCCTAAATGCACCCATGAAAACAGATTGAAGGACACTATCAAACAGAAAAGTATATCCACAAGCCCTTGTGGGAACCATGCACGGGCTACTCCCTCTTCAACTATTATTCAAGTATTATTTTTTAGTCCAGATCTGGCTTCTGTTGATGCATACATCAACAGAGAGAACAGAGGCCTCTGTTGAATATCTTTGTTTTGGGCCGTCTTAGCCAGACCCAGTGTGAACAAGCCAGTGTTTCTCAATGGTGGAAAGATAATCCTGCAACTGTTCCAGCTGAATGGCTTAGAAGGGGAGGGAGGGTAAAGAAGAGGATAGGAGGAGCAATAGAATATACATGCATTGCAAAGATAGAAAGAGAGAAGAAGTCTGAGATTACACTACCTAGCAGGGTGTGATTATGTATTGATAGACTAGCTAGATAAACGTGCCAGGCATCATACATTTGTGTGCGTGAGAGAGAGGTAGGGCTGTGTTCTGTGTGTGTGATTGTGTGTACATGCAAAAAAGCCACACACAAGTCTAGGGTTGCAACGGGGGGGGGGGGGGGTATATTACTGGAAACTTTAGAAGTTTACCAGTAAACTACCAGCATTTTGGTATCTTTCAAGGATTTTATGTAATTTATCATAAGAAATCTAGTAGCATTTCCTTACACCCACAAAAATATCCGCTAAATATGTGTCTGTGACCAATAAAATAGATTTTATTTGTTACTTCAGATTTTGACTGGTGTTTGTAATTACCTCTGGCCCTCTGTGTGGCATTATCACACGTAACATATATGAAATAATTAAATAAGATGATTTTCTAATACTAAAAATGGAATGACAAAGCTGTAAAACATTATCCTAAATATATACCATCAACTTGTTTCATTTGAGGGTTTCAGCATGAAATATCGTTGATATTTTTGGGGTAATATATAAAGGATACACCATCGTAATAGGGCTGTTCGTGGCTCTTCTAAAGCCTTGAGAGACAACCACAACACACATGTAAACCTATTACAGTAATCAGATTTCAGAGTCAGGGTCTAACTTTATTCTCTTACACCCCACCATCCCCCTTTCTGTCACTGATTAGAAAGGAAGCTGATTACCAAACCAGGTAGGTAGTTTACTCAAACACGCCTGAGCTCATCTAAAACTCACTCATATCCAAACAATATGAATTACATAATGGTGGTTGTCTGGCATCCAATAGCAACTATCTGCCGTGTACTTTCTAGAACATGTTGGGTTCTTGATACACTCTACCTGTCATGGCGGCTGCTATACAAAAAAACAACACTCTGAGAGGACCTTATATTGAGATGCTGGGAGGGAAGACACAAGGAGAGAGGAGGAAAGAGAGGCAAAGGCTCCTCAAGGGGAGAGAGAAGAAATTAGAGAAATAAAGATAGGGAGGGGGAGAGTGAGGCTTCTGAGAAAGAGGGAGAGAAAGGGAGAGAGAGAGAGAGAGAAAGGGTGAGGCTTTTGAGAGAGAGAGAGAGAGAGAGAGAGAGAGAGAGAGAGAGAGAGAGTGAGGCTTTTGAGAGAGAGAAACCGAGGTCTTTTAACAGGGACAGAGGGACAAATCCTCCTGTGTCCCTGGAGTCTTAACAAGATCATTGAGCCCAATACTGACTAGGCTCAACATGGCTAAGCCTGTCCCAAGTGAGACTGGGTGGAGCAGGTGCAGAGAGCGCAGGAAGCTGTTGTGAGCAAGACAGTTGGTGAGCAGAATAGAGAGCACCGATGGGTCAGAGTGGTAGCTAAATAGATCATGAGAGAGATGTGATTCATCTCCGCGGCGGGCGATGACATGACAGCGGTAGGGTGGAATAAACAGGCTGTTGAATGTTGCCAGGAGAAAGACAGCGCTACAGAGCTGTGTGCTCAGTGCTTGCATCACAGATACCATGACAGCCAAGACCATCAATAAGCCTGTCACGTGACAGAAGGTTGGAGGGGTCAGTGTAGATGAGATGAGGGTGGGAAGCTGGCCATTACACAGATTAATCAGGCGAGAACATGAGGGGTGGTTAGGTGGATGAGTGCCATCAGGCCACTCCGCAATCAACTCCTATAGGGCCTCCACATGTCCATAACCGCATAGCATCTACACTCTGGTGAAAATGAACAGGCGAGCTCCGTAAACACATCAGGCCTTTAGCAGTGTAAGTGAGTGAGTGAGTGAGTGAGTGAGTGAGTGAGTGAGTGAGTGAGTGAGTGAGTGAGTGAGTGAGAAACGGTTGTTTGAAGAGGCAGAGTGTGAATGTGATAAAGAGAGTGAGCGAGATAGAGAAGGGGGATTGTTGTATTTATCAGCATAACGTGTCCTGCCATGGGCCCTGTGCTCTGCTCTGTTCTGTTCTGTTTGCTGGGCCGTGGAATGATCAGAGCTGACGTGACCACCCAGATAGGGAGTCTGCAGCAAAGTAAAACTGTTTCTATAACCTTTATCTCCCCAAAACCTGTACTGCTATACCCAGACAACAGATGATGTTCCTATAACCTTTATCTCCCCCAAACCTGTACTGCTATAGCCAGACAGCAGATGTTCCTATAACCTTTCTCTCCCCGAAACCTGTAGTGCTATACCCAGACAACAGATGTTCCTATAACCTTTCTCTCCCCAAAACCTGTACTGCTATACCCAGACAGCAGATGTTCCTATAACCTTTCTCTCCCCAAAACCTGTACTGCTATACCCAGACAACAGATGATGTTCCTATAACCTTTCTCTCCCCAAAACCTGTACTGCTATACCCAGACAACAGATGATGTTCCTATAACCTTTCTCTCCCCGAAACCTGTAGTGCTATACCCAGACAACAAATGATTGTTACAACTTCTAACAATGGTGAGTGGAGGAGTCAAGCGCAAATACCCAGCGGGCCTAGTGCCCTTAAATAGCCTACAAACAAACACTAACTAAAAACAGGTGTACCCAATTACCCAATAAACAGAAACAAGCGGAAAGGGAATCGATGGCAGCTAATAGGCCGGCGACGACGACCACCGCCCGAACAGGAAGAGGCACCATCTTCTGCGAGATTCGTGACAGTACCCCCCCCCCTGACTCGCGGCTCCCGCAGCGCACCGACCCCGGCCTCGGGGACGACCCGGAGGACGAGGCGCGGGGCGATCCGGATGGAGGCAGTGGAAATCCCTCAAGAGGGAAGGATCTAAAATGTCCCTCCCCCGGTACCCAGCACTCCTCCGGACCGTACCCCTCCCAGTCCACGAGGTACTGCAGGCCCCTCACCCGGCATCTTGAGTCCAGAATAGCTCGTACTGTGTACGCCGGGGACCCCTCGATGTCCAGAGGGGGTGGAGGGACCTCCGGTACCTCACTGTCTTGTAGGGGACCAGCTACTACCGGCCCGAGGAGAGACACATGAAATGAGGGGTTAATGCGATAGTAAGAGGGAAGTTGCACACCTCGTTTATCCTCCTCAGGACTGTAAATGGCCCCACACACTGCGGCCCCAGCTTCCGGCAGGGCAGGCGGAGGGGCAGGTTTCGGGTCGAGAGCCAGACCCTGTCCCCTGGTGCGAACACCGGGGCCTCACTGCGGTGGCGGTCAGCGTCTCTCTTCTGCCGTTCACTGGCCTGCCTGAGAGAATCCTGGACTGCCCGCCAGGTCTCTCTAGAGCGCTGTACCCACTCCTCTACCGCAGGAGCTTCGGTCTGACTCTGATGCCACGGAGCCAGGACCGGCTGGTAGCCCAGTATGCATTCGAATGGCGACATATTCGTGGATGAATGCCGAAGTGAGTTCTGGCCCAGAACTCTGCCCACGGGACGTACCTCGCCCATTCTCCTGGCCGGTCCTGGCAATGCGACCTCAGAAACCTACCCACTTCCTGGTTTACTCTCTCCACCTGCCCATTACTTTCGGGGTGATAACCAGAGGTAAGGCTGACCGAGATCCCCAGACGCTCCATAAATGCCTTCCAAACCCGGGACGTGAACTAGGGACCCCGATCAGATACGATATCCTCTGGAACCCCATAGTGCCGGAAGACGTGGGTAAATAGAGCCTCTGCAGTCTGTAGGGCCGTAGGGAGACCAGGCAATGGGAGGAGACGGCAGGACTTAGAGAACCGATCCACAACGACCAGAACGGTAGTATTCCCCCAAGATGGGGAAGATCAGTAAGGAAATCTACCGAGAGATGGGACCATGGCCGTTGTGGAAGCGGGAGGGGTTGTAACTTCCCTCTAGGAAGGTGCCTAGGAGCCTTACTCTGGGCGCATACCGAACAGGAAGAGACATAGAACTTCACATCCTTAGCTAAGGTGGGCCACCAGTATTTCCCCCTAAGACCCCGCACTGTCCTATCAATCCCCGGATGACCCGAAGACGGTAGTGTGTGAGCCCACCGAATCAATTTATTACGGACACCAAGCGGCACGTACCTACGACTGGTCGGACACTGTGTAGGCGCAGGTTCAACCCTCAACGCTCGCTCGATGTCCGCGTCCACCTCCCATACCACCGGGGCCACCAGCCGAGAGGCTGGAAGGATGGGAGTGGGTTTGATGTACCGGTCCTCTGTGTCATAGAGACGGGACAGCGCGTCGGCCTTAGTGTTAAGGGAACCTGGTCTATAAGAGATCGTAAATCTAAAGCGTGTAAAGAACATGGCCCACCTAGCCTGACGCGGATTCAGTCTCCTCGCTGCTCGAATATACTCCAGATTGTGGTGGTCAGTCCAGATGAGGAAAGGGTGTTTAGCCCCCTCTAGCCAGTGTCTCCACACCTTCAGGGCCTTTACCATAGCAAGTAACTCCCGGTCCCCCACATCATAGTTCCGCTCCGCCGGACCCAGCTTCTTAGAAAAAAAAGTGCAGGGACGGAGCTTCGGTGGCGTGCCCGAATGCTGAGACAGCACGGCTCCAACCCTAGCCTCGGACGCATCCACCTCCACTATGAATGCTAACGAAGGGTCCGGATGCGCCAACACGGGAGCCTCAGTGAACAGCACCTTCAACTGGTTGAAGGCTCCATCAGCCTCTGCCGCCCACCGCAGATGCACCGGCCCCCCCTTCAGCAGTAAGGTAATGGGCGCCGCTACTTGGCCAAAACCCCAGATAAACCTCCGGTAGTAATTGGCAAACCCTAAAAACCGCTGCACCTCCTTTACCGTGGTCGGAGTCGGCCAATTACGCACAGCGTTAATGCGGTCACACTCCATCACCACCCCCGAGCTGGAAATGCGATAACCCAGGAAGGAAACGGCTGGTTTGGAGAACACACATTTCTCAGCCTTGACGTATAGGTCATGCTCCAGCAGTCGCCCAAGAACCTTGCGCACCAGGGAGACATGCGCGGCGCGTGTGGCTCAGTCGGTAGAGCATGGCGCTTGCAACGCCAAGCGTCGTGGGTTCGATTCCCGCTGGGACCACCCATATGTAAAAGTAGTGGCCCCAGCCGACTTGTAAGTCGCTTTGGACAAAAGCGTCTGCTAAATGGGATATATTATATTATAAATCAAGATGTCATCAATATAGACTACCACACCCTGCCCGTGCAAGTCCCTGAGAATCTCATCTACCACACCCTGCCCGTGCAAGTCCCTGAGAATCTCATCTACAAAGGATTGGAAGATGGCTGGAGCATTTTTCAACCCATACGGCATGACGAGGTACTCATAGTGGCCTGATGTGGTACTAAACGCTGTTCTCCACTCGTCTCCTCCCCGAATACGCACCAGATTATATGCGCTCCTGAGGTCCAGTTTTGTGAAGAAACGCGCTCCGTGGAATGATTCCACCGCCGTAGCGATGAGAGGTAGCGGATAACTAAAACCCACTGTGATCGAGTTAAGACCTCGATAATCAATGCACGGACGCAGACCTCCCTCCTTTTTCCTCACAAAAAAGATACTCGAGGAGACGGGTGACAATGAGGGCCGAATGTACCCCTGTCTCAGAGCTTCCGTGACATATGTCTCCATAGCCAACGTCTCCTCCCGTGACAGTGGGTACACGTGACTCCGGGGAAGTGCAGCGTTCTCCTGGAGGTTTATCACGCAATCCCACCGTCGATGGGGTGGTAATTTGGTCGCTTTTTTCTTACTAAAAGCGATAGCCAAATCGGCATATTCTGGGGGAATACACGTATCCGAACACTCGTCTGACCACCCCTGAAGAGCCCCCTGTTTCCAGGAAATGAGGGGATTGTGAATAGCCAGCCAGGGAACCCCCAACACCACTGGAAACCCAGGGGAATCAATAAGGTAGAAACTGATCTCCCTATGATCCCCCTGCGTTACCATGTCCAGAGGAATCGTGGCCTCCCTGACCAGCCCTGACCCTAACGGTTGGCTATCTAAGGAGTGCACGGGGACAGGTGGGTCTATCTGCACTAACGGAATACCCAATTTACGGGCGAGTCCGCAATCCATAAAACTCCCAGCTGCGCCTGAATCGACTAGCGCCTTATGCTGAAGAGAGGGAAAAAAACGCAGGGAAAAAAATAAACAAAAACATGTGACCAACAGGGAGCTCTGGGTGAGTTTGGCGCTTGCTCACCTGGTGTGGCCGAGAAGTGTTCCGCCGGCCAGCTCGACTCCCAGAGGAACTCCTCCAGCACCGGTCCGAAGTGTGTCCTCTCCATCCACAATATGCGCAGGAGGAGCCTCCTCCTCTGGTCTCCCTAGATGCAGCTCCTCCCAACTCCATCGGAGTGGGAGCGGGAGGGCTGGAAGGTGGAATAGACAGGACCCCTTCTGAACGCCCGCAGGCAGCTAGCAGGTTGTCCAATCGAATCAACATGTCTATTAGTTCATCCAGGGAGAGAGTTGTGTCCCGACAAGCTAGCTCCCGGCGGACGTCCTCCCGGAGACTGCAACGGTAATGGTCCATCAGGGCCCTGTCATTCCACCCAGCACCAGCAGCTAGGGTCCTGAACTCCAATGCGAAGTCCTGCGCACTCCTCGTCTCCTGTCTGAGGTGGAACAGTCGCTCACCCGCCGCTTTGCCCTCTGGTGGGTGGTCGAACACAGCTCGAAAACGGCGGGTGAACTACAGGTAGTTGTCCCGAGCCGAGTCTGGGCTGTTCCAGACAGCGTTGGCACCCAGCCGCCGCTCCATCGTACTCCCTCGGGGGGGAGAGACGCAATGTGCTGGACCCAGAGGACGACGTAGGTGGAGTAGGTGGCGTCGTCTGTGGGGGAGCTGGGGTAGACGTCGGTAGACCACTCCTCTCCCATCATTCCATCCTCTCCATCATCTGGTCCATCGCTGTACCGATCCGATGGAGGACAGCTGTATGGTGATGAACGCGCTCCTCCATAGTTGGGAGAGGGGTGGTCGCTGCTCCTGCTGACACCATTTAGGTGGTGTGGGCTTCTGTTACAAACTTCTAACAATGGTGAGTGGAGGAGTCAAGCGCAGAGAGCAGGTAATTCAGTTCGTGGATATTTTATTCCATAGACTGTGGAGCCACGACATGCAAAACACCAGGGCGCATGAAACAACCCGTCCCAAAATACAACGGACTAAACTGTCCGGAAAAAATACTGATTACACTTATACACCAGATAACAGAAAACAAGCCCGCACAAATACCCAGCGGGCCTAGTGCCTTTAAATAGCCTACAAACAAACACTAACTCAAAACAGGTGTACCCAATTACCCAATAAAAAGAAACAAACGGAAAGGGAATCGATGGCAGCTAATAGGTGGGCGACAACGAGCGCCGAGCGCCGCCAAACAGGAAGAGGCACCATCTTCGGCGAGATTCGTGACAATGATGTTCCTATAATCTTTCTCTCCCCAAAACCTGTACTGCTATACCCAGACAGCAGGTGTTCCTATCACCTTTCTCTCCCCAAAACCTGTACTGCTATACCCAGACAGCAGATGATGTTCCTATAATCTTTCTCTCTCCAAAACCTGTACTGCTATACCCAGACAACAGATGATGTTCCTTGAAATTATTCTGGATGAAACTGGGGGAAACAGGACAAAAATTGGGCATATGTGTCTCAATCATGTACAGTTATAGTCATTGGCTAGTGTTTCCCTTGGAGCAATGTGAGGGGAGTCAAAGGTCACATGAGGACGACAATGCATTCTGCCCTACCCCCACTACTCACCCGCTGCATATTGTGATGAAAGAGACTGAAATGCTCCTGCGCTATATCAAATGTCCTTTCAGAGAGAGAGAGGGAATGAAGGCTCTGCAGCAGTGAGAGAAAGTCTACAGGCTGCTCTTTGGAAGCTCTTTCAAATGAGGACTGGATCATTGACTGGAAGCAAATCTACACGAAGGCAGAATCTGAGCAGTATTGAGCAATATCTGAATGCACTACAGCATGTGTGCGTGGGAGGCATTCCTCCTCGTGTGAGCAGGAGTGAAACCGGTATGATGAACAAATGGATGTGGGCGGGACAGCGCTACACACCATCAGGATGATAATACTGAGCTCAGCCAGAGAGATACAGTACAAATACAGTAGCACGACTGCATTCACATTCCACTGAATGTCTGCTCAGACCTGGCCTTCAGGCACACAGGCGTAATACATCCTTCTTATTCAACTGCTCTCTGTCATCACAAGAGGCACATACACTCACGCAGGAAGACAAATGAATCACCATTTGTACGGATTCCCTTTCAGTGACTCAGCCCTCTGATTCAGAGGTGGCCTACGGTAGTTCGCATAGCCCTAGGGCTTGCTACAGGGCCAGGGCTTCTGCGTGGAGGGACACAACATCCAGCTCCCTCCCATGCCTTCCTCCCAGTCCAGCCCAGGATTGTATTCACTAGGCACCAAACAAAAGAAAACGTAACAAAGGGTGCTAGGATTTCCCAGGGGGACTAACTGGACAATATGTACCGCTTGTTCTCATTTTAAGTTGAACAAGTGCTTTAAAGCATTTTGCTACAATGTGTGCCATAATGAATACAACCCAACATTGCATTAGAGTGCAGCAGGAACAGCTGATGATGTCATTGCTCCAGCAGGCCAGAGACACTGACCGGTTACATGGGACAGGCTTAGCCATGTTGAGCTAGGTCAGTACTGGCCTCTGTGATCTTGTTAAGACTCCAGGGACACAGACAGATTTGTCCCTCTACCAAAATAACTCTCTCGTGGATAAAGCAGAATCAATCTATGTTATCAGTGGGACGTGATACATTCCCCACCTTCACACCACACACTTACTCCTGTCAAATCATCAGCAGTCAATACACATTATCAACAAAGGGTGAACACAGCCTTGAGCATGGTACTGAGAACAAACACAGCTATAGGAAGAGCACAATATCCACAGGAAAGGTCTACATGCTACAAGTCATGCCAAGTAGACTAGTCACACAGCAAAGCCAAAACCTCGCTATAAGGTTATGTATCGAAATAAGCAGCTTTGAGACAAAGGAGATGATTGTGGACTACAGGAAAAAAGAGGACCTAGCACGCCCCCATTCTTATCGATGAGGTTGCAGTGGAGCAGGTTGAGAGTTTCAAGTTCCTTGGTGCCCACATCACCAACAAACTAACTTGGTCCAAACACACCAAGACAGTCATGAAGAGGGTACGACAAAACCTATTCCCCCTCAGGAGACTGAAAAGATTTGGCATGGGTCCTCAGATCCTCAAAAGGTTCTATAGCTCCACCATCGAGAGCATCCTGACTGGTTGCATCACCGCCTGGTATGGCAACTGCTCGGCCTCCAACCGCAAGGCACTACAGAGGGTAGTGCGTACGGCCCAGCACATCACTGCGGCCAAACTTCCTTCCATCCAGGACCTCCATACCAGGCAGTGTCAGAGGAAGGCCCTAAAAAGACTCCAGCCACCCTAGTCATAGACTGTTCTCTCTGCTACATCCACCCAGTCATAGATTGTTCTCTCTGCTACCGCACGGCAAGTGGTACCAGAGCGCCAAATCTAGGTCCAAGAAGCTTCTAAACAGCTTCTACCCCCAAGCCACAAGACTCCTGAACACCTAACCAAATGGCTACAAAGACTATTTTCATTGACCCCCTTTACACCGCTGCTACTCTCTGTTGTTATCATGTATGCATAGTCACTTTAATAACTCTACCTCCAACTACATATTACCTCAACTTAACAGTGCCCCCACACATTAACTCTGTACCAGTACCCTCCTGTATATAGTCCCATTATTGGTATTTTACTGCTGCTCTTTAACTACTTGTGTCACAGGTGTCGTTGGAAGTGGACCAAAGTGCTAGATTTTGACCGATTAATCGGAATGGCCGATTAATTAGGGCCGATTTCAAGTTTTCATAACAATCGGAAATTGGTATTTTTGGGTGCCGATTTTTTATACCTTTATTTAACTAGGCAAGTCAGTTAAGAATACATTCTTATTTTCAATGATGGCCTAGGAACGGTGGGTTAAATGCCTTGTTCAGGGGCAGAACAACAGATTTTCACCTTGTCAGCCCGGGGGATCCAATCTTGCAACCTTACAGTTAACTAGTCCAACGCAATAACAACCTGCCTCTCTCTCGTTGCACTCCACAAGGAGACTGCCTGTTACGCGAATGCAGTAAGCCAAGGTAAGTTGCTAGCTAGCATTAAACTTATCTTATAAAAAACAATCAATCATAATCTCTAGTTAACTACACATGGTTGATGATATTACTAGATATTATCTAGCGTGTCCTGTGTTGCATATAATCTGACTGAGCGGTGGTAGGCAGAAGCAGGCGTGTAAACATTCATTCAAACAGCACTTTCGTGCATTTTGCCAGCAGCTCTTCGTTGTGCGTCAAGCATTGCGCTGTTTATGACTTCAAGTCTATCAACACCTGAGATGAGGCTGGTGTAACCGAAGTGAAATGGCTAGCTAGTTAGCGTGCGCTAATAGCGTTTCAAAGTCACTTGCTCTGAGCCTTCTAGTAGTTGCTCCCCTTGCTCTGCAGGGGTAACGTTGCTTCGAGGGTGGCTGTTGTCGTTGTGTTACTGGTTCGAGCCCAGGGAGGAGCGAGGAGAGGGACGGAAGTTATACTGTTACACTGGCAATACTACAGTGCCTATAAGAACATCCAAGTCAAAGGTTAATGAAATATAAATGGTATAGAGGGAAATAGTCTTATAATTCCTATAATAACTACAACCTAAAACTTCTTACCTGGGAATATTGAAGACTTATGTTAAAAGGAACCACCAGCTTTCATATGTTCACATGTTCTGAGCAAGAAACTGAAACGTTAACTTTCTTACATAGCACATATTGCACTTTTACTTTCTTCTCCAACACTTTGTTTTTGCATTATTTAAACCAAATTGAACATGTTTCATTATTTACTTGAGGCTAAATTGATTTTATTGATGTATTATATTAAGTTCAAATAAGTGTTCTTTCAGTATTGTTGTAATTGTCATTATTACAAATAAATAAATAAAATCGACCGATTAATCGGTATCGGCGTTGAAAAATCATAATCGGTCGACCTCTACAAAGTGCAGCGTGGTGAGCGTACATTTTCTTTTTAGTTCAAAATGTCGCCAACAAAACAAACAAATGAAAGCCACAACCGTGAAGCTTAAAGTGCTAAGTGCCACAAACAAAGTTAACTTCTCGCACTGAAAGGAGGGAAAAGGGCTACCTAAGACAACGATAGACAGCTGTCCCTGATTGAGAACCATACCCGGCCAAAACATTGAAATACAAAATCATAGAAAACAAAAACATAGAATGCCCACCCCAAATCACACCCTGACCAAACCAAATAGACATAAAAAGGCTCTCTAAGGTCAGGGTGCGACAACTTGTTACTTTATTTCTTATTCTTATCCATTTTTAAAAAACTGCATTGTTGGTTATGGACTTGTAAGTAAGCATTTCACTGTTGTATTCGGCGCATGTGACTAATACAATTTGATTTGATTTTGACATGCAAATACTTTAACTTAAAATACCCACAGTAAGAATATTCACAGTAAGAATATATTGGAGCTGTAACACAGATCAATGTCATATCTACAACATGAAGAGCTCAAAGTCAGGTTTACATTGAACATAGTTTAATTAATTGTCACATTCTGTTAAAGGTCCCCAAAGCACACACATTGCTGGGTCGCTCGTCTTTTCAGTTCTCTGCAACAAACACTCAAACTGGACAGTTTTATCTCAATTTCTTAATTCAAAGACTCAATTATGGACACTCTTACTGACAGTTGTGACTGCTTTGCGTGATGTTTGTGCTGTTGTTTGTACCCTGTTTTGTGCTGCTACCATGTTGTGCTACTGCCATGTTGTGTTGCTGCCATGTTGTGCTGCTACCATGCTGTGTTGTCATGTGTTGCTGCCATGCTATGATGTTGTCTTAGGTCTCTCTTTATGTAGTGTTGTCATTCTTGTCGTGATGTGTGTTTTGTCCTATATTTTTTATTTAATTTATTTGTATTTGTAATCCCAGCCCCCGTCCCCGCAGGAGGCATTTTGCCTTCTGGTAGGCCATCATTGTAAATAAGAATTTGTTCTTAGCTGACTTGCCAAGTTAAAGAAAGTTTAAATAACATAAAATAAATAAATAGAGATATTGATAGAGCTTAATGCAAGGTTTGAATTGCAGTCGTTTTATCAAGTGCCTCAGCATTTATATTTATGAATTGCCTGCGCACACAGTGCATATTACACATTTATCTCTGTCTTGAAAATCCTCACTGCACACACTGCATTAGCAATCATTTTGATTACAGAGCTTCAAGAAGAGAAAAAACGAAACGAGTGTGTAGATCCCCAGGCTTTACACGACTGAAATATCACGGTAGGCAAAGATGTTTGCTTTATTCAAGAAATAAAAGGCACTAATTGCAGGACACACACATACAGTATCAGTACACACACACTCAAGTACACACTCTCTGGCAGTATTTACTGTCCTTTGAAGAGCCGCTGAATGCCTGATGTGTTTACGTAGCTAACCGACAACAATGACATGCATTCCCCAAATACAGTACATCAAACAACTCTCTTTCTCTCTCTCTCTCTCACACACACACACACACACACACACACACACACACACACACACACACACACACACACACACACACACACACACACACACACACACACACACACACACACACACACACACACCACACATCCCTCACACGCACTGATTTAACACTGTCCAGAGTGCTGCTGCAGTGGTTATGTAACCCACAAGCCTTCTGCCACAAGCCTCCTGGTGACAGTGAGTGTGGTAAAGAGAGAAAACCATGGGAGGAGGGGAGAGAATGATGGAAGCAGAGGAGGAGAAAGAGATAGGGGGCGGAGGAAGACTGACATATTGTAAAGGGTGTTAAAGGGGAAGGGAAGAGCATGCACTGTACAGGCAGCAGCAGTGGCTGTCCGCTCTACCACTCCCAACGGATGGGGAGAGAGATGGTGAATGTAGACAGGGCTCTCTTGTCCCTCCACCCTGGTCCAGTTTTCCAGAGCCGAGGCACAGAGATGGAAGGAGCAGGGGGAGAAGGAAGGCGATACTGAATCTGAGAGCGGAGCTCTTCAAACACCAGCCTTTCTCTTCCTTCCCTCCATTTAGCTGCCTGACGCTCCCCAGAACACTGATTCTTCAAAGGCACGGTAAATACTGCCAGAGCGTGTGTGTGTGTGATCCCCTGGCCTAAAATCCATCTTAATTCATCATTCATCTTAACCTGAATGCTGTAAAAAGAGGATAGAGACAGAATGTAGAAGTGTTTGTGGAAGAGCTCACATGATGGATGGTTCGCTGCTCTGAGGTGCAAATTGATGTTGTGACAAGCAAGCAGAGACATTAGATACCTTGATACTCTCACAATAATCCTATATACAGAATGTATGTTAATCTATCATTATCATAGAAGGTGAAAATAAAACGGCAGCAGCACTAATGATGATTGACATTAATCTACATGCTATCTAACACCATGTCTACCTACTGACATTCATTTACAGCTTAGTCCATGTAACACTTACACAACATCTTCATAACTGGCTTACTACAATGTTTATGTTGTCTCAGAGAGAGTTTAGCAGATGCATAGGTACAGATGCAAATTGTACCATGTCTGGGTCTACTACGGGTTTGGTTGTATAAAAAAAACATACTCCAATCATAACCTCAAGTACATCAAGGCAGTATATGAGCAGCACTAACATGAAATGACAGACCATGCCTGACAGTTGAGATACAATAACAGGAGAACTGTCCAGTCCATAAGCATCTTATGCTTCTATATGTAAACAGCTCTTAAGGCCACAGGCAGATCAGTCACTATAAAGGTCTTGGTTGAAGAAGGTTCATCAGACTATGTAGTGTGGGCATTTTGACTCTAATGGACAATTTGACTACTATTTTCCTTCTTGCAGTTTTCTACACTGTTGGATTGCACATTTTCACGTGTGCTGAATCACAATACACACACACACACACACACACACACACACACACACACACACACACACACCACACATCCCTCACATGCACTGATTTAACACTGTCCAGAGTGCTGCTGCAGTGGTTATGTAACCCACAAGCCTTCTGCCACAAGCCTCCTGGTGACAGTGAGTGTGGTAAAGAGAGAAAACCATGGGAGGAGGGGAGAGAATGATGGAAGCAGAGGAGGAGAAAGAGATAGGGGGCGGAGGAAGACTGACATATTGTAAAGGGTGTTAAAGGGGAAGGGAAGAGCATGCACTGTACAGGCAGCAGCAGTGGCTGTCCGCTCTACCACTCCCAACGGATGGGGAGAGAGATGGTGAATGTAGACAGGGCTCTCTTGTCCCTCCACCCTGGTCCAGTTTTCCAGAGCCGAGGCACAGAGATGGAAGGAGCAGGGGGAGAAGGAAGGCGATACTGAATCTGAGAGCGGAGCTCTTCAAACACCAGCCTTTCTCTTCCTTCCCTCCATTTAGCTGCCTGACGCTCCCCAGAACACTGATTCTTCAAAGGCACGGTAAATACTGCCAGAGCGTGTGTGTGTGTGATCCCCTGGCCTAAAATCCATCTTAATTCATCATTCATCTTAACCTGAATGCTGTAAAAAGAGGATAGAGACAGAATGTAGAAGTGTTTGTGGAAGAGCTCACATGATGGATGGTTCGCTGCTCTGAGGTGCAAATTGATGTTGTGACAAGCAAGCAGAGACATTAGATACCTTGATACTCTCACAATAATCCTATATACAGAATGTATGTTAATCTATCATTATCATAGAAGGTGAAAATAAAACGGCAGCAGCACTAATGATGATTGACATTAATCTACATGCTATCTAACACCATGTCTACCTACTGACATTCATTTACAGCTTAGTCCATGTAACACTTACACAACATCTTCATAACTGGCTTACTACAATGTTTATGTTGTCTCAGAGAGAGTTTAGCAGATGCATAGGTACAGATGCAAATTGTACCATGTCTGGGTCTACTACGGGTTTGGTTGTATAAAAAAACATACTCCAATCATAACCTCAAGTACATCAAGGCAGTATATGAGCAGCACTAACATGAAATGACAGACCATGCCTGACAGTTGAGATACAATAACAGGAGAACTGTCCAGTCCATAAGCATCTTATGCTTCTATATGTAAACAGCTCTTAAGGCCACAGGCAGATCAGTCACTATAAAGGTCTTGGTTGAAGAAGGTTCATCAGACTATGTAGTGTGGGCATTTTGACTCTAATGGACAATTTGACTACTATTTTCCTTCTTGCAGTTTTCTACACTGTTGGATTGCACATTTTCACGTGTGCTGAATCACAATACACACACACACACACACACACACACACACACACACACACACACACACACACACACACACACACACACACACACACACACACACACACACACACACACACACACACACACACACTCTCCCTATTTTCCACCAACACAGATCAGTACACATGAGTGTTTTGGAATGTGGTAGCTCGAACTCTCCTTCTAAGCAGCTCCATCCCTCCCTCTCACCCCAGCCCAGACAGCTGTGGGTACCTGGACTAGAGCAGACCCACAGAACTGGGCTAACCAAACACAGCCTAAGGAAGTTGTCTGACAGACCACACGGAGTAAGTGATCAAACAAGGAACTTAGTAATTATTCCTGAATTATTGTTTGACGGTGTTTGTGCTATTTTAGGGGAGATGATGAAAGAGCTTGTGAATTCATAAGTCTTGAACTGTAATCCAGACGCTCCACTCAAACAAGAAGACCAGGTGAGACCAAATGTATAGTTCAAAGGTTAAAGACGAGAGGACACCAAGACCTGGTCAGAGGAGGTCTAGGGTATGTGGACATAGGTAAGTATTTACTGTACGTCACAGGTTACTTTGGATGGAACAGAACGGACAGGAAATAGAGTGGCCTGTTAGTCTGAGTGTAGTGCCCTCTTACAGAACCCCCCCCCCCCCAGTGAGCCCGGGCCTGTAACAGAATGACCACCTCATGACATATTAGTGATGTGCTGCTTTTAATTAGCCCGGGAGCGTTTACCTAGTTAAACATTTATGAACCAGACGGCCATTAGAACAATGCTTCAGAGACCAAACTACAGCCAACAAACATGTGGTGCCTTTGAGAAGCCTGATGATCACTGCAGGTCTATTGCAACCCCAAGTATACAGACAATCCTACTAAATCATACAAAGGCTTAGAGACAAAGAGGCCAAGGTTGAAGACTCACATTCTCCACTGGATGGGAAATCAGGTTTCCCTTGGAGAGAGCTGCTGTCCTCTACAGGAGGTCACCTACACAGAGAGACAGGTTCAGGGAGACGTGTTGCAGACGCCCTCTATTTTCTGCAGTCTTATTTGAATAAACCTGACCTGACCATAATTCAACATGAGAGAAGATAAAATGTCAGTGTGGCACCTTGACAAAAAAGCAGACCACCAGACACAGCACAAAGGATGGGTGGTAAACACTATTTTTAAGGGTACATAAAACATTTATAAGGCCTTTATAAACAGTTTGCTCACCATTTATTAATATTTACTCCCACATGTGTAAATCTTAGTAAAGTAGTTATTCGCATATAAAGAAAAAAATTATGTGACCAGTGCAAAATTATCAGTTTCTCTGATTTTACTATTTATAGGTATGTGTTTGGGTAAAATGAAAATGTTTGTTTTATTCTTTAAACTACTGACAACATTTCTCCCAAATTCCAAATAAAGATATTGTCATTTAGAGCATTTATTTGCAGAAAGTGATAACTGGTCAAAATAACAAAAAAGATGCAGTGCTGTCAGACCTCGGATAATGCAAAGAAAATAAGTTCATATTCATTTTTAAACAACCCAATACTAATGTTTTAACTTAGGAAGAGTTCAGAAATCAATTTGGTGGAACAACCCTGATGTTCAATCACAGCTTTCATGCGTCTTGGCATGCTCTCCACCAGCCTTTCACATTGATGTTGGGTGACTTTATGCCATTCCTGGTGCATAAATTCAAGCGGCTCGGCTTTGTTTGATGGCTTGTGACCATCCATCGTCCTCTTGATCACATTCCAGAGGTTTTTAATGGGGTTCAGGTCTGGAGATGGGCTGGCCATGACAGGGTCTTGATCTGGTGGTCCTCCATCTACACCTTGATTATGATGGTGTTCACCTTGGGGTCATGATAGGGGCTGCACCAAATGATTGATGTATTTTAATAATTGATTATGCTTATGTTGTATTAATAGAAGGGGAAGGGCTATAAGACCCTCCCCCACTACATTTATAGGGTCCTGGACCACAGATTAGCAATATATTCATTATAAGGTTAATACTGTTCCACAGTTATTTTCTAGTCTCTGCCTCTTATAAGAAACGGTGTGAGAGATGTGTGAGCCATTGCAGTCAAAACAGGGTGTCTGTGAGAAAGCGCCTCAAGGCTAAAAGAGATACATAGACACAGAACCCTGCAGGGGAGTAAAGAGATAAGAGACAAGTCAGATATTCCACTGTAAGCCACACAGGAATGGAAATTACTGCTGAGCCCTTAGAAAACCCTGGACTATTGTTTGCTCCTGCAAGTTTGTATAACTGTATATGCATGGGCTTGGTCTCATGAGTAGAAGGTGTTGACGTAGGCAGATACATCACAAGGGGTTGACTGCACGCATATTAAAGCAACTTTGACCTTTTTTATTTTGCAGAACTTACTCTGAAACATGCGTGCTGTTTCCATTGTCAACTTCTGTCTGCAATTATATGAACAAAGGTTTGATTGATTTACTTGAAGATATTGTTTGATTTCATCAATAAGCCAATGATTGACAAGGAACAAGGAACCTACCCCAACAATTGACCTGGCTGTGTGGCATGGAGCATTGTCCTGCTGGAAAAAACAATCCGTGGGGAACATTGTCAGAGTAGAAGGAAGCAAGTTCTTTTCCTGTACAACCTTGTACGTGGCTTGATTCATGCGTCCTTCACAAAGACAAATCTTCCCAATTCCAGCCTTGCACAAGCACCCCCAGATCATCACCAATCCTACACCAAATTTCACAGTGGGTGCAAGACCTGGAGAGACCTACAAGCCACAGGTCTGACAACACTGCATCTTTTTTGTTATTTTGACCCTTTTCTGCAAATAAATGCTCTAAATGACAATAATTTTATTTAGAATTTGGGAGAAATGTTGTCAGTAGTTTATAGAATAAAACAAAAATGTGAATTTTACCCAAACACATACCTTTGTGTTTGGGTATATAAATAGTAAAAGAAAGAAACTGATAATTTTGCAGTGGTCTCTTAATTTTTTCCAGAGCTGTATATACAGTACCAGTCAAAAGTTTGAACACACCTACTCATTCAAGTGTTGTTCTTTATTTTACAATTTTCTACATTGTAGAATAATAGTGAAGACATAAAAAAACTATGAGAAATATATTTAGATTTGTTTATTTGAGATTCTTCAAAGTAACCACCTGTCATGACTCTCTCTCTCTTGATTGAGGATCATAGGTGTCAGATCAGCTTGGCACAGGGCTGACAGATAGCCAGACTCCCCCCTCCTCCTCTCTCCCACTAGAGATGTATCACTTAACAACCGGATTGTAAATACCTGGCAGAAACTCTCCCTTCTGCTCTGCAGTATTGAGTTAAAAATAATTTGTGTGTAGAGAGACTTTAACATCAAAAGACTGGACATTGGAACATTCGTTTTGGAATCCAAACATCTGGAACGGTTGGTGGGGATCCAAACATTAATCATGTCATGTAATGTGTTGTTTTGTGATGTCATTAAGGATGGTATAACAAGATAACTGTAGCTCTGCAAGTATGCACGTCCTAGTTATCGGATTTCCATCTAAATGTTGTAAAACGTATATGATTAAATATGAAACTATTTGTGAAAAGATAGCAATGTGATTTTAGCCTTCTAAATGAGTAATTGTAATTCAAATAAAGTTTTATCTAGTCAGTAATCACGCTTACGTGAGCACAGACATTATTCTGGTGTGAAGGAACACCCCCTTTGACCAGGGTGCTTAAAAAGGACTCGTAACAAAATGTACATTAGACCAGAGAAAGTGAGGACAATCCACACGTTGAAATGGTTGCAATCTCTACAGACCAGACAGTGTGGAGCGGTGGCTACATGGCTGACAAATGGTTTAAAACCACAACACCAGAAAATGGTAAGACCCTCTGAAACTCTCGACGAGTGAAGAAGATATACAGCTGCAGACTGTGAATGTGTCTATGTAAAATAGTCTAGGAAACTCAACCGAAGACGAGAAAATAATAACATTTCCCCAAAGACCAACGTGTGTGGAACATCTGAAGGATCCAGTCTAACAAACACTCAGAGACAAAGAAGCCTACTACAACTACAAAGGACATTGTGACCTCTGGTAGACAAACCAGAGACTTCTGTCGAAATACTTTTCATAGATGGCCCGGGTGATTTCAACAGAGAGACGACAAAGACATACAAGGGTAAAAATGTGTTGCATTTCTAAATCCGAATGAGCGGTTGTTAGGGTGCTAAATATCATTTTTACGATGAGCATATTTTCCACATGTATGTACAATAAGCCCACTCTCTGTCTCTCTCGCTCTTTCTTTTCCCAACCCTTTTATTGTGTAACAAGCCGTCATATCGGGTTAGTCCACTAGGGACTTTTCATTGCATTATATTAGTAATCAATAACCTATAACATCTGTGTGTTTATGTATTTCTGTGTGACTGTTGAGTTAGTTAGTAAATAAATGATCAAGACAATTTGTGTATCGCTGAATCACCACTTTTAGGCTAGGGTTTGTGTAGATTTACGAGGTCAACGATGTTCAGAATGAGACTGACATGAGAAAATTATTAATTGATGGCTGGTATGATAACGATATATTCTGATATATTCTTGAGTTTGTTCGGGAAAAGGTAACTCATTAAACAAACTTTTCACGTGGTGCCCCAAGTTACTAATGAGTTAATTGTTACATGATTAAGTTAATCATAGTTAATTGATTTGATAAAATAACAGTCATCCCATTAATGGTAGTCATGACACGACACACCCTTTGCCTTGATGAGAGCTTGGCATGCTCTCAACCAGCTTCATGAGGTAGTCACCTGGAATGCATTCCAATTAACAGGTATGCCCTGTTAAAAGTTAAATTCCATAATTTATTTCCTTCTTAATGTGTTTGAGCCAATCATTTGTGTTGTCACAAGGTAGTGGTGGTATAAGGAAGATAGCCTTATTTGGTAAAATGGCATCCTCTTGGCATCCTCTCAACAAGCTTCATGAGGTAGTCACCTGGAATGCATTTCAATTAACTGGTGTGCCTTCTAAAAAGTTAATTTGTGGAATTTCTTTCCTTAATGAACACAAGATGGTATTTTACCAAATAGGGCTAAGTCCATGTTATGGCAAGAACAGCTCAAATAAGCAAAGAGAAACGACAGTCCATCATTACTTTAAGACATGAAGGTCAGTCGATCTGGAAAATTTCAAGAACTTTGAAAGGTTCTTCAAGTGCACTCGCAAAAAACATCAAGCGCTATGATGAAACTGGCTCTCATGAGGACCGCCAAAGGAAAGGAACACCCAGAGTTACCTCTGCTGCAGAGGATAAGTTCATTAGAGTTAACTGCACTTCAGATTTCAGCCCAAATAAATGCTTCACAGAGTTCAAGGAACAGACACATCTCAACATCAACTGTTCAGAGGAGACTGCGTGAATCAGGCCTTCCTTCCGGGTAAAATTGCAGCAAAGAAACAACTACAAAAGGACACCAATAAGAAGAAGAGACTTTGGACCAGTGGAAACATGAGCAATGGACATTGGACCAGTGGAAATCTATCCTTTGGTCTAAACAAATCCAAGCTAAGGGAAAACATAGATCTATGTGATTGTTGAATGTCACAAACAGGCCATGTAGTCCACCATTTTGGGAAGCCCACAGCCACGTGTATAACACATGCTGTCAGTCCAGTCCATTCATTGGTCTTTGTTTGCAACACTCACTACTGAGTTCTAAACTACCTCTGGAAGCAACGTCAGCACAATAACTTTTTGTCGGGAGCTTCTTGAAATGCTTCCAACTGTGCTTCCAACTTTGTGGCAACAGTTTTGGGAAGGCCCTTTCCTGTTTCAGCATGACAAAGCCTGCGTACACAAAGCGAAGTACAGAAATGATTTGTCAAGATCGGTGTGGAAGGACTTGACTGGGCTACACAGAGCCCTGACCTTAACCCCATCGAACACCTTTGGGATGAATTGGAACGCCGACTGAGAGCCAGGCTTCATCGTCAAACATCAGTGCCCGACCTCCCTAATGATCTTGTGGGTGAATGGAAGCAATTCCCCGCAGCAATGTTCCAACATCTAGTGGAAAGCCTTCCCAGAAGAGTGGAGGCTGTTGTAGCAGCAAAGGGGGGACCAACACCATGATTTTGGAATGAAATGTTCGACAAGTAGGTGTCCACATACTTTTGTCATGTAGTGTATATATATATATATATATATATATATATATATATATTGGCTACTACTAAATAACATTTCCAGTGGCACACTGACTCACCTAATGGTGAAGATGAAGCCATAGGCGATGCGCGGGTCTCTAGATGAGCTACTTTGAAAAACAGTGCTGCTGTTCGCAAAAAAATGGGAGTTGAGAAGAAATGGGTTCTATTGGTTCTACAGACAGATTAGTCTTCTCTTTTCAGCAGTAGGCATTTCCAAACTGTACATTTTCCCGCGATTGTATTTTGAAATGTTCAAAAGGCAACAGACAGCCTCAACCAACCATAGAAATATAATCCATAGATGGCTGTTCCCATTCAAGTCAGGACTGGCAGCCATTGCTAGAGTACCCATGAGTTTAATAGTCAAATTGCCAGGGTAAAGTGTTCCAAAACCCTTCAATGGATTATATGTCTATGCAAAAAGCTGTACATTTGGAGCGCATGCTGGCCAAATTGTGTAATAGTGTGCAACTGCAGCCCACAATTGTTCCTGCATGTGGGTCTTCCATTGGTTCCTGCATGAACCTCCACCCCCCCGCTCCATATCTGAGTTTTTTCTCCCCTGCTTACTAGCTTTCTCCTCACTAGCTAGCGGTAGACAGTGTCCTTCGCTCCCGCCTGCCGAACACCTGCCCTCACCGTTGTTAACAGAAAGAACTGTGGGAAAACAGTGGCTGACAGGTAGGGCGACGGACACTGTCTACCGGTGGCCCTAGCACAACAGGCGGGAGGCTGGGGCGACACTGTGTGCTAGCTTGCTCGTTAGCTAGGAGAAATATTACCGGAATTATAACGGTATTACCGGGTATTTAAAAAATACCCCCCAAAAACCTTATTTTTATTTTTCAACCGACCCAACACAACATTTCATGATCCTTAGGTGTTGCTGGGTGTTTGATAATACAGTTGCCAAAATGTAGCACTGACCATACTCAGTGGTTGTCTTCTACAACAATTTTGTAAATCTGATATCAAATTCCAAATCTCAAAAATACAATGTCTTCTTGCGTGTTTCGCAAAGCTCCATCTGTTAATCCTCAGTTATATTTCAGCATGTATTAAAAAAACAGATGAACACTGAAGAGGAGGAGGATTAAAAACTACCTAGAGTGCCCTATTTCATTATGGTTAGCATCCTCTGTTGTGATCAAGCTTGCCATCTCCTTCCACTGCCGTCCCTCTGACAGACCATTCACTGGCGGCAGAATTAGAGTGCATTCCATTACTCTCTGTATGATAACCACAGTGATGTGACAGAGCTGTTGGTTGCATGACCGCAAATCATAATGCAATACTAATAACAAACTCTTAGGCTGTAAGCAGCAGCAGCTTCCACAACCACTCTCAGAAGCAAAGACAAGTGAAGCATGTTATTAGACCTTCAAAAAACCCACAAATGTTTTTGTGATTAAAACCCACACATACACAGGCTACTGTGGATAACACTGTGAGCCAGGGAAAACAGGCAAAGGTTAGTAGGGCCTATATTATATGTAGATATTATAATTCTAACTAATTGCCCACCACACACCTCTCTGATCTCAGTTATGTCATTGCACCAAAACCAATCTATTGCAACAAGTTCTCGTAAACAAAGTGCTGTGTGAATATTTAAGATACTCTTTAAAGAGGTAGGGTTTCAGAGGTTTTCGGAAGGTGGGCAGGAACCCTACTGTCCTAGCACCACTGGGGTGCCAGGACAGAGAAGAGCGTTTACTGGGCTGAGTTTACTGGGCTGAGTGGGAGCTGAACCCCTGGAGGGGTGGGAGGGCCATGAGAGAAAGATGGTGTCAGAACGGAGTGCTTGGGTTGGAGTGCGGAGTTTGAGCAGATCCTGACCCACGGACATGACACTGAGAAATTGAACCAAGATCAGTGACAGAATGACATTGTGCGGGAGAACAAATAAATGGGTGAAGGCAGGAAACAGTTTGTGTTAAGACACTTGGATGCACAGCACACCCTCTTTGAATGTTGGCGCCAGCTTTACAATAGCTTTTCCTCGAAGAGATTATGTGGGCACTTGTAGTGCATGTTTTAGCACTGCAAGGGCCTCCTCCTTTGGGCTCCCGAGTGGCACAGCGGTCTAAGGCACTGCATCTCAGCGCTAGAGGTGTCACTACAGACCCTGGTTTGATTCAAGTCTGTATCACAACCGGCCATAATTGGGAGTCCCATTGGCGCACAATTGGCACAGGGTCTTCCGGGTCTGGGTTTAGCCGGGGTAGGCTGTCATTGAAAATAAGAATTTGTTCTTAACTGACTTGCCCAGTTAAATAAATTAAATAAAAAGCCAGAGAAGAAAAATAGTCAGTAAAGATCTATTTATTTTTTCTTCACATACACCAGATAGGTGCAGTGAAATGTGTTGTTTTACAGGTTCAGCCATAGTAATACAGCACCCTGGAGCAAATGAAGGTGAAGTGTCATGCTCAAGAGCACAGAGAGATTTTTTACCTTGTTATCTTGGGTATTTGAACCAGCAACCTTTCGGTTACTGGCCCATCACTCTAACCGCTAGACTACCTTAATAAAGAGAAGTGTAATCCAAGCATAAACTCAGATTGTGTCAACAAGAAAGATTATTTTTAGTCATCTGATATTGAACAGTTCCTGTTGAAAGACTCAACTCCAAGGTAGGAAAGTGCATGGAGTCCGCTAATAAAAAGCAAACCCTTACAGCTCCTTACGCCGCACTACAATTGGATTATGCCCCTTACTGCATCGTCTCCATCCTCTCCCTCCTCTGCAGCCAAATCACTCAGTGTCACCTTTGCTGACAGACGTGCAGAGGGTGTGGTTCAACCCACTGACGGCAGAGCTCAACATAGCACCATGGACAGCTCCACCCAAGTGACGGAGGACAGAACAAACGGCCGTATAGTCTACCTTCCCTTCCTTTGCATCAATAAACTATGCTGAGGCAGTTGATCCCCTCGTAGACCTTGTTGACACCCTGATGAGGGAGGCATGAACAACCCATTTCTCTGAAGGCCCTGACATCCCCTTATTTATTGCCCAGTTGTAGGCTACCTCCTAGAAGACCTTGCGCTGTGAATAAGGATTTAACATCACACCCCACGGTTGTTTCATCAGCCATAACTAGTGGTACAGAAGAATCACTAATGATATAAACATCCCCAAACTGCATAAATGTTTATACATGTGCATTCTACCAGTCTATCTTGTGTTTTGACTGCACTTAGACAGACACTACATGACCAAATGTATGTGGACACCTGTATGTGGACACCTGCTCGTTGAATATCAATCATGGGCATTGTTAGCAACTGAGGTTATTCTTCAATAACACAGACCGCAAAGCAAATCAGGGGGAGAAAATACATTTATTTGAGCAGGACAAATCATAGGTGCTATGCTGAAAAGTAGACGTTCAGTCTTCCCTGTCCTTCAGTTTTTCTCCACAGAACAAAGGACAGGATGCCACTTATAACCCCCCACCCTAGTCTGGGGTTGACCAATCAGAAGTCCTTGCAGGACAACTTGGCCAATGGGCAAAAAAAAAGTATCCCACTCCAGACTCAATGTACAGACCAATGAAAACGTGGCCCACGTAGCACATGTAGCTCTGAGTTCATGACTGACATCCCACAGATCCTAACTGAAAACTAACTCCTGCTGATTGTTAATCCTAGTCCTCTGAGTTGTGTATTTATCTTCAAAATATTCTTCAAGCATTAATATGGAGTTGGTCCCCCCTTTGCTGCTAGAACAGCCTCCACTCTTCTGGGAAGGCTTTCCACTAGATGCTAGAACATTGCTGCGGGGACTTGCTTCCATTCAGCCACAAGCGCATTAGTGAGGTTGGGCACTGATGTTGGGAGATTAGGCCCGGTTCGCAGTCGGCGTTCCGATTCATCCCAAAAGGTGTTCGATGAGGTTGAGGTCAGGGCTCTGTGCATGGCAGTCAAGTTCTTCCACACCGATTCCGATAAACCATTTCTGTATGGACCTCGCTTTGCTTTGGGGCATTGTCATGCTGAAACAGGAAAGAGCCTTCCCCAAACTGTTGCCACAAAGTTGGAAGCACAAAATCGTCTAGAATGTCATTGTATGCTGTAGCGTTCAGATTTCCCTTCACTGGAACTAAGGCGCCTAGCCCGAACCATGAAAAACAGCCGCAGACCATTAATCCTCCTCCACCAAACTTTACAGTTGGCACTATGTATTTGGGCAGGTAGCGTTCTCCTGGAGTGCCCCAAACCCAGATTTGTCCGTTAGACTGCCAGATGGTGAAGCGTGATTCACCACTGCTCTAGCGTCCAATGGCAGAGAGCTTTACATCATTCCAGCTGATGCTTGGTATTACGCATGGTGATCTTAGACTTGTGTGCGGCTGCTCGGCCATGGAAACCCATTTCATGAAGCTCCCGACAAACAGTTCTTGTGCTGATGTTGGTTCCAGCAGCAGTTTGGAACTCGGTAGTGAGTGTTGCAACCGAGGACAGACAATGTTTACGCGTTACTCGCTTCAGCGGTCCAGTTCTGTTAGCTTATGTGGCCTACCACTTCGTGGCTGAGCTGTTATTGCTCCTAGACCTTTCCACTTCAGAATAACAGCATTTACAGGTGACCTGGGCAGCTCTACCAGGGCAGGAATTTGATTAACTGACTTGTTGGAAGTCACTGAGCTCTTCAGTAAGGCCATTCTACTGCCAATGCTTGTCTATGGATATTGCATGGCTGTGTGCTCGATTTTATACACCTGTCAGCAACGGGTGTGGCTGAAATAGCTGAATCCACTAATTTGAAGGGGTGTCCACATACTTTTGTATACATAGTGTATTTGCTTGAGACACTTGATAGGAAATACAATTCCATCAATGCCAATAATATTGTTGATTCGTGAGAGAGGAGCGGCAGAGATTCCACCAAGAAAAACAATATGGCTTTCAAATACAGTAGCGATGGCTCCTCACTGTGATATGACAGGCTATTACATAACGTCAGACCGGAATGCCCTCATTAGTATTCCATACCCTAATCTGACTCGTGATTTTCTGGCATTACATTGTACAAATGTTGCACATGGGAGACCTAATAGCCTACTAAACAATAAACATAGACTACTATTCGTCGTTGGTAGACTGCTTTATGGAATAGTATTCAGAAGCATCATTGCGAACTTGTTTATTCGTCCAGGCTACCTCCATGGTCTTGTTTATCTCGCTGTTAGTGCTAGGAGGGAGCATAAATGGCAATCTAACAACCTTGACCACCAAAAAGGACGTGTGATGGTAGCATCTGCGGCTGATAGCCTGCAGTACTTTCTTCTAAATTAATTTTATTCGATCTATTCATACACAGGTTAAATTACATTGTTACAATTACCCATAAGAAAAGGCTTAGCCATAATGCTTCAATTTGACAAGGAAAACAGGAGCATATAGCCTGTAAACGGCTAATTTATTATCATTGTGTGATCAAAGAGGAAAACATCTGCATGCTGGGAAACAATCTGTTGTAGAATATTATGTAATAAAAATATATAATTCACGTAGCCTAAAGCAATAAGACAATTGCCAAATACGACATAAAGCAAACCAAATTTTCCAGATGACAAGTGAAAACATAAAACAGCAGTATTATACCCTTTACAACAACATACTAGGCTAGATCAAGGTCTTGACCATTTAATAACAGTGCATTCGTATATGCGTTTCATAATTATGAAGAATATGTCGTTAAGAGATAAAAAAAATAAAAAACAACAACACTGGATTGCAATCTGACGTTGGTCAGGTAAATTAATGTAAACGGTGGGAACCATGCGAGAAAGATTCCTTCATCCCCCTTTCCCTTTGCTAGTAGGCTACACAGCATTATCTAATCATCGACACTATGTAACGTCCACAACGGACAAACTTGTACGGTTGACTTACCAGGGTGTTCGCGTGTTATCCAAATATTTCAGAATTTTTATCAGTTCTCTTTTTGCAATGACAGAAGGCGACCCTTCTTTTGCAAGAGGCTCTGCATCTGCGAGATCACGATGCACGCAGCAAGGGGGAGCTGCAAAGCACCCGTGCACATTGGGGGATGGTCCAACGAAGTCGTTTGCCTCATTAAATACTTCAATATTGTCCACCATCAGAGTACTGTCATGAAAATAATCGGGCGGATTGGAAACAGTTTGGTCGTTCTACAGTTACTTCGATATCGACACATTGTAGGCTATGGTGTGTTATGAATGGAGAGTGCTGCGAGGCTATGGCCCATGGGTGCAGTCAAGATTGTCAATATATTGATAATTGCAAATGTTTTGAATAGCCCTTAAATATGACTTAAATGTCTCAACGGGCATAGCACAACTAGATGGAATTTTGATAATTTTAAGTGTAGACATCCACTTTAGCTTTGAAATTAAATGACACTCTAAATTACTGTTTTTCTCTCAAAGAATTGACTGACGCCTCAATTACACCGATAGGGTATTGCGCAAAATAGTATGCAGCATCAAATCAAATCAAAGTTTATTTGTCAAGTGCGCCGAAATCAACAGGTGTAGATCTTACAGTGAAATGCTTACCTACAAGCCCTTAACCAAAAGTGCAGTTTTTAAGTAAAAAAATAGGTATTAGGTAAACAATGGACAAGTAAAGAAATACAAAAAAACAGTAAAACATAACAGTAGGGAGGCTATATACAGGTGGTACCTGTACAGAGTGGTGCACCAGTTAGTCGGGCTATTTTAGGTCATATGTACATGTAGGATTATTTAAAGTGACTATGCATAGATGATAAACAGAGAGTAGCAGCAGCGTAAAAGAGGGGTTGGGGGGACACAATGCATAGTCAGGGTAGCCATTTGATTAGCTGTTGAGGAGTCTTATGACTTGGGGGTAAATGCTGCTGAGAAGCCTTTTGGTTCTAGACTTGGCACTCCGGTACCGCTTGCCATGCGGTAGTAGAAATAATAGTCTATGACAGGGGTGGCTGGAGTCTACCCTCTGTAGTGCCTTGCGGTCAGAGGCCGAGCAATTGCCGTACCAGGCAGTGATACAACCAGTCAGGATGCTCTTGATGTTGCAGCTGTAGAACCTTTTGAGGATCTTAGGACCCATGCCAAAGCTTTTTAGTTTCCTGATGGGGGAGTAGGCTTTGTCGTGCCCTTTTCACGACTGTCTTGGTGTGCTTGGACCATTCTAGTTTGTTAGTGATGTGGACACTATGGAACTTGAAGCTCTCAACCTGCTCCACTACAGCACCGTTGATGAGAATGGGGGTGTGCTCGGTCCTCCTTTTCCTGTAGTCCACAATCATCTCCTTTGTCTTGATTACGTTGATTGGTTATTATTCTGGCACCACCTGGCCAGGTCTCTGACATCCTCCCTATAGGCTGTCTCATCATTGTCAGTGATCAGGCCTACCACTGTTGTGTCATCTGCAAACTTAATGGTGTTGGAGTCGTGCCTGGCCATGCAGTCATGGGTGAACAGGGAGTACAGGAGGGGACTGAGCACGCACCCCTGAGGGGCTCCAGTGTTGAGGATCAGCATAACAGATGTATTGTTACCTACCCTTACCACCTGGGGGAGACCCGTCAGGAAGTCCAGGATCCAGTTGCAGAGGGAGGTGTTTAGTCCCAGGATCCCTAGCTTAGTGATGACCTTTGAGGTCACTATGGTGTTGAACGCTGAGCTGTAGTCAATGAATAGCATTCTAACATAGGTATTCATTTAGTCCATGTGGGAAAGGGCATTGTGGAGTACAATAGATGTTGCATCATCTGTGGATCTGTTTGAGCGGTATGCAAAATGGAGTGGGTCCAGGGTTTCTTGAATAATGGTGTTAATGTGAGCCATGACCAGCCTTGCAGAGCAGATCATGGCTACGGACTTGAGTGCTAGGGGTCTGTAGTCATTTAGGCAGGTTACCTTAGTGACCTTGGGCAGAGGGACTATGGTGTTCTGCTTCAATCAGGGACATGTTGAAAATGTCAGTGAAGTCACCTGCCAGTTGGTCAGCACATGCCCGGGGCCGTCCTGGTAATCCGTCTGGCCCAGCGGCCTTGTGAATGTTGACCTGTTTAAAGGTCTTACTCATGCCGGCTACGGAGAGCGTGATCACACAGTCGTCCAGAACAGCTGATGCTGTCATGCACGCCTCAGTATTGCTTGCCTCGAAGCAAGCATAGAAGTGATTTAACTCATCTGGTTGGCTCGTGTCACTGGGCAGCTCGCAGCTGTGCTTCCCTTTGTATTCTGTAATAGTTTGCAGGCCCTGCCTCATCCGATGAGCGTCAGAGCCATGTAGTACGATTCAATTAGTCCTGTATTGCCGCTTTGCCTGTTTGATGGTTTGTCTGAGGGGGTAGCGGGATTTCTTTTAAGCATCCGGGTTAGAGTCCCGCTCCTTGAAGGCAGCAGCTCTACCCATTAGCTCAGTGCAGATGTTGCCTGTAATCCATGGTTTCTGGTTGGGGTATGTACGCACAGTCACTGTGGGGACGACGTTGTCTTTGCACTTATTGATGAAGCCAGTGACTGATGTGGTGTACTCCTCAATGCCATCGGAAGAATACAGGAACATATTCCAGTCTTCCAGACCGAGTCACTGGTGCTTCCTGCTTTAGTTGTTGCTTGTAAGCAGGAACCAGGATGGAATTATGGTCAGATTTTCCAAATGGGGGGCGAGAGAGCTTTGTATGCGTCTCTGTGTTTGGTGTAAAGGTGGTCTAGAGTTTTCCCCCCCTGGTTGCACATTTAACATGCTGATAGAAAGTAGATTAGACTGATTTGAGTCTTCCTGCATTAAAGTCCCTGGCCACTAGGAGTGCTGCCTCTGGGTGGGCGTTTTCCTGTTTGCTTATTTCGTTATACAGCTGACTGAGTGCGGGTTTAGTGCCAGCAGCCGTCTGTGGTGGTAAATAAACAGCCACGATGAAAACTCTCTTGGCAAATAGTGTGGTCTACAGCTTATCATGAGATACTCTACTTCAAGCGAGCAAAATCTAGAGACTTCCTTAGATTTCGTGCACCAGCTGTTGTTTACAACAGGGGGACGGTGCACACAGACCATCCCATCATGTGGTTCTGTGTGCACAAAAGTGCAACAAACACCTTCTGCTACCATTTCTGTCAAGCCATCCATGCCTCAATCACACCGAGAGTGAATTTGCATTTTGGTACACCAGAAGTACATCAATTTCCAATTGAAAGCTGTTTTGCCTTGCATCATTGCATTGCAGAGGCAGTTCCAGTGTGTTCTGTATTGTTAGATTTATCAAAAGGTATGTGTCAAACTGTGTGTAGACTGCTTGACAGAAATGGTAGCAGAATGTGAATGTTGCATAAATATTCAGATGATGCTGGATACCATTTTGCGCAATAAAGCTTAAGGCGCTGTGCATACAGTTTGATGCATACAGATTCGATAAATCCAACCATAGCCAATCATTGCCTTGACAAAAGCTGAAACAGGCTGGTATTTATATCCACTCAGAACATTACTACTTTTTGCAAATATCTTAAAGTACATTACATAATTAACCTATGAACTGTAGACTAATCATGACTGCTGATGATGTGACGTCACCAAAAATATAGAAAACCATGTACCCTGAAAAATACATGTAAAAAATATAGAAAACCATAACACTCAAACCAAGTGGTATACGCACACCCGCACAAAAACATTGAATAATCAGGGACGTTTTAATTTCTCACGGCTGCGCTGGATAACACATCAATACGCATGCGTCGGTCTCTCCGGCTCCGGTCTCAAAACGAGAATCAAGGTAGAAAAGCGGCCTACTTTGATTATTCTGTATTATCTCAAACATCGTACGAAATGGCGTTGTCATAAATTAAAGTCGTGTTTGAATTGTGCTTATTTAAATAGTCTAACGTCTATTTATGCTTGAATGTTGTTTTTTGGCCCTAAACGTCTGTTTCTAGCTAACGTTAGCTTCACGACTGATACCTATGTGGCGGCAGCTAGCTTGCCCTGTGTTCTCCACCGATACAATAACACGATTTAGCATTACTGTGGTGGCTTTATAACTAGCTAACTATAGCGTTCGAGTATATCCTGGTTTATTCCTTTAAACATTTATCGAGGGACCCAGGAAGTAACTAATGGGTTAACATTAGCTAACTAACCAGCTGAGAACGTTAGCAAAGCGAGTAACAAGCAGCTAGCTCTAGCCAGTAATTAACTAGCGAACTATGCCAAACAGCCTTGACACAGACGAGTCCTCAACCTTTCTACCATATTGTTCGTATCTTCTGTGTGGTCTATTGGATGCGAGCTAGCTGTCCCAAGCTAGAAATGTTTGCTGCCAACTAGTTAGCGGTAGCTCACTAAGTCAAGTTAATTACACGTCTTGAATTTCCGGATACACACCCAGAATCAGACGTTTGATATTATTTTGATGCCGGCAGTGGGTCAGGTCAGCTGCAGTATGCCGCATTCAGGTGCTGGTCGGAACTAGGAAACTTGGAAATGTCCGACTTGTTAACTGGTTGACCGCAACAGGTGTATAAATGCGACCAGTTTACAGGAACCCCTCTTTATACTTCTGTTGGTCCGTTTTTTAATATATCTTTTTTTATCTTAGGACAGGCGGGAGGCAGGGGTGCTCCAGTAGCTTTTTTTGTTTTGCTCACTTTAATACATTTATTTATTAACAAATATCAACAAACAAAAGAGGAATAGTCACATGCAAACACGCATACAAACAAACGATTTACATTGCCAGGAATACTAAACAAACAAATCATTCATTAATAATGCAAGTTTTAATTGCCTTTTTGTTTTTTGTTTTAGTTAGTGGTGCCATATTGTTGAAACTCATTTATAAAGTGAAAATTAAAATTAGACAATTTGCATTTGTGAATATGAACTGTACCTAGTATTATTAGCAGTTGAATTAAATATACTACATCTTTATCTATGTCAGAATTTCTGAAATAAATCATATCAAAACCATTAAATAGTACAACCGGTCCTATTTATTTTGTAACAAAATTATGTATCTCAATCCAAAACATTCTACTATAAATACAGGCAAAGAACAAATGCAAAATTGTCTCCTCCATTCCACAGAAATCACAGTTGTATACTATATTCAGCTTGATGTGCTCCAGTAGGTGACAATGCACAATAACTGTTGGTTGACTGCCACAGATAAACCCCATAGAGGAAGGGACAACAAAGATAGCTAGCCAGCTGTACACCAGTAGACAAGGTAATTTGCCCCCGCCTGTCGGGCACTGTTTTCACACAGTTCTGTTCAGGACTGCGAGGGCAGGCGGGAGTGAAGGACACTGCTAGCTTAGCCAATGGTGGTAGTTTTATGTGTGGATTAATTGTCGGAGTAGAGGACCTTGTGCATTTCAAGTAAAATAACAACTCAATTTTACCTTTATTTAACTAGGCAAGTCAGTTAAGAAAAAATTCTTATTTTCAATGACAAATAGTGGGTTAACTGCCTGTTCAGGGGCAGAATGACAGATTTGTACCTTGTCAGCTCAGGGATTTGAACTTGCAACCTTTTGGTTACTAATCCAACACTCTAACTACTAGGCTACCCTGTCGCCCCAATGTTTATATCCCAGGACAAATTAGCTATCAACAGCAAGCTAGCTAAATAAGACAACTTCGCTAGCAAGTGCAAGCTAGCTTGCTAAATTGCCATAAATGCTTTTTGACCTGTCCCCAAATGTATGTAATTGGTTCAGAGTTTGTTTTGATATTTTAACCTGCATGTCGTGATCGGGTGTGGGGGGACAAAATAAATGTATGCACGATGGCGCACGCGCACAACCGGTTTGGGTTCTGTGTTATTCTAAACAATGCAAAGGGTAAAGTCTACAAAACGCAGTCCACTCTGTTTGTTACAGATTCAAGTTTTGGAAAATTGTAATTTTTTGGAGATAAAATGTTTTTTCAGAATGTTATCCAAAATCCATCTCGCTCAATCTTCTCCCAATGCCAGCCCCTGGGCTTCCTCTCATCACCATATTTGGAAGTGAGTGGAAACGCCAACCGGATGCTTCACATTTATACATCTGGTGAAATATCTGGCTCATTGTTCTATCTGTGGTATTGCCCTAGCCTTCGGTCTCCTTTGCTAGCGGGAGGCGTGGATGATGGGTAGACAGTGTCCTTTGCCCCCCACCTGTCGAGCACAGGTTTTCTCCGGTACACAGCAGGGGGAGGCGAGGGCAACACCGTGTGCTAACTTGCAAGCTAGCACAGAGTGTCGCCTTGGGGGTGACAGGTAGACAGTGTCCTTCGGCCCCGCTTGTTGGGCACTGTTTTCCTCAGTTCTGTTAATGACGTTGAGGGCAGGTGGGAGAGAAGGACACTGTCTACCAATGTTTCTCCTGATCAAAACTGAAAGCGCGAACCACTGCATTTAACCACGGCAAGTTGAATGCAGTAATATAGTTGAATACACACAGTGCAGTTACGCCCTCCGTAAGTTGATCAAACAGGAAAAACGTCAGTACAGAGACAAAGTGGAGTCACAATTCAACGGTTCAGACACGAGACGTATGTGGCAGGGACTCCAGACAATCACGGATTACAAAGGGAAAATCAGTCACGTCACAGACACTGACATCTTGCTCCAGGACAAGCTAAACACCTGCTTTGAGGATACCACAGTGCCACCGACACGGCCTGCTCCCGAGGACTGTGGGCTCTCGTTCTCTGTGGCCGACGTGAGTAAGACATTTTAAGCATGTTAACCCTCACAAAGCTGCCGGCCCAGACGGCATCCCGAGCCGCGTCCTCAGAAGATGTGCAGACAAACTGGCTTGGAGTGTTTACGGACACACACAATTACTCCCTGTCCCAGTCTACTGTTCTCACCAGCTTCAAGATGTCCACCATTGTTCCTGTACTCAATAAAGCAAAGGTAACTGAACTAAATGACTATCACCCCATAGCACTCACTTCTGTCATCATGAAGTGCTTTGAGGCAAGTTAAGGATCGTATCACCTTACCTGTCACCCTAGACCCACTTTAATTTGCATACTGCCCCAATAGATCCACAGATGATGCAATCGCACTGCACACTTCCCTATCCCATCTGGACAAGAGGAATACCTATGCGAGAATGCTGTTCATTGACTACAGCTCAGCCTTCAACACCATAGTGTCCTTCAAACTCATCACTAAGCTCAGGGCCCTGGGTCTGAACCCTGTCCTGTGCAACTGAGTCCTGGACTTCCTGACGGGCTGCCCCCAGGTGGTGATGGTAGGAAACATCACTTCCACTACGCTGATCCTTAACACTTGGGCCCCACAAGGGAGCGAGTTCAGCCCCCTCCTGTACTCTCTGTTCACCCATGACTACGTGGCCACGAATGTCTCCAACTCAATAATCAAGTGTGAGTGTGAGTAGTGGGCCTGATTACCAACAATGATGAGCCTACAGGGAGGAGGTGAGGGCCCTGGCAGAGTGGTGCCAGGAAAATAATCTCTCCCTCAAAGTCAACAAAACTATGGAGCTGATTGTGGACTTCAAGAGACAGCAGAGGGAGCACGCCCCCATCCACATCGACGTGACCGCAGTGGAGAAGGTGAAAAGCTTCAAGTTCCTTGGCCTCCATATCACTGACAATCTGAAATGGTCCACCCACACAGACAGTGCAGTGAAGGAAGCACTACAGCACCTCTTCAATCTCAGGCTGAAGAAGTGGCTTGGCCCCATAGACCCTCACAAACTTTTACAGATGCACCATAAAAAGTGGTTACTCAACACTGCACCTCAGAGGCTGCTGCCCTATGTAAATATAAATGGAATCACTGGCCACTTTAATAATGTCTACATACTGTTTTATTCATTATGTATATTCTGTATTCTACTCAATGCCACTCCGACATTGCTCTTCCTAATATTTCTTAATTCCATTATTTTATTTGTATATTTGTGTGTATTGGTGTGAATTGTTAGATACTACTGCTCTTTTAGAGCTAGGAATACAAACATTTCTCTAGACCCGCAATAACATCTGCTAAATAGGTGTATGTGACCAATAAAGTGTGATTTGATAGCTCGCAAGGAGGAGTCCTTTTTTGGGGGGAGGGGGGTGTTCATGCAGGAACCAATGGGGAAATGACAGAGCTCCGACTAGCACGTGAACGCAGCATTCGTCTGACCATTATCTTATTACACTTCATGGAGGTCTCAACGGCGCAGCTGATGCATGTTGACATGAGCAACATGAGCTTAGCATGTTCAACAGGTGACGGACATGTTCTTCTCCGCCCCTCCAGATGCTGATGCCCAAGAAGAATCGTATAGCCATCTACGAGCTACTCTTCAAGGAGGGGGTGATGGTGGCCAAAAAGGATGTGCATCTGGCTAAGCACCCGGAGCTGGCCGATAGGAATGTGCCCAACCTTCACGTAATGAAGGCCATGCAGGTTAGATGTTGTACTTTCTTCTGGTGCCTCATATAGTGTTACATGATGGAGAATGAAAATAGAGACTATAATGGGATACACTTTATTGTCCCCAAGGGGAAATTTGTCTTTGACACGCAATAAAATGGGGCGACAGGTAGCCTGGTGCTTAGAGCGTTGGCCCAGTAACCGAGCTGACAAGGTAAAAATCTGTCATCTCTGCCCCTGAGCAAGGCAATTAACCCACTGTTCGTCGGGCACCGAAGACGTGGATGTCGATTAAGGCAGCCCCCCGCACCTCTGATTCAGAGGGGTCCGGTTAAATGCGTTAGTCACATTTTAGTTTAAGGTATTGAGTTGTACAACTGACTAGGTTTCCCCCTTTCCCCTAGCAGAATATGTTCTCAACTGTTGCCCTTGTCCTCAACTTGACTGTGACCCTCCCTCTGCAGTCTCTGAAGTCAACTGGGTACGTGAAGGAGCAGTTTGCCTGGCGCCACTTCTACTGGTACCTGACCAATGAGGGCATCCAGTACCTGAGGGACTTCCTGCATCTGCCCCCAGAGATTGTTCCCGCCACTCTGCGTCGTCAGATGCGCCCTGAGACCGCCCGGCCCAGGCCTAAAGGTAGTCTGCATATCATGACCATGTCTGTGTCACCTGGGGCCTGTTCAGGAGGGTTCAAAGTTCAGATAGAAATTGTCATGTAGAATAGGGGATCATGGCCACTCTATTCATTCTATTTATGTGATTTTTGTATTGTACTTCCATTAGTAATCCAGGGTTTACTGTTTCCTGTGGTCAGTCAGCAGGTTCCCGTCATGGATGAATAGTGGTGAATGTTGTTGCGGGTGTTATAGTAGTGTGCAGATCAGAGGAGTGGTGTAAAACATATCCTTCTGTTTCAGGTATGGAGGGTGAGAGAGGTGAGCGGCCAGCTAGGTTTAACCGTGAAGGAGGAGACAGAGACAACTACAGACGTTCTGCTGCACCACGTGAGTACTCAAGCCACCTGTTTATTACGTTCAATAATGATGCACCAATATGGAAACACTGAGCCGATGCTAATATTTGCTTTGCCATGATGGCTGATAGGGCATTGTAGCAAATGGTAAACTTTATGTAAATGACCTGAATCTCTACTTGTCTGATGATCATACTTTCTGTCCTTTTAGCTGGCGCAGACAAGAAGGCTGAAGCAGGCGCTGGTGCAGCTACTGAGTTCCAATTCGTAAGTAAAGTATTTAAAATCGATAGTGGGTGCCATGTCTTATTGTAGCCTAATGCCCACTTGTCAATTGAGATCTTCAACGATTGAAAACTTACCAACTGGTATTGTGTGTTGCAGAGAGGCGGATTTGGACGTGGCAGAGGACAGCAACCACCACAGGAGTAAAACACTGACTCTGTTCTTGTACAGTATAATAAAAGGGTAATTCCCCATTGAAAAAGAAATCAGTGATATGTGTGGATTTGCTTTATATGCTGTTAAAACCATTAAACTTACCAGTAAACTGAAGTCATCAAGAACAGAAACATATTACCCAGAACTGCCATCACCTAGTTAGATGACCCATAACCACTAGATGGCGCCATCACAAAATCTTATGACACGGTTGGGTTCAGTATGATAGAACTTTGTGCAATATTGAATTCAATGTAAACTACTGTACTGAATGACCAGTTGAAAAACACTTATGATGGCCCAGCGGGACATTATCATATGGTGTGCATCACGAGTTTTACGATTTCAGATGGTCACACCCACCAAACGTACCTCAAAGGCTGTTGAACTGTGCACACCGTTTTGGGGGAAACGTGTCGTTCAGTGCAAACGTTAAAGCGAACTGAACACACCCCAGGACTCGCAAACAACATGGGGCATACTGAAATTGCCAATCCCTACTGGCCATATAGTGAGAAATAAAGCCATGTATGTACTTATTAGAAAGTAAGGGGGATACCTAGTCAGTTGTACAACTGAATGCATTCAACTGGAGTGTCTTTACAATCATTACGTCCTGGTGCAATATGACTATCTTAGGTCTACCATGAGTAGGCCTGACCTTTTCTATTTTCACAAGTAAAAAAACACCACATATTCCCTATGTTCAGGTTCCATGTAAAAATAAAAGAGGAAAGGAAAATCAAAAAACCTCCCCAGTCAGTTACTAGTACATAAATGTTGCATGAACAGCTAAAAGGTAAAAGCAATGCATCCATCTAAGCAAAGCTAGCCAACTGAGGGCCCAACATACCACGGGTCTAGGGCCATTTCAAGGATAGGACTAGGCTGTTGTGTAAAACTTAAAAACATTGCCAGAGGAGATGAAAAAGGCTGAGAACTAACTTAACAGCTCTTTGTGCCAGATCAGTTGGGTCAATGAATACGTTTGGCACAATATAATATTCTCATTCTTTGTGCCCTAAATTATGCTCAGTTGAGAAATATTCTGCCAGTTCTGCCAGAGCCAGTCAGTTACATGACAACTTACATCGTTTTTTCTTGGGAGTTTTGGGGGTCCTGAAACAAGATTTTATAAAACGTCATTATTGAAATTGGCACATATCTACTAGCCCATCAGGGCAAAGTACAGTGTGAAGTAGAATCTACACATCAATTTTCGTGGGCCAGGGTGACAAGCAAACAACAGTACCAAACTCCAGGGCCAGTAGTGGAGAGTTGGTCTCTGCATTGACATAGGCTAGAGAACATTAACATATCTACTAATCCCAGTTATTCTTGTTCACAAGTCTTGACTGGGCCAGAATCACTATGGTTCTGAGACTTATCAGCATCCATCCATTCATCAGATCAATGGCATTTGATTGATTTAAATGATCAATTTGAACAACCAATGATGAACCTACCTAAAGTAGACAAATAATATTTTATGAACTATTTAAAAGTGCATTTCAAGAAACAACAAAAACCTAACAAAACAAATATAGCTAACATAAAAACAAAAGTCCAGTGTTCATTTAAGGGAAAATGCAGAATTATATCACAGTGTAAACATTTGTTAGAATACAATTTAGAATTGATGGATTCACATGAGCGTAAATTTGCCCTCACCAAAACATGCAGGTGATTTACCTTGTTATTGCATCTCCTGTTGTGCAACATCTCTTCCTGCATCACACACACACACCAATCAATCAACAGCCCTCACCTTACATCAATACACACACCGAGAGATTAGTACAGACTGAAAAACATCCGTCATATGCAATCAATCACCATCATACCATTAGAAAATAAATAGGAATATTAACAACAAAGTAAATGGATATAGACTTATCAAGTGAAAACCATGAACACATCCATTTTAGTGGGGTCCAGAGTATGACAAACACGTTATCCAGCAGCGGCATAATCTTCCAAGTGCCATTTTAAATTAGCCTTACGAGTCAAGCATAATAAACAACACCTGATGACATTACTACCCACCTCCTGATGCACAACATGATTCAAAAACTCTGCAAGAGCACGTCTCCTGCACCAAAAACTAGTTTGGGTTCTTGTTCCTTTCCCATGAGGATCAGATAACATGCATAATTCTCTGTTTTTCTGGTTATTTCATTATAAAACCAATCAATATATTATCTTTATAGTCTAGACTGACAACAAGACGTGCAGATTATTTACATTTCAATGATTTGGTTAGATGTGCCCTAGTGTGATAACAAAAGCCGAAGCTACTATGGGAATGTTTTTTTTATGTCAGCCCCCTTATCAAAACTTCTCTCTCCAATCACCAAAGCTTGTGCTATCGTCACAATGGAGCCCGTTTTGTACCAGATAATTCCATTCCTACAGATTACATCACACAAGACACACCCATGTACCTTAACCACACATACAAAACAGGAAGCTTTCCAACAAGCCCATCTAACCATTAACCAAATAAATGCATTTTTAGATGATTAGAAAAGATATGAAAAGAAAACAAAATACAGAAAATGTCATACAGAAAAGGCCTGTCACACTCTATAACTCTTAACTCTTAGACTAACGATCTGTCACGGTACACGGTGAAAGGTTATGTCATTCTTATGACTGACATGTAAAGGGGTGTGGCAACTAAATGGTAAACACATAGCATAGCAATACTTTACATCACCACAGCAGAGAGTTGCATTCAACAAACCTCACATTTATGACAGAGAGGAATGAGGGGCCGAGGAAAAGGAGGAAGAGTTTGGGAATACCTCATGCAATTATTAATAAAAATCAAGAAAAAAAACATTCAAATTACAAAGTATTATATCTTCTTCGCCCAACACTTCAAGTCTCTACCTCCACTCTGGCACCAAAAAAAAGTCTGTCAAGGCAAACATTTCTGTTGATATTTTGAAGTTTAAAAAATAAGTAGTAGTAGTAGGAGGAGCAGGATTAGGTAAGAAAAAGAAGCGGGTAAAAGATGTGGAGAATTCTCCAGGAGTTTCTGTGTTTTACTTATACTTCGATCTAGAGTTATGGTTGATGTTGTAGGTAGGGGAGTGGTCTCCTCCCCCTATTGTGGTCACCAGGGGCGTCATGTTGTTGCTCAGGAAGCCCTGTTGTAGGGCCACAAAGTACGAGGCCTGCACAGGCTTGTGGCACTGCAGCACCCTGCTGGCATCATCGGTCTCAAACCATTCCCCTTTTCTACCTGTCAACAGAGGGATAATGAGCAGAGTTTGAAAGGGGGCTACAAAAACAGGTTAAGTCTAGATTAACTCAGGAATGAAATGCCTATGAAGGATTTACAATTGTAGTAGTAGTGGTAGTAGTAGCAGCAGTTGTAGCATCTATTATGATCAGCTGGTCAATCTGTTGCCGATTAATCAATTTGATCACACATAACAAAATAGATTTCCAGTCATCACAGCTTTCACAAACACCACAAAAAACTAGTAACAATGTACCAATATTCACAGATTCCTCCCAGTCTTCTAACATCTCTGTATCCATTAGGACATAGACATATGTTCTGTGCTTCCTCTCTGTGTTCTGAGAAAGAGGAAATCAAGAAAAATTGTTAGTGCTCAAGGTTAGGAGGCAAACAGTGGAAATAAACTAGCAGTCCCTCCCACCCCAAGTTTAAAGACAAGCAACACAAAGACATGGAAAATCCTTTTCAGCTCACCTCGAAAATTCCTCGTAGTCGCCCCAATGTCCCCTTGACATCATCCTGGAAAGACAACATGTTCAGTAGAAATGAAACAGCAGATTAAACCTTGAATAACGATTCTTAGTAAAAGCAGGACACTGCAATGTTTTCACCCGATGAGACCTGGGGGTTCTGAGAATTGCTGCCATTTTCAGTTCCAGGGCGGGGGCAATGTCATGGAGGAGAGGGAGGGATCAGCTCCTATTAACATGGTATCATTGCAGTACTTTCTTCTTCAGGTTACAGTTTTACTCTATTTATAAACATGGACTCTCAATCAAGAGGCTCCTCAACCCATTCAGAGAATAGCTTACATAGAAGAACGTTTAGATTTTTCAGAGCCAAAATAAGGGCTGCTAAGTCAGCTAGTGTAAAATTAGTACATCAACAAAACCCCGCAATAACATTTGGCCCAGACAACAATACATCAGATTGTGTTTCCCTAACAAATGAGCTCAACATTGATCACGAGGAACTCACAAATGAGGCTGAATACAGTTAATGGAAAACCAATAAACTTAAAAGACTAGAAGATCTGAAACCCTACCTGAACCCTACCTCTTTAAAGAGAATCTTAAATAATCCCACAGCAACCCCCCTCGCCCCCCAAAAAACTAAATAATAAAATAATTCCCATCTGTGAACTAACACACACACTTGACTTCCCCCACCCCACAAGCACTGCCTTTGCTGATAGCTACTTTATTTCTGAAAAATGTATTTACTGAGATATTTGGTTGTCCCACCTAGCAAACTTTAAAATGAATGTACTAGCTGTAATTTGCTCTGTATAAGAGTGTCTAAAAGTGTCTAAATTTACTAAAATGTAAATGTTTAAAGATGGCATTATCCCATTTGTTCAACAGAAAAGGTTAGCTTCAGTTCAAATACCGTATATACCCTCTAAGAACTTTAGGCAACAATTTAGCATGAGAGTAACCTTTCTATTAATACAATTATGCTAAGGGACATCGAGTTTTTTTGGGGGAAATCAGATTATTAATGAATAAACACGTTATTAAAGTGTAATTTCCTGTCTATACCAGTCTATACAGGCCTTTAACCTTTACAAACCATTTCAAAGGGCAGCTGCACAGAAGTGAAATGATACTTTCAATGAGCTCCTTGCATAATAAAAACTCTGAATGCACAAATGAAGTTGACAAGTAATTCAGCCTACCTCTTCACACACCTCTCGAACAGCAGCCACGTTGGGCTCTTCCTCCGGCTATATTCCTCCACCAGGGACAATCCACTTGTCTTGAGTCCGACTACCACTAACCAACAACACCTGCAGGCAGGGCCAGATTAAGAAATCATAAACCCTGGAGCTATGCTTTGTACTAGAAAAAAGACATTTTAAAAACGCATTTCATGCTTTTCTACGTAATTTACATGATAGAAGACATAAGCTCAATCTTTTTTTAATCCCACACAAATGACCGAAATGAGTGGCTACTCCGACACTGGCAAACAGAGATCAACCTGGTCTTGAATTCAAACAAGCAATAGCCCAGGCCAATGAAGCGACACACAGACTGTACAATATTAGGAGGAAATATATATACATATATACAGTACCCGTCAAAAGTTTGAACACACCTACTCATTCAAGGGTTTTTTCTTTATTTTTACTATGTTCTATATTTTAGAAAAAAACTATGAAATAACACATATGGAATCATGCAGTAACCAAAAAAGTGTGAAACATAACGATACATGTTTTACATTTTAGATTCTTCAAAGTAACCACCTTTTGCCTTAATGACAGCTTTGCTCGCTATTGGCATTCTCTCAACCAGCTTCATGGGGTAGTCACCTGGAATGCATTTAAATTAACAGTTGTGCCTTGTTAAAAGTTCATTTGTGGAATTTCTTTCCTTTTTTCCTTGAGCCAATCAGTTGTGCTGTGACAAGGTACGAGTGATATACAGAAGATAGCCCTATTTGGTAAAAGACCAAGTCCATATTATGGCAAGAACAGCTCAAATATGCAAAGAGAAATGACAGTCCATCATTACTTTAAGACATGAAGGTTAGTCAGTACAGAACATTTCAAGAACTTTTAAAGTTTCTTCAAGTGCACTCGACAAAACCATCAAGCGCTATGATGACACTGGTTCTCATGAGGACCGCCACAGGAGAGGAAGACCCAGAGTTACCTCTGCTGCAGACGATAAGTTCATTACAGTTACCAGGATCAGAAATTGAAGCCCAAATAAATTTGTCACAGAGTTCAAGTAACAGACAAATCTCAACATCAACTATTCAGAGGAGACTGCGTCAATCAGGCCTTCATGGTCAAATTGCTGCAAAGAAACCACTACTAAAGGACACCAATAATAAGAAGAGACTTGATTGGGCCAAGAAACACAAGCAATAGAAATCTGTCCTTTGGTCGGATGAGTCCAAATTTTTGGTTCCAACCGTTGTGTCTTCGTGAGACGCAGAGTAGGTGAACGGATGATCTCCGCATGTGTGGTTCCCACCGTGAAGCATGGAGGAGGAGGTGTGATGGTGTGGGGTACTTTTCTGGTGACACTGTCAGTGATTTATTTAGAATTCAAGGCACACTTAACCAGCATGGTACTACAGCATTCTGCAGCGATATGCCACCCCATCTGGTTTGTGCTTAGTGGGACTATCATTTGTTTTTCAACAGGACAATGACCCAACACACCTCCAGGCTGTGTAAGGGCTATTTGACCAAGAAGGAGAGTGATGGAGTGCTGCATCAGATGACCTGGCCTCCACAATCACCCGACCTCGAGGTGGTTTGGGATGAGTTGGCCTGCAGAGTGAAGGAAAAGCAGCCAACAAGGGAAGTCCTTCAAGACTGTTGGAAAAGCATTCCAGGTGAAGCTGGTTGAGAAAATGCCAAGAGTGTTCAAAGTTGTCATTAAGGCAATAGGTGGCTACTTTGAAGAATCTAAAATATATGTTTTATTTCATAGTTTTGGTGTCTATTATTCTACAATGTAAAAAATAGTTTAAAAAATAATCAATAAAAACCGTGGAATCAGTCGGTGTGTCCAAACTTTAGACTGGTACTGGATATATATATATATATATAGTCCATTCAGAAAGTATTCAGACCTCTTGACTTTTTCCACATTTTGTTACGTTACAGCCTTATTATAAAATTGATTAAATAAAACGTTTTCCTCATCAATCTACACACAATACCCCATCATGACAAAGCAAAAACATTTAGTAAATGTATTAAAATAAATAAATAAAATAAACGTATTTACATAAGTATTCAGACCCTTTGATATGACACTCGAAATTGAGCACAGCTGCACCCTGTTTCCGTTGATCATCCTTGAGATGTTTCTACAACTTGATTGGAGTCCACCTGTGGTAAATTCAGTAAATTGGACATGATTTGGAAAGGCACACAACTGTCTACATAAGGTCCCACAGTTGACAGTGCATGTCAGAGCAAAATCCAAGCCCTGGGGTCAAAGGAATAGTCCGTAGAGCTCCGAGATAAGATTGCGTCAAGGCACAGATCTGGGGAAGGGTCCCCCAAAATGTCTGCAGCGTTGAAGGCCCCCAAGAACACAGTGGCCTTCATCATTCTTAAATGGAAGAAGTTTGGAACCACCAAAACTTTTCCCAGAGCTGGCAATCAGGGGAGAAGGGCCTTGGTCAGGGAGGTGACCAAGAACCCAATGGTCATTCTGACAGAGCTCCAGAGTTTCTCTGTGGATATGGGACAACCATCTCTGCAGCACTCCACCAGTCAGGCCTTCATGGTTAAGTGGCCAGACAGAAGCCACTCCTCAGAAAAAGGCACATGACTGCCTGCTTGGAGTTTGCCAAAAGGCACCTAAAGGACTCTCAGACCATGAGAAACAAGATTCTCTGGTCTGATGAAACCAAGATCGAGGTCTTTGGCCTGAATGCCAAGTGTCACGTCTGGAGGAAACTTGCACCATCACTACGGTGAAGCATGGTGGTGGCAGCATCATGCTGTGGGGATGTTTTTCAGCGGCAGGGACTGGGAGACTAGTCAGGATCGAGGGAAATATGAACGGAACAAAGTACAGAGAGATGCTTGCTGAAAACCTGCTCCAGAGCACTCAGGACCTCAGACTGGGGTGCCACGCTTGTTGCGTCATAGTCAAGAAGACTTGAGGCTGTAATCACTTCCAAAGGTTCTTCCAAAAAGGACTGAGTAAATGTTCTGAATACATATGTAATTCTGATATTTGTTTTTTATTTCTAAAAAACACATTTTATATTAACGCTGTAAATTACAGCCTGTAATGTAACAAAATGTGGAAAAAGTCAAGTGGTATGACTACTTTTGAAAGTACTGCAATGGCCCAGAGCTAACAGACCCTGCATTGCATAATAAACTAATTTGGCAACTCTGGGAAAATAAAGTTATTCAACTTGAATATATTCAGCCTAGGCCTCTACAGTTAAGGTTAATGTAAGTTTTAAAATTGTACTTAAAAAAAATCCAATAACATGTTAACCGCAGGCGATGTTGCCACTAAACAAGCATATGCTTTAGCTAACATGTAGCCTATTCTCTACATTAGAAATAGCTACCCCACCAGACAACCTGTACTCCAAATGGCCCGTTCAACCTCCACACTCCTAGCCTCGGATTTACCTCCTCACTCTCGTTCCTGAAGGACAGACAGGCGGCGCGTTTCTTGTAGCCATCCCCGTCATATATCCGCGTTTGATTCGATTTGATCTTCATCATGTTGGGATAAAACAAAAAAAATGTGAACCACAAACTCAGAAAGACGGTCACAGCCCACTTGTGGGAACCCGTGTAAAAGGCTATACATTTCTACAACAGACTTCTTCTCCGCTTCATTTGTCATTTTTTAAACTGCGTATATTACGCGCTACGGTAGATAGAATAGTCAAACGTAGCCTACACATATCGGTATTCACGTGTCAATCTTTGAGAATGAGAGTATGAAACTGTAAACGCAGTCGTGGTCGGTCTGGTAGATCTCTAGTTTTACCCAATGATGTGTACAGTGCCTTCAGAAATAATTCACACCTCTTGACTTTCACATTTTGTTGTGTTACAGTCTGAATTTAAAATGGTTTAAATTGAGATTTTATGTCACTGATTTAAAGTATACCAGTGCCTAAATAATTGTAGGAGTAAAACCTTAATAAAAAGTCACATAATATGTTGCATGGATAATATTGTTTAACATCATTTTTAAATGACTACCCCGTACAATTATCACTCAGTCAAGTAGTGAATTTCAAGCACAGATTAAACAACAAAGACCAGGGAGGTTTTCCAATGGTTTGAAAAGAAGGGGGGAAAAGCAGACATTGAATATTCCTTTGAGCACAGTGCAGTTATTAATTACACTTTGGATGGTGTATCAATACACCCAGTCACGACAAAGATACAGGCTCCCTTCCCAACTCAATTGCGGGAAACCGCTTAGTGAAACTGGGAACAGCTCAGGGACTTCACCATGAGGCCATGATGATTTTAAAAAAAGTAACAAGAGTTTAATGTTAATGGCATGTTTGATTGGGGAGGGTTGCTGCACAGCTATTTTAAGGTCTCTCCAAAGATGTTCGATCGGGTACAAGTCCAGGCTCTCTCAAGGACATTTAGAGATGTGTCCCAAAGCCTCTCCTGCGTTGTCTTGGCTATGTGTTTAGGGTTGTTGTTCTGTTGGAAGGTGAACCTTCTCCCCAGTCAGATCCTTGAGTGCTCTGTCGCAGGTTTTCATCAAGGATCTCTCTGTACTTTGCTCCGTTCATCTTTGCCTTGATCCTGACTAGTCTCGCAGTCCCCAAAGCATGATGATGCCACCACCATGTTTCACCGTAGGGATGGTGATCGGTATACACCAGACGTGACTCTTGGCCTTCAGGTCAAAGAATTCAATCTTGGTTTCATCAGATCAGAGAATCTTGTTTTTCATGGTCTGAGTCCTTTAGGAGCCTTTTGGCTCCAAGCGGGCTGTCATGTGCCTTTTACTTCCGTTTGGCCACTCCACCATACAGGCCTGATTGGTGGAGCGCTGCAGAGATGGTTTTCTTTCTGGAAGGTTCTCCCATCTCCACAGACAAACTCCCATGATGTCAAGCAAAAAGGCAGTGTGTTTGAAGGTAGGCCTTGAAATATATCCACAGGTACACCTCCAATTGACTCAAATGATGTCAATTAGCCTATCAGAAGCTTTTAAAGCCAAGCTGTTCCAAGCTGCTTAAAGGCACAGTCTATTTAGTGTATGTAAAACTTCTGACCCACTGGAATTGTGGTACAGTGAATTATAAGTGAAATAATCTGTCTGTAAACAATTGTTGGAAAAATGACTTGTGTCATGCAAAAAGTAGATGTCCTAACCGACTTGCCAAAAGTATAGTTTGTAAACAAGAAATTTGTGGAGTGGTTGAATAACGATTTTCAATGACTCCAACCTAAGTGTATGAAAACTTCTGACTTCAACTGTATTTCTTTGTTAAATGCTCAACACAGAATAGCCACATGTGCGCAAATCGTTTGGAGAAAAGAGCCTTTCTATTTGATTCAGCTTTGTTCAATTGTATTCTTCATACTATAAAATATAATAAAATAATGCCACCGAATTCTAGTGTAGCTCACAGCCATTTGGCATAGCAAGATCAGGAACTAACATAAAGACAACTCAGAGTATCCTATTCTGTTCTTCTGAAATAGACTATATTTTCTTCATGTCATGCTTCTTTAGACCCTTCTAAAATAAATAATGGAATTATTGTGAAGGTGTAGGCTATATTACATGGATTTCTTTGACTTTTTAAAAGGTAGATGTTCCAAAGGTCTGCATAGGCTATATGTGGAAGCCAGGAGATGCTAAATGTCTTTGTTAATTCACGGTAAATTACTGTGAGACCGACAGTTATTTTCTTGACAATCACTGGCTGACCAAATTTTGTGACCGCCATAGCAATACATGTGTTGAATACTTATTGAATCAAGATATATTAATGTTGTATTTTCCATTAATTAATCCAACATGTCAGACATTTTCTTCCACTGTGACAGATTATTTTGTGCAGATTGTTGACATAAAATGACAAATCCATTTTAATCCCACTTTATAGCACAACAAAATGTGGAAAAAGTCAAGGCAAGTGAATACTTTCTCAAGGCACTGTATCAAATAAATTTATAAAGCCCTTTTTACATCAGAAAATGTCACCAGGTGCTATACAGAAACCCAGCCTAAAACCCAAAACAGCAAGCAATGCAGTACGTGGCTAGGAAAAATTCCCTAGAAAGGCAGGAACCTAGGAAGAAACCTAGAGAGGAACCAGGCTCTGAACCAGTCCTCTTCTGGCTGTGCTGGGGGTGAGATTAAGAGAGTACATGTCCATTAAGGCCAGATTGTTCTTCAAGATGTTCAAACAGTCATAGATTACAAGCAGGGGGAAACAATAATCACAGTGGTTGCAACAGGTCAGTATCTCAGGAGTAAATGTCAGTTGGCTTTTCATAGCCGAGCATTCAGAGGTCCAGACAGCAGGTGCGGTAGAGAGAGAGTCGAAACCAGCAGGTCCGGGACAAGGTAGCACATCTGGTGAACAGGTCAGGGTTCCATAACCGCAGGCAGAACAGTTGAAACTGGAGTAGCAGCACGGCCAGGTGGACTGGGAACAGCCAGGAGTCATCAGGCCAGGTAATCCTGACGCATGGTTCTATTGCTCAGCTTCTCTTGGAAGGGAGTGAGAGAGGGAGGGAAAGATAATTAGAGGGATCATACTTAAATTCACACAGGCCACCAGATAAGACAGGATAATTACACCAGATATAACAGACTGAGTCCCGGAACATAGACTAGCGCAACATAGATACTGGAGGCTGAGACAGTGGGGGTCGGGGGACAGTGGGGGTCGGGGGACACTGTGGCCCCGTCCGACGATGCCCCCGGACAGGGCCAACCAGCCAGGATACAACCCCACCCACCTTGCCAAGGCACAGCCCTCACACCACTAGAGGGATAACAACAGACCACCAATTTACTACATTAAAACAAGGCTGACTAAAGCCCACGAAGATCTCCTCCACTGCACAAGCCCGAAGGGGTGCAAAACCCCTTCTAGGGACGGCATGGAAGAGCACTAGTAAGCCAGTGACTCAACCCCCATAACAGGGTCAGAGGTAGATAATCCAGGTGGAGAGAGGGGGCGGTTTGTCTCTCCCGTGCCTTGCTGTTCCCCTTATCTCCCCTGGGCCAGACTACACTCAATCATAGGACCTACTGAAGCGATGAGTCTTCAGTAAAGAGACCAAGTCTGCATCTCTCACATGGATAGGCAGACCATTCCATAAAAATTGAGCTCTATAGGAGAAAGCCCTGCCTTCAGCTGTTTGCTTAGAAATTCTGGGAACAATAGGAGCCCTGCGTCTTGTGACCGTAGCATACATGTACAGTGCCTTGCGAAAGTATTCGGCCCCCTTGAACTTTGCGACCTTTTGCCACATTTCAGGCTTCAAACATAAAGATATAAAACTGTATTTTTTTGTGAAGAATCAACAACAAGTGGGACACAATCATGAAGTGGAACGACATTTATTGGATATTTCAAACTTTTTTAACAAATCATACACTGAAAAATTGGGCGTGCAAAATTATTCAGCCCCTTTACTTTCAGTGCAGCAAACTCTCTCCAGAAGTTCAGTGAGGATCTCTGAATGATCCAATGTTGACCTAAATGACTAATGATGACAAATACAATCCATCTGTGTGTAATCAAGTCTCCGTATAAATGCACCTGCACTGTGATAGTCTCAGAGGTCCATTATAAGCGCAGAGAGCATCATGAAGAACAAGGAACACACCAGGCAGGTCCGAGATACTGTTGTGAAGAAGTTTAAAGCCGGATTTGGATACAAAAAGATTTCCCAAGCTTTAAACATCCCAAGGAGCACTGTGCAAGCGATAACATTGAAATGGAAGGAGTATCAGACCACTGCAAATCTACCAAGCCCTGGCCGTCCCTCTAAACTTTCAACTCCTACAAGGAGAAGACTGATCAGAGATGCAGCCAAGAGGCCCATGATCACTCTGGATGAACTGCAGAGATCTACAGCTGAGGTGGGAGACTCTGTCCATAGGACAACAATCAGTCGTATATTGCCCAAATCTGGCCTTTATGGAAGAGTGGCAAGAAGAAAGCCATTTCTTAAAGATATCCATAAAAAGTGTTGTTTAAAGTTTGCCACAAGCCACCTGGGAGACACACCAAACATGTGGAAGAAGGTGCTTCTTTGAACTTTTGAACTTTTTGGCAACAATGCAAAACATTATGTTTGGCGTAAAAACAACACAGCTCATCACCCTGAACACACCATACCCACTGTCAAACATGGTGGTGGCAGCATCATGGTTTGGGCCTGCTTTTCTTCAGCAGGGACAGGGAAGATGGTTAAAATTGATGGGAAGATGGATGGAGCCAAATACAGGACCATTCTGGAAGAAACCCTGATGGAGTCTGCAAAAGACCTGAGACTGGGACAGAGATTTGTCTTCCAACAAGACAATGATCCAAAACATAAAACAAAATCTACAATGGAATGGTTCAAAAAATAAACATATCCAGGTGTTAGAATGGCCAAGTCAAAGTCCAGACCTGAATCCAATCGAGAATCTGTGGAAAGAACTGAAAACTGCTGTTCACAAATGCTCTCCATCCAACCTCACTGAGCTCGAGCTGTTTTGCAAGGAGGAATGGGAAAAAAATTCAGTCTCTCGATGTGCAAAACTGATAGAGACATACCCCAAGCGACTTACAGCTGTAATCGCAGCCAAAGGTGGCGCTACAAAGTATTAACTTAAGGGGGCTGAATAATTTTGCACGCCCAATTTTTCAGTTTTTGATCTGTTAAAAAAGTTTGAAATATCCAATAAATGTCGTTCCACTTCATGATTGTGTCCCACTTGTTGTTGATTCTTCACAAAAAATACAGTTTTATATCTTTATGTTTGAAGCCTGAAATGTGGCAAAAGGTCGCAAAGTTCAAGGGGGCCGAAGACTTTCGCAAGGCACTGTAGTTATGTACCTTGAAATTAAAAATTGGAAATCTTAACAGAAAGCAAGTGTAGAAAGTCCTGGATTGCTGGATTTCTGATGCTATGTATTGGCCAATGAGAGCCTTTGAAGCCACTGGTCGGCCATATTGGCAATTCTCAGAAAAGCAGTCCTCCATAGGAATGAATGGATTTCTACAGTTTTTCATTTAATTGTTTCAAGGACAAAATCATATGTTTTTAAGTACTTTTTGTTGTAGTGGGTGTCAGGATTTGGCCAGGGTTGTTCCGGGTTTTGGTCAGTAGATGCCCCCATTGTGCTTTTTGTCCCTATGTTTTTCCCTTGATCCCCATTATTATTTGCACCTGTGTCTCGTTTCCCCTGATTGTATTTAAACCCTTTGTTTCCCTCAGTTCTGTGCTCTGTGTTTGTATGTTAGCACCCTGCCCTAGTGTTCTGTGTGCTCTTGTCGATTCCGGGTGACGTTCTTGTGGTATTCTGTTTTTTGTTTTTGTTTATTTTTGGTGAGTTTCTTTTGAGGTCTTTTTGTGTTTTTCCTACCACCTTTTGGATTTGCCATTTTTTGTATTTTAGGATTTTTTCTTTATTAAATACACCGTCTTAAGTACTGCTGTGTCTGCCTCATCTTCTGGGTTCTGCTGTCTATTCGTGGCTCAGTTGGTTAAGTGACTGTTTCTCACTCCGGAGACCCAGGTTCGAAACCGGGTCCTGACAGAAACACAGAGCCAAAAATGAACCCAGAGGCAGCCAGTTCCCAGGACCTTTTGCCACGCTGTCCCACCACCAGGAGACTGTCCAACGCCACGAAGCCGCCCTGGTTCAGCAAGAGGCCTTAATGGCTAGACATTCTCATCTTCTGTCGGAGATGCTGACTTCCATTAAGCAAATATCTGATCGACTTACCCCGGCAACAGTTCCCGTCCCAGTACCTCAGGTTCACGTACCCATGGCAGTTAACCCCCTGGCTGAACCTCGTCTTCCACCTCCCCAACGGTTCTCAGGTGATCCAAGTGCTTGTAAAGGCTTTCTCACTCAATGTTCTCTCTCCTTTGAGCTGCAACCCTCGTCGTTTCCCACCGACCGGTCTAAGATCGCATATATCATCACCCTGCTGTCGGAAAAAGCCCTGGCCTGGGCTACTGCTGTGTGGGATGCCCATAGTTCCTGCTGTGCCAGCTACTCTGCCTTTGCTGAGGAATTCAAACGAGTGTTTCAAGGCCCAAGCAGTGGTTCTGACTCAGCCAAACAGCTCCTGACTCTCCATCAAGGTTGGCGCAGCGTGACGGACTATGCCATCCAGTTCCGCACGGTGGCAGCAGCGAGTGGCTGGAACAACGAGGCGCTCACGGTGTGCTTTCTGAAAGGCCTTTCCGACACTATCCAAGATGAACTGGCCACTCGGGAACCACCGGACAATCTCGAGTCCCTGATCAAGTTGGCCTTACACATTGACCAGCGTCTGAGAGAGAGAGAACTCAACCGTAGACCTCTAGCCCCTATCAGTCCCAGCTCCGAGTCCCCACCTTTATCATCGCTGGCTCCACCGGAACCCATGCAGATTGGACGCATCTCCCAGGCTGAGAGAGACCGCCGGATGAGGGAGTGACGCTGTCTATATTGCGGCAAACCGGGCCATTTCCGTTCCACGTGTCCCGGGCTCCAGGGAAACGCTCTGTCCCGTACAGACCGGGGGGAACTGTAATGGGAAACATAACCTCCTCCCATCCGTCCAACTCCCGTCTGCTCATTCCAGTCACCCTCTCCTGGGACAACCACAAGCTTCACCTTCAAGCCTTGGTAGACTCTGGAGCCGCAGGTAACTTCATGGATGGTGTCTGGGCGAAGGAGAATGGCGTTCCCTCTGAACCTCTAAGTGACCCCATGAGGGTTACTACATTGGATGGAAGCCCTTTGGGATCTGGACTTGTCACTCATGTCACTACCTCCTTGAGACTTTCAGTTTCACAACACCAGGAATTGATGAACTTTCATTTGATCTCCTGTTCCGAGTTCCCTCTCGTCCTTGGATACCCCTGGCTTCACAGCCATAACCCTCACATCGACTGGTCTGTGGGCACTATCAAGCAGTGGGGTCCTACGTGCCAAGCTACTTGTATTTTCCAGAATTCCCCGAGTTCTACTCCCGAGTCTTTAGAATCCATCGACCTGACCTGAGTTCCCGAGTGTTACCATGACCTCAAACTGGTGTTTAGCAAACAGAGGGCCACCATGCTACCACCCCATAGACCTTACGATTGCCCCATCGACCTGTTTCCGGGCACTTGCCCCCCAGGGGTCGGATCTTTTCCCTATCTCCACCCGAACGAGCTGCTATGGATACCTACATCAAGGACGCTCTGGAAGCAGGCCTCATGCGTCCATCCACCTCCCCGGCGGGAGCAGGGTTTTTCTTTGTGGCCAAGAAAGACGGTGGATTACGTCCTTGCATCGACTACCGGGGACTCAATGACATAACCGTCCGTAACCGTTACCCGCTACCCCTTATGGCCACAGCCTTCGAGCTGCTCCAGGAAGCAGTTGTTTTCACTAAGCTTGACCTGCGGAACGCATACCATCTTGTGCGGATCAGACCTGGTGACGAGTGGAAGACCGCTTTCAACACGCCTACTGGTCACTATGAATACTTGGTGATGCCCTTCGGCCTGACCAACGCCCCAGCGGTGTTCCAAGCGCTCATAAACGATGTGCTTAGGGATATGCTTAACATATTTGTGTTCGTTTACTTGGATGACATCCTCATCTTTTCGAGCTCCCTTCAAGAACACACTAAGCATGTCAGACAAGTACTCAAACGCCTCCTGGACAGCCATCTGTACGTTAAGCCGGAAAAATGTGAATTCCATTCATCCCGAGTACAATTCCTGGGATTTGTAGTGGAACCCGGTCGAGTCCAAATGGACCCTAGGAAGGTAGGGGCGGTAGCGGATTGGCCCACCCCCAAATCCGTTAAGGATGTTCAGCGTTTCCTGGGCTTCACAAACTTTTACCGCAAGTTCATCAAGAACTTCAGTTTGGTGGCAGCTCCTCTCTCAGCTTTAACCAAAGGTGGCAATGCAAGGTTTTTGTGGGGAAGAGAAGCTGAGACGGCCTTCCAAGGACTCAAGCAGCGCGTCCTCTCTGCTCCCATCCTGATACTACCGACTACGGATGAACCATTTGTGGTGGAGGTAGACGCATCAGAGGTTGGTGTTGGAGCTGTCCTGTCTCAGAGGGGTAAAGACAAGAAGCTTCATCCGTGCGCTTTCTTCTCACACCGGCTTACCCCGACTGAGAGGAACTACGATGTGGGGGATCGTGAACTCCTAGCGGTTAAGATGGCATTGAAGGAATGGAGACACTGGCTCGAGGGGGCTTCTCACCCGTTTCAAGTGCTTACGGACCACAAAAATCTGGAGTATATCCAGCAGGCGAAGCGATTGAACTCTAGACAAGCTAGATGGTCTCTTTTCTTCAATCGATTCCAGTTTATCCTCACCTATCGGCCCGGGTCGAAGAATCTCAAACCGGATGCCCTGTCCCGAGTCTACGCTCCTGCCATTCGAGATGACACGGACATGCCTGTCCTTCCTGCTGCTAAGATTGTGGCTCCGATCTCGTGGCAAGTTGAGGATACCGTGAGACGTGCTCAAGCTAGCGAACCGGACCCTAAAGGAGGCCCTGCCAATCGGTTGTTTGTCCCCAAGGCAGTGAGGACTCAGGTCCTTCTGTGGGGGCACTCCTCTCGCCTCACCTGTCATCCGGGCGTAGGTCGCACCTTGGAGTTCATCCAGCGTAAGTTCTGGTGGCCTACCATAAGAGAAGACGTTGCCACTTTCGTCAATGCCTGCCCCGTGTGCTGCCAGGGCAAATCTTCTCACCTCCGCCCTCAAGGACTCCTTCACCCTTTACCTGTTCCCCACAGACCCTGGTCCCATATCTCATTGGACTTTATTACTGGACTTCCTCCATCCCATGGCAATACTACTATCCTAGTCATAATCGACAGGTTTTCAAAGGCGGCCAGGTTCGTCCCTCTGACTAAGTTACCTTCTGCCAAGGAAACGGCTGAGTTGGTAATTAATCATGTGTTCCGAGTCTTCGGCATTCCTCAAGATGTGGTTTCTGACAGAGGTCCCCAGTTCGCCTCAAGGTTTTGGAAGGCCTTCTGCCAACTCATGGGGGCTTCTGCCAGTCTATCTTCAGGGTACCATCCGGAGTCCAACGGCCAAACAGAGAGGATGAATCAAGAGCTGGAAACCACCCTCCGATGTATGACTCGTGACAACCCGTCCACATGGTCAGCCTTTATTGTTTGGGCCGAATACGCACACAACACCTTGCGCTCCTCCTCCACTGGTATGTCCCCGCACGAGTGTCAGTTTGGCTATGCTCCTCCATTGTTCCCGGACCAGGAGGCAGAAGTCAGAGTGCCTTCAGCCTTGAGGTTCGTCAGACGCTGTCGGCTTATGTGGAGGAAGACCCGTCTTAATCTGATGCGTTCCTCACAGAGGTATCAACAACAAGCCAACAGACGTCGCCGTCCCGGGCCTACCCTGCGCCCGGCCAGAGAGTCTGGCTTTCCACAAGAGACTTACCTCTACGGGTGGAGTCTCGCAAGCTGTCCCAAAAATACATCGGTCCCTTCAAGGTTGCCAGGAGAGTTAACCCAGTTTCTTATCGCCTACACTTACCCAGATCCCTTAAGATTAATCCCACATTTCATGTGTCATTGTTAAAACCTGTTGTTTTTTCTCCCCTTGTCCCGGCAGACAGACCTCCCCCTCCGCCTCGTGTCATTGGAGGCCAGCCGGCTTATACCGTCCACCGGATACTGGATTCCCGCCGGGTGCAGCGGTCCTGGCAGTATCTGGTGGACTGGGAAGGCTACGGTCCTGAGGAGCGCTCCTGGGTTCCTGCCAAAGACATCCTGGACCCTGAACTCATTCGTCAGTTCAGGGTCCTCCACCCTGAGAGAGCTGGTAGGAACGTCAGGAGCCGTTCCTAGGGGGGGATTCTGTCAGGATTTGGCCAGGGTTGTTCCGGGTTTTGGTCAGTAGATGCCCCCATTGTGCTTTTTGTCCCTATGTTTTTCCCTTGATCCCCATTATTATTTGCACCTGTGTCTCGTTTCCCCTGATTGTATTTAAACCCTTTGTTTCCCTCAGTTCTGTGCTCTGTGTTTGTATGTTAGCACCCTGCCCTAGTGTTCTGTGTGCTCTTGTCGATTCCGGGTGACGTTCTTGTGGTATTCTGTTTTTTGTTTTTGTTTATTTTTGGTGAGTTTCTTTTGAGGTCTTTTTGTGTTTTTCCTACCACCTTTTGGATTTGCCATTTTTTGTATTTTAGGATTTTTTCTTTATTAAATACACCGTCTTAAGTACTGCTGTGTCTGCCTCATCTTCTGGGTTCTGCTGTCTATTCGTGGCTCAGTTGGTTAAGTGACTGTTTCTCACTCCGGAGACCCAGGTTCGAAACCGGGTCCTGACAGTGGGGACAGTAACATTAGTATTTTTAAACATTAGACTTTAAGGAAAAGGTTTTAATATCTTAATTTGTATTTGTATGTTTAGCTCTCATAATATATTTCAAAAGTGTGCATTAAGGTGTCTGTAATATAATAAATGTGGCAAAAACAATTGTAGACGTTAGTAAATGCAATTCTATAGCTTCCAAAATATTTTTTACAATGTTGGGAAAGTGTCAAGATGGAGGCATGGGGGCTTCAGAACAGCACCCCTGTCAGTCATCATGTGTATATATACAGTGCATTTGGAAAGTATTCAGACCCCTCAACTTTTTCCACTTTGTTACATTACAACCTTATTTTAAAACTGATTAGATTGATGAGAGGAAAAAAAAAATCTAGACACAATACCCCATAATGACAAAGTAAAAACTGATTTTTAAAAACATTTTTGCAAATACAGTGGGGAGAACAAGTATTTGATACACTGACAATTTTGCAGGTTTTCCTACTTACAAAGCATGTAAAGGTCTGTAATTTATATCATAGGTACACTTCAACTGTGAGAGACGGAATCTAAAACAAAATCCAGAAGATCACATTGTATGATTTTTAAGTAACTAATTTGCATTTTATTGCATGACATAAGTATTTGATACATCAGAAAAGCAGAACTTAATATTTGGTACAGAAACCTTTGTTTGCAATTACAGAGATCATATGTTTCCTGTAGTTCATCACCAGGTTTGCACACACTGCAGCAGGGATTTTGGCCCACTCCTCCATACAGACCTTCTCCAGATCCTTCAGGTTTCGGGGCTGTCTCTGGGCAATACGGACTTTCAGCTCCCTCCAAAGATTTTCTATTGGGTTCAGGTTTGGAGACTGGCTAGGCCACTCCAGGACCTTGAGATGCTTCTTACAGAGCTCCTTAGTTGCCCTCAATGTGTGTTTCGGGTCGTTGTCATGCTGGAAGACACAGCCACGACCAATCTTCAATGCTCTTACTGAGGGAAAGAGGTTGTTGGCCAAGATCTCACGATACATGGCCCCATCCATCCTCCCCTCAATACGGTGCAGTCATCCTGTCCCCTTTGCAGAAAAGCATCCCCAAAGAATGATGTTCCCACCTCCATGCTTCACGGTTGGGATGGTGTTCTTTGGGGTTGGACTCATCCTTCTTCTTCCTCCAAACACGGTGAGTGGAGTTTAGACCAAAAAGCTCTATTTTTGTCTAACACATGACCACATGACCTTCTCCCATTCCTCCTCTGCATCATCCAGATGGTCATTGGCAAACTTCAGACGGGCCTGGACATGCACTGGCTTGGGCAGGGGACCCTGCGTGCACTGCAGGATTTTAATCCATGATGGCGTAGTGTGTTACTAATGGTTTTCTTTGAGACTGTGGTACCAGCTCTCTTCAGGTCATTGACCTGGTCCTGCCGTGTAGTTTTGGGCTGATCCCTCACCTTCCTCATGATCATTGATGCCCCACGAGGTGAAATCTTGTTGTCCTGAGACTGCAAAGAACTGCCAGGACCTAAGATCAATGGATACACTCAAGTTTTTTAATCCTGTATCTCTAGAAACTATTACAAAAATAGTAGTGGCCTCTAAACCTTTCAGCTGCCTACTAGACCCTATATAGACCAAACTACTGAAAGAGCTACTTCCTGTGATTGGCCCTCCTATGTTGAACATAATCACGATACCCCATTCTGTTTACTTTTTGTTTTTCTGTCAGCCCCAGCCGCAAACTCAGGCCCTGTGTGTAGTTAACCGACCCTCTGCCCATTTATCGCCATTTTACCTGTTGTTGTTTTAGTTGATTAGCTGGTGTTGTCTCACCCGTTGTTGTCTTAGCAAGCTCTCCAAATCAACACCTGTGATTACGTTATGCCTCGCTGTATGTCTCTCTCATATGTCAATATGCCTTGTATACTGTTGTTTAGGTTAGTTATCATTGTTTTAGTTTACAATGGAGCCCTTAGTTCCACTTATTATACCTCTGATACCTCCTTTGTCCCACCCCCTACACATGCGGTGTCCCGTCTTAACAAGGTGGGTGGAATCAGGCGCAGAGAGCAGATAGTGATATGACAGTTTATTCTCCGGCGAACAAGAAACACAGTCAACCCAACACACACAGGGTGAACAATCCAACACAGGATAAAGACAGACCGGAGAATAACAACACAAGATACACCGACTGACATGAATACACAAATAACAATCCCGCACAAAACAAGGGCGGGACAACCTACTACATATATAGACACTAATTAACTAAACAACACACAGGTGAAACCAATCAGACAAAACCAACAGATACACGAAAAGGGATCGGTAGTGGCTAGTAGGACGGTGACGACGACCGCCGAGCACCGCCTGAACAGGCAGGAGAGCCAACCTCGGCGGAAGTCGTGACAGTACCCCCCCCCCCCCCGATGCGCGGCTCCCGCAGCGCGCCGCCACCGTCCTCGAGGACGACCCGGAGGACAAGGTGCTGGGCGATCAAGGGTGGAGGCGGTGGAAATCTATCAGGAGAGAAGGGTCCAAAATGTCCCCCACCGGAACCCAGCATCTCTCCTCCGGACCGTACCCCTCCCAGCCCACGAGGTACTGTAGGCCCCCCACCCGGCGTCTCGAATCCAGAATGCCTCGAACTGTGTACGCCGGGGACCCCTCGATGTCCAGAGGGGGCGGAGGGACCTCAGGCACCTCACCTTCTTGCAGGGGACCAGCCACCACCGGCCTGAGGAGAGACACATGAAACGAGGGGTTAATACGGTAATACCTAGGAAGCTGTAACCTGTAACACACCTCGTTTATTCTCCTCAGGACTTTGAACGGCCCCACACACTGCGGCCCCAGCTTCCGACAGGGCAGGCGGAGGGACAGGTTTCGGGTCGAGAGCCAGACCCTGTCCCCCGGTGCAAACACGGGGGCCTCACTGCGGCGCTGGTCAGCGCTCCTCTTCTGCCGTTCTCCCGCTAACCGTAATGAGTCCTGAACGGCTTTCCAGGTGTCCTTGGAGCGCTGTACCCATTACTCCACTGCAGGAGCCTCGGTCTGACTCTGATGCCATGGAGCCAGGACCGGCTGGTAACCTAACACACACTCAAAAGGAGACAAGTTAGTAGAGGAGTGGCGTAAGGAGTTCTGGGCTAGTTCGGCCCATGGAACATACCTTGCCCACTCACCAGGCCGGTCCCGGCAATAGGACCGCAGAAACCTGCCCACATCCTGGTTTACGCGCTCCACCTGCCCATTACTCTCGGGGTGAAAACCTGAGGTTAAGCTAACCGAGACACCCAGTCTCTCCATAAACGCCCTCCACACTCTGGAATTGTATTGGGGACCCCAATCAGAGACGATGTCCTCAGGCACCCCATAGTGCCGGAAGACATGGGTAAACAAAACCTCAGCAGTCTGCAGGGCAGTAGGGAGACCGGTCAACGGAATGAGACGACAGGACATAGAAAACCGATCCACAACGACCAGGATCATAGTACTTCCCTGGGACGGGGGAAGGTCGGTAAGAAAGTCCACCGATAAGTTTGTCCACGGCCGTTGTGGAACGGGGAGGGGTTGTAATTTCCCTCTAGGCAGGTGCCGAGGAGCCTTGCTCTGAGCACACACTGAGCAGGAGGAGACATAAAATCTCACGTCTTTAGCCAGTGTGGGCCACCAGTATCTCCCTCTCAGACTCCGCACTGTCCTCTCGATACCAGGATGACCCGAGGAGGGAAGAGTATGAGCCCACCGAATCAGATTGTCCCGGACCACCTTCGGCACGTACTGAGTCCCCACTCTGACCGTGAGGCCCTCTCTATCTCAGCGTCCACCTCCCATACCAACAGTGCCACGAGACATGACGGTGGAATGATGGGAGTTGGCTCAACTGACCGTTCCTCGGTATCATAGAGGCGAGACAGTGCGTCGGCTTTGGTGTTTTGGGAGCCTGGCCAATATGTGAGGGTAAACTGGAACCTGGTAAAAAAACATGGCCTTGGCGGAAGTGACATGCGGTGACCTCACCCATTTTTATTATTATTTTTTTAATCCTCCACTATCCTCCATATTTGTACCAAACTCACTAAAAGTGGCAACTAATAAAGCTTCTCCTGAAAAAGCCAAACCTTGACCCAGAACATTTTTTGGGAAAACCTGTTGCGCTGCAACTCTTCCTGAAAACAAAATAATGTATACAAAATGCTCCACTCTGGTTTTAGACCCCATCGTAGTCCTAAGACTGCATTTGTGAATGTGGTAAAGTACCTTTTAATGACATCAGACTAAGGCTCTGCATCTGTCCTTGTGCTCCTAGACCTTAGTGCTGCTTTTGATACCATCGATCACCACATTATTTTGGAGAGATTGGAAACCTGAATTGGACAGGTTCTTGCCTGGTTTAGATCTTATCTGGAAAGATATCAGTTTGTCCTCTGACAAATCAATTGTATGTTTTGGTGTTCCTCAAGGTTCCGTTTTAGGACCACTATTGTTTTCAGTATATATTCTACCTCTTGGTGATGTCTTTCGGAAACACAATGTATACTTTCACTGCTTTGCGGACGCCACACAGCTGTACATTTCGATTAAACATGGTAATGTCCCAAAATTGCCCTCCCTGGAAGTCTGTTTTTCAGACATAAGGAAGTGGATGGTGGCAAATGTTTTACTTTTACACTCAGACAAAACAGATATGCTAGTTCTAGGTCCCAAGAAACAAAGAGATATGCTGTTTGATCTGACAATTAATCTTGATGGTTGTAAAGTCGTCTCAAATAAAACTGTGAAGGACCTCGGCGTTACTCTGGACCCTGATCCCTCTTTTGGCGAACATATCAAGACTGTTTCAAGGACTGCTTTTTTCCATCTTCATAATATTGCAAAAATAAGATTTTTTGTTGTTGTCTGGAAATGATGCAGAAAAGCTAATCCATGCTTTTGTCACTTCTAGATTACACTACTGCAATGCTCTACTCTCCAGTTACCCGGATACAGCACTAAATATACTTCAGTTAGTGCTTAATACGGCTGCTAGAATCTTGACTAGAGCCAAGAAATGTGATCATATTATTCCAGTGCTAGCCTCTCTACACTGGCTTCCTGTTAAGGATAGGGCTGATTTCAAGGTTTTACTGCTAACTTACAAAGCAATACATGGACTTGCTCCTACCTATCTCTCCGATTTGGTCCTGCCGTACATACCTACACGTACGCTACCATCATAGGACGCAGGCTTCCTTATTGTCCCTAGACTTTCTAAGCAAACAACTGGAGCCAGGGCTTTCTCCTGTAGAGCTATTTTTTTAAATGGAATGGTCTGCCTATCCATGTCAGAGATGCATACTCTGCCTTTGCTGTCTCTGCCTGGCCGGCTCCCCCCTCTCTACTGCAATTCTCTGCCTCTGACCCTAGTGCTCTTCCATGCCTTCCCTAGGACGGGTGTGTCACTTGAGTGTGTTGTGTCACTGAGGTGTTCTTCCTGTCTTTTTCACCCCTCCGTCTCAGCCTCCAATATCTATGCTGCAATAGTCTATGTGCCGGGGGACTAGGGTCAGTCTGTTCTATGTGGTGAAATTCTCCTGTTTTATCTGGTGTCCTGTGTGAACTTCAGTATGCTCCTCCTAATTTTCCCATCTCTCTCTCTAGCTGAGGAGGACCTGAGACTTAAGACCATTAGGATTACTCCTGGCTGGCCCCAGTCCATCTGGTCATGCTGCTGATCCCGATCTGCTGTTTTGTCTGTGGCTATGGAACCCTGACCTGTTCACCAGACGTGCGATCTTGTCCCGGACCTGCTGTTTCGACCTTCTTTCTCTCTCTACCACACCTGCTGTCTTGACCTCTGAATGATTGGCTATTAAAAGCCAACTGACATTTACTCCTTTATTACCCTTTATAACCACTGATATTTTATTTGAACCTGCTGGTCATGTATGAACATCTTGTAAAATGATCTGGCATTAATGGCCATGTACTCTGATAATCTCCACCCAGCACAGTCAGAAGAGTTACCCCTCTGAGCTTGGTTCCTTCCTAGGTTTCTTCTTAGCTTCCTGCCCTTCGAGGGTGTTTTTCCTTGTCACTGTGTTTCTGTATCTGCATTACTTTCTCTTTGGGGTTTTAGGCTGGGTATCTCTACAAGCACTTTGTGACAACTGCTGATGTAAAAATGGCTTTGTAAAATAAATTTAATTGATTGAGAAGGTGTATGACATAAATACATTGAGTTTACTGACTAAATATATGAAGACGTTCTTTAATTGAGTCTCCAATATGGGATAAATTACATTATTATGTATGCGATGTGTATTTTCAAAATAATACATATTTTAAACAGTGTGTTAAACTTTCATTTAGTCTCCAATATGCGATAAATATTATGGAATATGAGATTAAATGGAAACACTTTACTTGACACCCAGTGTCATAACCCATGGCCATAACCATGTCATAACAGCTGACAGAACTGTAACATTGTCATGACCCAGATATTTACACCTGTTGTGATATATATTGTGTTATTTTATGACACAGTTGAAGTCGGAAGTTTACACACACTTAGGTTGGAGTCAATAAAACTCCTTTTTCAACCACTCCTCAAATTTCTTGTTAACAAACTATAGTTTTGGCAAGTCAATTAGGACATCTACTGTGTGCATGACACAAGTCATTTTTCCAACAATTGTTTACAGACAGATTATTTAATTTATAATTCACTGTATCACAATTCCAGTGGGTCAGAAGTTTACATACACTAAGTTGACAGTGCCTTTAAACAGCTTGGAAAATTTAAAGCTTTGGTCTTCCAAATTAACAATGACCCCAAGCATACTTCCAAAGTTGTGGCAAAATGGCTTAAGGACAACAAAGTCAAGGTATTGGAGTGGCCATCACAAAGCCCTGACCTCAATCCCATAGAACATTTGTGGGCAGAACTGAAAAAGCGTGTGAGAGCAAGGAGGCCTACAAACCTGACTCAGTTACACCAGCTCTGTCAGGAGGAATATGCCAAAATTCACCCAATGTATTGTGGGAAGGTTGTGGAAGGCTACCCGAAACATTTGACCCAAGTTAAACAATTTAAAGGCAATGCTACCAAATACTAATTGAGTGTATGTAAACTTCTGACCCACTGGGAATGTGATGAAAGAAATAAAAGCTGAAATAAATCACTCTCTACTATTATTCTGACATTTCACATTCTTAAAATAAAGTGGTGATCCTAACTAACCTTAGACAGGGAATTTTTACTAAGATTAAATGTTAGGAATTGTGAAAAACTGAGTTTAAATGTATTTGGTATATATAGACTTCCAAATTCAACTGTATATAAGAGTGTCAAAACCCCACATTTATTTAAAAAAAAATTCCCTGACAAGAAGTTTCCTTCCGTTTTAAAGTTAAAAAAAAAAATCCTTTGTTGTTTTTGTAATGAATTCTTTGCAGTCATGTTTTTTCATCATATTTTAAGTAACTTGCAGAAAATACACTTTATGACACTGTCAAGAAGCATTATGACCATCATAATCATATAAGCCAGATCGGCCAACCACGTACATTCCCTTATATCAGTCATCAGTCAAAAATAGGGTGTCTGGTCCTACTCCTGAAATCTACTCCTGCATTCATCCCAGTCATCAGCAACAGAGCATTGGGGTATGTGCATGTCTGACATCAATGTCTGCGCAATTACAATGAGAATTTAATATGGTCATTAAAAAAAACATACATACAACAAACATACTGTTGACATGTAGGCTATGGTGTAATAGAATATTTTGCCTTGTGTGGTAGGTTTTGTGGGCTTTGACACTTATGTAGGTGTCATAACCAACTATAAAGTAACACAATATATGTCACAATATGCAGTATGTGTCATGACAGTGATCATATTATAACAGGTTATGACAAGTTATGTCAGCTGTATTGACATATTATGACATGGTTATGACCGTGTCATAACATGTTATGACACTGGGTGTCAAGTGTTAAGGATGACACTAACCCAGTAATGAATTAGCTCTTCAATTAAAATCCATTGAAATATTTTACATGACTATATTTGACAATAGGTTATAATTATTATAAAAATTCAATCATGGCTTTTCATCAGTGCCTTTATAAGTTTAGATGTTTCTTTGCTGCAAGTCTGTATTTTCAGCCTATTTCTTGACATCCAAATGCAATCATAGTTGCTGTATGTGGAGTCTCACTCACTGAAAAGGGTTTAACCGAACTACCGCCTGGGAGGCATGTGTTTCTGCGTGTGATGCGTGTTGATACCGAATTGAAACAAGAAAAAGTGTCAACAAAGTCCATACAATGAATGACGTTACTGGATATAAACATATCACATCAGCATCCCACAATTCACTGCCAATTCACTTTACATAGTTGAATGTGCTGACAACAAAGTCACACAAATATTATCAATGGAAATCAAATTTATCAACCCATGGAGGTCTGGATTTGGAGTCACACTCAAAATTAAAGTGGAAAACCACACTACAGGCTGATCCAACTTTGATGTAATGTCCTTAAAACAAGTCAAAATGAGGCTCAGTAGTGTGTGTGGCCTCCACGTGCCTGTATGACATCCCTACAATGCCTGGGCATGTTCCTGATGAGGTGGCGCATGGTCTCCTAACAGATCTCCTGACAGACCTGGACTAAAGCATCCGCCAACTCCTGGACAGTCTGTGGTGCAACGTGGCGTTGGTGGATGGAGCGAGGCATGATGTCCCAGATGTGCTCAATTGGATTCAGGTCTGGGGAACGGGCGGGCCAGTCCATAGCATCAATGCCTTCCTCTTGCAGGAACTGCTGACACACTCCAGCCACATGAGGTCTAGCATTGTCTTGCATTAGGAGGAACCCAAGGCCAACCGCACCAGCATATGGTCTCACAAGGGGTCTGAGGATATCATCTCGGTACCTAATGACAGTCGGGCTACCTCTGGCGAGCACATGGAGGGCTGTGCGGCCCCCTAAAGAAATGCCACCCCACAACATGACTGACCCACCCCCAAACCGGTCATGCTGGAGGATGTTGCAGGCAGCAGAACGTTCTACACGGCGTCTCCAGACTCTGTCACATGTGCTCAGTGTGAACCTGCTTTCATCTGTGAAGAGCCCAGGGCGCCAGAGGCGAATTTGCCAATCTTGGTGTTCTCTGGCAAATCCCAAACGTCCTGCACGGTGTTGGACTGTAAGCACAACCCCCACCTGTGGACGCCGAGCCCTCATACCACCCTCATGGAGTCTGTTTCTGACCGTTTGAGCAGACACATGCACATTTGTGGCCTGCTGGAGGTCATTTTGCAGGGCTCTGGCAGTGCTCCTCCTGCTCCTCCTTGCACAAAGGTGGAGGTGCGGTCCTGTTGCTGGGTTGTTGCCCTCCTACGGCCTCCTCCACATCTCCTGATGTACTGGTCTGTCTCCTGGTAGTGACTCCATGTTCTGGACACTACGCTGACAGACACAGCAAACCTTCTTGCCACAGCTCGCATTGAAGTGCCATCCTGGATGAGCTGCACTACCTGAGCCACTTGTGTGGGTTGTAGACTCCGACTCATGCTACCACTAGAGTGAAAGCACCACCAGCATTCAAAAGTGACCAAAACATCAGCCAGGAAGCATAGGAACTGAGAAGTGGTCTGTGGTCACCACCTGCAGAACCACTCCTTTATTGGGGGTATCTTGCTAATTGCCTATAATTTCCACCTGTTGTCTATTCCATTTGCACAACAGCATGTGGAATGTATTGTCAATCAGTGTTGCTTCCTAAGTGGACAGTATGATTTCACAGAAGTGTGATTGACTTGGAGTTACATTGTGTTGTTTAAGTGGTCCCTTTATTTTTTTTGAGCAGTGTATATAAATTATGCACAGATTTGACTGTACTCTATGCCTACATTAAAATCCATGCCAACGTTGCTTAAATTTGTCCTGAAAATATGCAATTAATGTAAATGTTTCATACAAATGTCTGATTAAGGCTATAGAAAAAATAAAGTATGCAAGAACAAGAGGATTTTGTAACAGATAATTGTGTAACAAAGCATAATGGTAAGGATCATTTGCCAACCCTCATCCTCAAATTTGGTATAAGGTAGGCTATGAAACATTGTTATTATTATTATTTGTGTATGCCTACTTGATTTACATTTTACTGCATTGTTAGGAGCCAGTAACATAACCATTTCGCTGCACCCGCTATAACATCTGTTAAACGGTGTACACGACCAATACACTTTTATTTGATTTTGGTATAAACCAATTCCAAGTAGTATTGTTTATCGTCTATACAAGCACACAGTACAGGTAGGCTAACTGACAAAATAATGGAAACACTTGAGTAAATGAGGGTTCTGGCGGCTCGGTAATGGTGGTGGGGTGCATTTTCCTGGTATGGTTTAGGTTTACTCAACCGCTTAGAGGGCAAGGTAAACGCTAGTAAATAATCACCTTCAGCCTACTGTATGGTGAATCTTTCTATCCTGATGGGAGTGGATGACAATACCCCCATCCACAGGGCACGAGTGGTTACTGAATGGTTTGATTGATGAGCATGAAAACTATGTAAACCATATGCTATGGCTGTCTCTGTCACCAGATCTCAAGCCAAATGACCACTTATGGGAAATTCTGTGGCAACGCCTGAGACAATGTTTTCCACCACCATCAACAAAACACCAAATAATGGCATTTCTCGTGAAAGAATGGTTGTCGCATCCTTTCAATCGAGTTCCAGACACTTGTAGAATTTATGCCAAGGCGCCTTCAAGCTGTTCTGGTGGCACAACCACCTATTAAGACACTTTATGTTGGTGTTTCCATTATTTTGGCAGTTAGCTCTATGGTGTATTTATTTCCATGAAATACGAATATAATTATAGCCTACTGAAATTCATGTTTTCATTAATAGGTCATAATAAGTAAATAGGCTATGCATTTTTACCATGTTATTATCACTATTCCGAGCTATAATGTAAAGTCGTATCGGACATTTTACGGAATGCACCTTTCAGTGGGCCTTAGACCGCTTTCCGCTCCCTCTTTGGCTGTGGGTGACTTCATCGTTTGGGCCATGGATTGGTGGAACTGAGACCATATCATCCACACGTGACCCCTCTTTCTGGGAATGTTCCTGGAAAGACGAGCGCTCCGTCAACAAGGAAAACTAGGAAAGGAAACAATGTAAAACGAAAAAACTCAGTGTCCAGACCCTAGACTGGTAAAGAGTACACACTGATAGACTGCCAGATTGTGCATTTAGAGGGCAGCTCGTGACATATTGTGGATTGTTTGTTTAATATATCCCTGAAAATATCATACATCATGCAGGATACCAAACAAGTGCTCCAGATCTTTCGTTGCGCTGTGTGGCTCAAGGCTTCAGTTTGAATTGCTGAGGACATGAACTGTTTAACCAGTGCAGGTAAAATGAATGATCAGTTGCAGCAGCCAATATAAATGTTCTGCGTTATTGAATGTATGTTCTCCAATACAGAAGAAGCCTAATTGTAATGCGGTTTCTATGCCAAAAAGTGGTTTATGCGCCAAGAAGACGTGAGTTGAGAGATTCGGCATCATATTTTGTTCGCGGCATTTAGCCTATTAATCATTTTTTTAATACAATCACATCACACTCTACTCAACATAATCTTAAGTAGTAAACTACTGAATCTCATTGCATGTTCTATATTGGCTATCGGCGATGAAGTCTATGTTTGGCTATAGGATGTGTCCAGACTACCGTTGCGCAAACTAGACCACTTTCATGTAGAATGGTGAAACATTTAAATAAACTGTGAAAAACGTGAAATATTCCTAATTAGTGTCATTTGGTTCTAGGAGTTAGGCTGCAGAAGATCTTCTGAAAAGGCTATTTCAAGGGTTAGACCTCTGGGGATTTCAAGAACACACTTAGGCTCGTAAAGGTGAGAAATAGCCCCATTTCAAAAGCTGATTTTATAAAAATAATTATAGGCCTAGATGTGAGCCTACAACTTTAGTCTAAGACATATTGTATTTTCCATTAAGATTTGACAAACGACAATAGTAGTTAATGTAGTGAGTGGAATTATTTGGACACATAGGCTATTCAACACAGCAAATTATTCAAATCATGGAGTGATGCTAACACAAGTTAATTTATAGGGCTAGGCGTCACAATGTCTGGCTTTTGGAAATGGAAAGTCTTTAAATAATTTTTATATAACTGATTAGGCTCCTATCAATTTGTATGTATGAGCTTTAGTTGATTTGCGTGTATGTTAACGTTCTTTTTAAGACTTTGGATGGGATACATACAGCTAGGTGTCTAAAACAGATTGAGAACCATCGGATGCCCAAATCCTCCGGTGTACCATTGCCTTCAGGCCCAATGATTATTCCGACCAGTGCCCCCGACAAATCCCTCAATGCAGTCTGGCTAAAGGACAGCGAGCTGGAGCCACGTCGAATTGAGTCAAGAGAGGGTGCCGCACGGTTGCAAAGAGCCATGTCTCGCCTTCAGGAGTCAGGTTGGCATATTTTCGTTATTGTAGGCCTACATTTCGATTTATGGACTATTGTAGTCGGCTGTCTGTGAACACATTTTCTTTCTCCTTAGAATGCTCAGACAACAACCATATTGCATTAGACCTACAGCCGATTGAAATGTCATGTAACATTTTTTTTTCACTATTCAAACTTTATATCTGTCTATATCTGACATGAATGAAGCCTAACATTTAAATTCAGATGACATTATGTAAGGAATGTTTGACAGACTAAACGTATTGCACACTTATGCATCTAATATTTCCAGCTGCATGTCCCTCTCCCTCTTGCTCATGCTCCCCTCTGTGTGTTTGGCAGGCTGGTACTGGGGCCCCCTGACAGCTGCTCAGGCTAAGCAGGTTCTGATTGATGCTCCAGAGGGGACTTTCCTTTTGCGGGACAGCTCCTACCAGGGATACCTCCTCACCCTGTCTGTGAAGACCAGCCTTGGCCCCACACACCTCCGTATAGAGCACGCCACTGGCATGTTTGGCTTCGACTCTGTAATTGTGGCACGGCCACGACTGCGGCGGTTTGAGGGTGCTGTAGATCTGGTGCAGCACTATGCCCTGACTTACAAGCATCTGGCCACTCAAACTGACACAGGGGCGGGTAACCCTTCGGTCCCTACAGAGAAAACTCTGCAGCTCAAACTCACCCGGCCCCTCCATAAAGTCTCCCCTAGTCTCCAGCACCTTTGCCGCATCACTATCAACCAGCATTCTCGCTGTCACCAGGACTTGCCCTTGCCTAGGCGGCTACGGGACTTTTTGCTGGAATACCCTTTTGTGTTGTAGGAAATGTTAATCAGATTTTTTGATACTATTGAATTGTACTGTTAAATCTGACAATTTCGATCAATGTCCTAATATAGTGCTGAAAATGCCCCCTGTTTTCATGTGTGACAGTAGCCAAATTAACTCCATTAATATTGTTGTTCTTTTTTATGATGATCACTGATCTATGTCTCAAGGTCGGGGGAATTGGCCAATTGAAACAATATAAGAATGCAATGCGAGAGAGTGTGGCATGTTTTCTCTTTTTTTGTGGTTATACTTTGGTTAAGTTGTTTAACAGGGAGCATTAAAATCTTGTATTGGTAAAAAAAAAAATCACTGTCTCTGTTTGTTTATAATTTTGGACTTGAGGGAATATGATTAAATATAGAATTGTTGTTTTCAGTCATTAGACTGAATACGTTCCAGAACATATTAGTTACTATAAGCCTCCTATGGGAGGCTACAATAAACCCAAATGAACCTAGAAGATATGCAAAATGAATGGACCATTATTTGTGTTTCCATGAAATGTTCTGCTTTTTAAATGTGAAAATCAAGTATAAGCCTTATCTACTGATTTTGCCACAGAGCAATTCCATGTTTTTAGATAAACAATTTTGTAATAAAAATGTGATCTTTTATAACTGCCCATTTTATACCTGTCACTGTATCTGCCTCTTGAGGATGATTGAGAATAGCAAAGGTGCATTATGACAGTATTTTGATTCATCTCTTGACCTGGTTTGCTCAGCTTCAGCTCACCGCTCTTTCTAGGACAGTAAAGACAGGGAAAAATGCAGTGCTCTTTAAGGAAACCATAGAAACTACGAACAATAGTGTGTGTGTGTGTTTGCTGCAGGGTGTGTGTGTGTTTGCTGCAGGGCGTGTGTGTGTGTTTGCTGCAGGGTGTGTGTGTGTGATGGGGGAGGAGTTCTGCACTTGTAAGCCCTCTTTTACCTTTCCCAGAATGATTAAGCCTGTTTCTGTTTGACCCCATGTTCACCCACATGTTCTCTGGTGAAGGTTCTCCGGTGTTTCCTTTAATTTCAACATGGACATTCATTGATTATTGTACAAAAACAATCTCCCCACTCCCAGCTTACGTCATTACAGAGAGATACTGCATGAGTGCACAGCAAAGGTTGGGGCTTATGCTGTAGTCATATGATATATCACTAATGCAGAGGTGTGTGTGTGTGTGAGTGTGTGTGTTTTTGTTGAGTGACTCACCATTCCTGGAAAAAGGATTCCTGAAGGCTGCTGCAACCACAACTCACCCCTAGATGATTATCACTCAAAGCCCCAACTACAGAGAGCGGAAGAGAGATGGACCGACAGAGAAAGACAGGGTGTGGAATAAGACAATTTTGAACAATCACTTTTCATAATTTGCCATATTCATTCATGGCTTCTGTTTCTGTCTCAATAGACATCTTTATTACAGTTATTTTTTATTACACACTCTTACCTACCGCTTACTTCCCAGTAAGGGACTTCCTTAGAAGACCCTGACCTTGAACTTAACGTACTGTTCTGTAAATTATTGAAATAGTGGGTATGATTAATGAAAATACATTTATGACCTTTTTACTGTAGATTGAATAAACACAAATATACTTCTTCAGAGTTCATCCTCTTACTCCGGTGTAGAAGTGCTCTTTAGAACTGCCCAAATAATCACATTATTCTAGGTTCAAACTGCAGCAAAAACATAGAGATCCTGGATGGCAGGGAGCTCGTCCCCAGTGATTTATTGGGCTGTACGCACTACCCTCTGTAGCACCTTGCAGTCGAATGCCAAGCAGTTTCCATACGAAGTGGTGACGCAGCCAGTCAAGATGCTTTCAATGGTGCAGCTGTATAACTTTTTGAGGATCTGAGGGCCCATGCCAAATCTTTTCAGCCTCTTGAGGGGGAATTGTCGTGCCTTCTTCACGACCGTGTTGGTGTGTTTGGACCATGCTCTCGACCCACTCCACCACAGCCCCCTCAACGTGGATAGGGGCGTGCACGGCCATCCGTTCCTTGTAGACAGTGAAAATGTCAGGGAAGACACCTGCCAGCTGGTCAGCGTATGTTCTGAGTATCCGTCCTGTTAATCCATCTGGCACCGCGGCCCTGTAAATGTTAACCTATTTACTCAAATCGGCGACGGAGATCACATAGTAGTCCGGAACATCTGGTTCTCTCGTGCATGGTTCAGCGTTGCTTGCCTCGAAGGGAGCATAGAAGGCATTTAGCTTGGTAGACTTGCGCCACTGAGCAGCTCGCGGTTGGGTTTCCCTTTGTAATCCATAGTAGTTTGCAAGCCCTGCCACATCTGACGAGCGTCAGAGCTGGCGTAGTATAATTCGATCTTAGTCCTGTATCAACGGTTGGACTGTTTGATAGCTCGTCAGAGGTCGTAGCGGGATTTCTTATACGCGTCCAGATTAGTGTCCTGCTCCTTGAAAGCGGCAGCCCTAGCCTTTAGCTCAGTGCGGATGATGCTTGTAATCCATGGCTTTTGGTTGGGATATGTAAGTATGGTCACTGTGGGGACGATGTCGTCGATGTACTTTTAAATGAAGCTTGTGACTGACGTGGTGAACTCCCCAATAATATAGGGTGTATCTCAGAACATATTCCAGTCAGTCATGCGAAACAGTCCTGTAGCTTTCTCCATCCATGACTAATGACACATATTTTTCCTAATGTTCACCATAAGTCACCATGGTCTACCTACTCTATGGCTCACACAATACATGTTTGTTTCCCCCCCAATTTTGACTCAGGATTGTCAATTATTAGCCCTATGTATTCTCTCATTGTGTCTGCCTGTAGTTATTTGTATTAATTACCAAACATAATCCATTACATGATCCAATTGTCATGCATCTCCATCCCTCTTTCCACATTTACAATATAATTTCAAATGTTCTCTGAACTGGCTGCCTATGAGACAGAAAGAGACATCTGTTTACACAAGCTTGTTCTCTGTTTTCTAGGGTCTAGTGAGGGGAGGGGACTGGTGGTGCAGAGCCGGAGGGAGGGAGGGTGAGAGAGGGATGCGCAAAGGCAGCTGCACTCAGAAAAAAATGGAATTGCAATTCCAGCAGTCTTTTTCCTGGAAGTAGGGAAATACTGTGAGATTCCACTCTCTCACTGCTCCCACCACCTCTTCCAGCCCCCATCCCCCATACATGCCTAGCCCCTCATACATGCATGCATAAGCTACTCCAACACAAAGGCATTTCCACCTCAATATGCCCAGTGAAAAATAAATCAATATTGTTGCATTTGATTGGATCTGGAGTTTTTCTTGATCCTATTACCTGGCCAGAAAAAAAGTATTGACCCTAGTCGATAGAGGATTAATTCCACCCTTACAACTAAATCTCAATCCACCATACAACTATCCACCAAAAAAACAAAAAAACTAAACACAATACATAACTAGTATACCAAAGAGTTTAAGTGGCTATGACAATGCTGTACAGTATGAGTTTTGCGACACCTACCGACACATCAGGGGCATAGCTATTATTCACCCTCTGTTTGTTCCAGAGACGTGTCATTGGCTGCGTCCATCCGTTACTCATTGCTTGCATTCGTGGGTTGGCTTGTCAATCAAAGTGCTATTTTGTTTTCTTCCTGGTTTGCTTCACAGTGACAGAGGAGCAAAAACATTCGGTGAGTGTTCATTGTAACTACTTTTCTAATCATGGTAAATTGGACACATAATTTAGAGCTAGCAATGTGGTTATCCGCAAGTGATACTCTTCTAAAACACTTGCAATTATTAAGCCAAATGTAAAAATAACTTGAGCTGCGCCAGCCAATAAGCTGTGCTGTCAGATTGGTATGCGACAGCTAGCTAGCTGGAGCTGCTCAATTTAGTAAACTAAACGCACGATGTATTACATTGCTTGCATAACAACTTTAACGAACCAAGAAATAAAGATAATAGGCTAGCTAACATCGGATTCGTAGTAGTGGCTAGTAGTTAGAAAGTCATCATACAACCCGGTGTCGTGATTCGTGCGGTGGTGGTGGCCAGCAGCAGCTTTTTTGCTTGTTCACGTGCGTCGCCCTGGGCGCTGCGCAGATTCATTCAATTCTTCTTATCTGACTCTTTAAATTATTTGTATGAGTGTTATTTCACGAAATCAGATCTCAACATGAGCAGCATTTTACCCAAATCCACCCGTATGGACATTGTGGATCACATGACTATAGAATTGTAGGGCATATCCAAATAGAGTACCACAGAATGAATCATAATACCCATACAACCTAGCGGTCAAAGAAGGAAATGGTTCCAATCGTTTTTCCACAATGGATTCTTCCCATAGGGGATTTTAGAAACGGCTAAAATAAGGGCTATGTTTCGTGTAGGATTACCCTGGCATGGTGTTTTGATAACCATGTACATCTCTCTAGGGCAAGGTGACTTATCAATATATTGACCTGTATTTACCCCCCAAAAATGAAATGATAATTAGCTGATAATGTAACAATCATAAAGACCTACAAATGCCATGATGATTTGGACGAGACTGCTGAATTGAGGTAAAGGTAAGAATCGCTGGATTAACTATCTAATGTTAGCTAAATTTAGTAATGAATAAATTGGCTAAATTCCTTTTAAATGGGCAATTCTGTAAACTGTCTTGTGCCCGTTTTAAATTGACACAATGCCTGTTAGCAAAGGTGTCAGCTAGAGATGACGTGCAGGAGCTTGCAGTGATTTGTAGTCTTGTATGATGTCTACTTTGACTCTAATTAGATTTTTAAAATCTAAGAGTAAATAGAGCTGAGCTTGGCCTCTAAGACCCTCACAAACTTCTACAAATGCACCATTGAGAGCATCCTGTCGGGCTTTATAACCACCTGGTGCGGAAACGGCACTGTCCGCAACCACAGCCCAACGCATTGCCGGGTGAACATTGCCTGCCCTCCAGGACAGTTACAGCACCCGGTGTCACAGGAAGGTCGAGAAGATTATCAAGGACCACAGCCATCCGAGCTACGGCCTGTTCACTCCGGTACCATCTAGAAGGCGAGACTGAGAAACAGCTTTTATCTCCAGTTTAACAGTCACCACTAGCCTTATTCACTATTCGAGCTGGCTACCACCCGATACTTTACCCTGCACCTTACTGCCCTGTGTACATAGTTATTGAACACTGGTTACTTTAATAAAGTTTGCATACTGTTTTACCAACTTTAGGTGTATATACTGTATTCTATATAACTACTGCTGTACGCACCTTTTCAATCCATATACTGTCCATACTGTCTTTTCACACCATTATATTTATGTACATTATATATTTTTATTTTCTGTTCTGACTTTGCTCATTATGATGTTTCTCAATTTTCTGGATTATGTGTGTATTTTATTTATTTGTATTGCTAGGTATTTCTGCACTGTTGGGGCTAGAAACACAAGCCTTTTTCTGCACCTGCTATACCCTGTACCTGATCAATAAAGTTTGATTTGAGATGCTCAAAGTGACAACCATTTGAGAGCTGCGCGCTCTTGCTTGCCATCGGATTATTCCGCACAAACTAGGTTGTGTATGGGCGTGTGTGATTATTAATCTTCATAACAAACTAAGAGCTTCAGGAATTCATCTGTTTTTTCATCATTTTTATACAGGAACCTAGATTGAAAAATAGCATTATTACAATATTTTTTCCCATAGGCTGAAGCGGGCCACTGATGTGGATGATTGACTCGCCCAGAGGGTTTCCAAAACCTCCCCTGGCCAGCGGGCAGCCCTGTATGTTGAGCCCTGATCTATATAAAATCTGGATTAGGATTTCTCTGCCTTTTTTTCCTCTTTTGTATATGCCTTACCATCATGTGACCTTTTGGTCTTTTGCCTCCCTCAGGCATATTTCACACTGATTTGTGAAGGAAGAGAGACCATGTGGAAGTCACATGAACAACAAGGATGAGACAAAAACAACTGGGAGTTAACTTGTTGAGGAGAGGACTGCTGCCGCCCAACTTCTCCCTCCAACTGGGGATTTGCTGCCTGTCCCACCCTCCACCCAAACATATGCAATGAACAGCACTACTCAGCCCCCTGCCATCATAGACGGGGATGTGGCAGTCAGTTCCGTGTTGGTACCATTCTTCCTCATCACCTTTATCGGGATAGCTGCAGCTGTGGTGAGTGGCTAACAGGGAAATCACATGTTGGCCTACATCGATACAGTGAAGAATTGCTACTTTGATGAGCTACAGCTTTAAAAAAAAAAACATTTTTTTTTTTTACCAGCTTAACTACTTTTTCTTTAATTGCAGGTGATGTATGTGCGCAGGAAGAGAAGGTAACTTGCTTTTATTAATTCATTTTATTATCTTCTTTATTGCTCTCAGCATGTGTATGGTTGCTTATTAAATTGGCCAACTCCTTTTGAACAATACCCAGAATTCCTGCAATAATGTCCAAAAAGAGTCTTCTTACATTGGTCACCATGTCACGGTATACTCCTTTCCTATTGTGTGTTTTAGAATTGACAGGCTCCGGCACCAGTTGCTTCCAGTCTATACCTACGACCCCTCAGAAGAATTACATGAAGTTGAACAGGAAATGCTGTGGAAAGAGGAAGATACTAAGGTATGATTTAACCCTCGTCTTTGTCTATGAATCAATTGATAAGCTGCAGTAACATCTGGGATCCCTCCCTATGTGGCACTTTTATTCCATACGAAAAATTAAATGTGAAACTTTTACAAACACTAGATGGCGACATTGGCCACGAATAAATATAGTCCTTTTTTACATAATGCAGTCACAGATAGAGGAAGGAGACTGATGTCTCAAAGGATGTATACATCTGAAGCATTCATTTAGAACTGCTACTCACCACCAATTATGGTGATGAGAGGAAGTCCAGTGGTGGGAAATGTGAGAAGATGGAGCAAGATGACATTTGTTTGACATTGCGCAAATGTTCTCATCGATGAAACATTCGATATCAATACAGTTTTCTGTTCCCAAAATGACAATATTTTATGAGCAGCGTGCACTAAGTTTTGTAGACTTGACCCTTTGCCAAAGTTTCAAAAACTTGCATTGTTTAGGAGGAGTTCAAAGGCAAATTGAGTTATTGCACATTCACACTTCACAGAGAAGGATGTCATAAGGTGAATTCACCAATTTGTAAGTCGCTCTGGATAAGAGCGTCTGCCAAATGACTTAAATGTAATGTAAATGTAAAAGGCGTTCCCTAATGGAAATATGGAAATGCGTGCTAAAAAAGGGCCAATAAGATCTTGCAAGCCCGTGCTTGGCTCTGCCCACCTCCTTGCTTGTTCTGCCCACTATGCTTAATTTGCTCCCATTGGAAACAACACTGAGAGGGTTTTTTTTTTTAAACTCCGCTGGCCAGTATCATTGATGTAGTAGTATCAAATGGAGCAACTTGTGGCTCATCTTTGTTTGTAAATTTAAAAAATAAAATCAAGATCAGTCAAGAAAGTAGAGCTGTAGAATAATCGCTTATGTGAATTAGAGTACGGAGCAGTCTGACTGCGTGTTGGATGCCTTTCTATCTGATTCTTCCAGACAATTTTGTCACCTGACATGCTATCACTTTATATTTGCGTGCGGTATAAACTCTGTCGTCCACGTGGGGGGAAAACTCTGAGCTGGATCTGTTGGAGCTTGATCTGTTGTTTCCAACATGGGTGTAAGTCAATTCAGCTTTAGGCACACTTTGTGAGTCACTCAAGATATTTGCACAAGGCGTTGACTTCAAATACAACAGCAATGAGGAAGATGAGTTGATCTAAAATCTAGTATGTGTCTTCAGGTGGTGAAGGGTTGGGCACGGTCCTACCAGCAGCAACGTCCCCTGTTGATGAAAGATGCCCATGCATGAGTGTGTTGGAGCAGGACATCGATCTGTGCCATCCTACAGATCAGTGGAGTTCACCCTTGAGATGCCAGATTTGTCAATCATTAAACACAAAGGTTTTTTTAGGAAAAGCATGATAAATGGGAACAGCCTGTCATACCTTTGCATCATCATCATCTTTGTCATCCATCAGTCATCACCATCTCTGTTGGAGCATTTATTTTGTACAGCGTCAGCCTCTAAGCTAAGGGGAGGTTGGTTATTATGTGAACCTGTGAAGCCATGCCCGTTTTCACGAAAGCCATACCCTAAACCACGACACATTGGCTAACTACTAGTGGACATATATTTATTTGAGACTATTTATTCTTTCTTTTTTTAACTGTGTTTGTGTGTATGATTATGTGGGTGTTACTGCAACATTTGCCTTAATGTCCATTGTTACTGTTTTAAGTAGTACTATACCAGTGAGATTAGCAAAGCCTTGACCTTGGGTGGGATGCTTCCCGTTGTACTACTAGTTTTAGTGGTGTAAAATTAGGTTACTATGTCCCTCACTATTCAATGTCATAAGTTACACAGATGTGCAGTCAATCAATTTGAGTCCTGCAATTTTCCTTGTTTGTTGCACTGTGAATACCATTATCAAAGCAACCAAAGTAATACCTCCTTCTCGTCATCATCCAGATATGTGATGATAAAACGGCGGTGAAGAGAGAGCAAGATTGTTTCCTGTTCTCTCTCTATTTTGTTTCACTTGAGTTGTTTCAAATATCACATTCAGAAATAGGATGTGCAGAGAGAGAGAGAGAGAGAACCCTCTGGCTGTATCTGGGATGTCACATAATGGCCAATGAATGTAGATAGTGAACCAGCCTCCCCTACCCCACCCACTCCTCTCCATTATTTAGCTGTGACTACTGCCCTAAAAATGTCCTGTCTGGAAGACAGGGCAACAGGATTGTTGTTCTTCTAGCAGAAGAATGTCATAGGCCTGACTGTATGCAGGAAACCTCATGTGTCGTTAAAGAAATGAGTGAACAGTGATTCATCCTTGTATAATGTGCTCTAGTCTAGGTTACCCACCTTTCCTCCTTGCATTTGTGAATGTCATTCAGGATGAGAGGTTAAGGCTCCCATTTGAAATCAACCATCTTATCAGCGCATGTATATGTATGTAGGAGTCCACTCAATAACTTAAAACAGGGAAATATCATGTATTTCTATTCATTTGAATGTGGAATTTAGACTTTTTCCTGACTGCTAACAGCTACGTATTACGCTCCACTATTTATAAAGTGGGAGTTAATTCCCATGCACATTAAACAATGCATTCCCTTTGAAATGCGGAGTGTGTTCTGAAAAGAAAATACAAGATAGACTACTGATTAAAATACAAATTCTAAATGTAATTTTGACATCACTTGTTCAAAACTGATTTATTTTTGTTGCTTTTCAATTGAAGCACTAATTGTCTGTCCGTGAAGTAAACTTGTATGCATCTTAGTGAGAATATGGACTTTTTATAGATGGTCTGGATGTAAAGCAAAAATAAAATGGAAAGGAGATCCTATCCTGTCTTTGTAATCATTTGATATCAGTAACAATTGGAGAAACGGAAAGAGCGGGGATAAGCCAATTATAAACTGTGTAATAGGTCTAGACATTAGTCTGGCTTAAGTTATTCTCAAAAGATGGTGAAGAGGATGCAGGACAAGGCATGACCAAAAAAAAGTAGAAATTCTTGTATTTATTGACCCTTTCTGGATACAAATTGTCATAGTGCGCAATAGAAATATAGACATTGTATATTAAAAAGAATGACCCCATCTCATTAACTTGAATGAATTACATAACATGGATGATGTTGGTACATAGTCAAAATAGTTGCAGCTGTGAATGGATATGTAATTACCGGAGTTCCACATGAGCATCATGCATCCCAAATGGCACTCTAACTATATAGTGCTCTACTTTTGACCAGGGCTCTGGTCAAAAGTAGTGCATTATAAAGGGAATAGGGTGCCATTGAGGAATGCATACATGGAAAAGCGCCTGGTGCCAAAGCCGCACCGAGGTCTACAACAGAATAACCTGGAGAGAACACCCAGTCTTTGTCACTAAACACACACATGACAATCTGAATCAAGCAAACATTTCAGTGCACCAGAAGTAGGATTTATTAAAAAGATAAAACACACCGTCTAATCTACCAGTCAGCGAACACAAATTTGCAAAGCTGACAGATCTTCATGACTTTACACATTTTTGTGACCCGTCTCTGTACGCTCGCTTTAAAAACAAAGAGGAGCAGAGGGGTGTGTGAGAGCACACCTTCACTAGTAGCTAGGCTAGGCAGTCTTTAAAATACCAAATAACAGTCAGATTAAAAAAAGACCACGTAATACAAACATTTCTCACACACTTGCCAGAGTTTACATTGTACATTTGAAACCAGTTGAAGAATGCAATATGGGAAAGTTTAAAGTAAGCTGTCGTCAAGTGAGGTATGAGATTCTGGGCCTTGTCAGGCCCGTTGCAGTTTTCCGGGTTTTTATAACTGAGATTGTAGCAGCTTATAGGTTTGAGGAGAGACCCAGTAACTGGACTGTGATCTTGAGATCCCTGACACTGAGAAACACAAACAAAACAACATTGTTTTTCTGGAGTAGACAGCAGACACTGACTATCCTCACAGAAAAAGCAGAATATTTCAACATCCTGTACAAAGTGATGACGACACACAACAGGCCTTGTAAAGCAGTGAGAGGGAAAATGGAATGATCAGCTATTATACAGACCCATTGGATAAAACAGTGCCACAACAGTAACAATCCAGCTCTTAGTTTGGCCAAACAGTTTGTTACACAGTTCACCTAGAGCTGACCAAGTGGCCATGGGTTGCAACAAATGTTGTAGACTGGGAGGACCACATTAAGAGGAACAGCAGATGCCACAGAGTTCAAAAAAAGTTTCCTGGAGTGCTGAGAGAATGTAGCTCCCCAATCAATGAATCCCTACCCATCCTTAAGCCATTATGACATTATTATGACGAGTTTTTGTAGACATCAAAGCAGCACAATTACTCAGGTATTTGAGGGTATGTTATGACCCAGAGGAACACGATAAAACACAATCAGTCCGATCAAATCTTTGATTAGTAACAGTACACTTTAGTTAACACAAGCCTTTTCCAGTGTAGCCCCGAAGAGGCTATAGGGAGACGAGCACAAGCCACATCAGAGGCTAGTTAGGGGACAGCTTATTTTGGATGGGAGGGGGAGGAACAATTCTGCACAATCAAAGAAGTAACAGGGAGAGGTCTAATACAGAGGTTATAATGTCTATAATAATATATTTAATGCTCATACTGTATTTTCTCCATATCAGCTTCTCCGCTGGTAAATTGATGTAAGGGATAGATTAAGCACTTCACACTTAAACAGCAAGTATAGGCAAAATTCACCTCTTGTCCAATAGAAAACAAGTTTATATGACCCACCAGCTCAACATACCGGTGTTAGGGAAAAAAATGAGTAACACTAAGCCGAGAGAATGTGCTATACACTGTCTTTTGAAAGAAGCGTGTCCAAAAACTCATCAGAACACATTTTTGTCCAGTATAAAAGACTTGCAATACCACGACATACACATAGAGAAACGGTTGTCCGTCGCCTGTACTGTGATTCTTTGATAGATATGCTTGTTAAGAAACATCCATTGGTTTTCCAGTGCAGTTGCAAATAGAGGTTGGATGAAGTGTGTTGTTGACCCACCTTTAGCGAGAAGGCAAGAAAGTGAACTGTAGAAAAGAGGTTGGGGTGGCACCGGTATTGGAGATTCAGCCTAGCTCTGGTTGACAGGGAGTCAGTATGTAGAGTGAGGTAGCATGGGTTGCAAGTTTACTGGTCTTTCTCCCCCTCCTCTTCAGATGATTCCTGGGTTGCCTGTTCCTCCTTTTCCTGAAAAGACATCAAACACAGACCACAGTCAACCCATGATTCTACTGGTTCACACCACAAATATAACACAGTAAGACAAGGGGATCTGATCAAATATAAGTCACCAGAAGTGCATCAATCTTTCAACTACAATAACTGTCTTGCAATATGAACAATGGTATCTAAGGGGAGCCTTTAGGATTTGGGAGGGACTTGTACAGTGGTCTTGCTAGTGAAACATCTGAGTATTGAAGTAGAAGAAGGAGTGTACATGTTGATCACATCTCACTGATAAACAAAACCAGCGTGAAAGTCCCTAGAGCCCCCAGGGGAGGACTTGGCCATCTGTAGTGACTCATCTGAGTGGTGAGTCACACGGTGAGGCATCCTTCGCTCCCTCCCGTCTTACCTCCCCTCTACCTCAAACTCCCACCAACTCCTCCCACTCTGGTGCAGGAGAGTTCATTCATAAAAAGAGAGCGCAGTTAGGTGGGTAACTATGGGTCATTCCCCACTGTGACCAATGCAACACAGGCTTCTGGGAGTAGGCTACATTCACGCTTATTTTATTTAAGGCCTGAGTATGCTTACAGTGGAGGCAAAGTTTGGGTGGTTTGTGCTGGATTAAACTGTAGTTTTTAAATAATTTTGCAACAATTCCTTTGTTCTAGACATTTTTTTGAATGGATTGAAATATGTATCACTATGTCAACAGTGATGTATGAAATTGTGGTTAAGCCCATAAAAAATGTAATATAATAGATTTAACTTAAACATGCATTTTCAACTATACCTAGTCGGTTTCAAAGACTCACTCAAGACAATGAACTCAACATACACTTGTGCAGAAATCAATAGTAATTTAAAAAAAACAACAGAAGATTGGATGTGTAAATATGTATAAAATACTATGTACATAATACAAAGCACATACAATACGGACCAATGGGTCTGTGTTTCTGATCAGTAACAGTGGTTCACTCCAGTGCAATATCGAATCAATAAACAGCATGTCTGTAAGGCAAATACAGTTCCTCAATAGCTCTATAACATAGCATAAACAGAAATGCATAGCATCCTTTAATACGTCTCTCAGTCCAGTGCAGGCTTGCTTGCCAAGACTTCCATGAGCTCTTTCTCCTGGCTCTCAATCAGGCCCGGGAGATATATAGACTTAAAACATTTGTATAGATCTGGCGGATAACTGGCCTCAAATGTAACCATAGCTTCCAGCGTACAGCTTGCATGCAAACGATTCCCTATCCTCCCTCTTGCCTGCTCAATCTTTTCACCCTGTTGTAAATACAATGAATACATTTTGACAATGGAAAGACAGCGCACATAAGGGCCCTCAGAGTCCGAGGTCTCCTCTGGGGTTTGTTCTCCCTTAAAGATAAATAAAGAAAAAGACATGGGTCATCATGAAAGTATAGTTAGGTACAGTTATGTACAGCTAAGGGTTACAGTTTCATCAACAACAAATTCAATACCACAAAACACCTAATGAACACATTCTCCTTAACGCAAAGCTCAACTTCAAGCAAAACTAGATTATTAACAATCATTGCTTACCTCGTCCCAGCTGTCTTCAGAATCGTGTGAAGACAAGTCCCACGGGTCAGTTTGTAGGCCAAAATTTGCCAATTCCTCATTCGGAGCTATCAGTGCCACCTGGAATGTGCGTTGTTTCAAAGAGGACGCGACAGACTCCAGGTGTAGTTGACTTCACACCTGGTAGCTGGTTGTTGCAAACAGAAAAGATTAAGTTGAACGGTTTAATTTGCACACAATGGTTTCCGTGTTTTTTTTTATGGTGGAAGAGCAGTGGAAGATAAGCAGAAGCCACTGGAAACCTTCCCACAACTTTATTCAACCAATCACAGGGGGTGCTGGGGTTGAAGTTCGCCTGGGACGACGAGTTTGCTTGTTCGTTTATGTCCTTTTGTTTCTACGAACAAGCCAAATTTCGCTGTAAGCATGCTAACTTAAGACCTTTGGGATTTCTAACAGCAGTGAGCATGTGGAGGGGAACCAAACAGTGACAATTTAAGAGTGAGTCAGAGTCGAGGGGGGATTAGTTAAAGATAATATTAACACCTATGATAATAAGAGCTACTCTTACCTCTTTCTTGGGTCTTCCCCTGCGTTTCATCCCTGCAGTTGAGGCTGCTGGTGCCTTCTGTAAAATGAGGGAAGAAAAACGAACAATTAATCTAACTGCACAGAAACCTGCTAATCTACTGTCACTAGAGGGCACTAATACTCATATTAGGAAGCAGATGGTTTGAGGGCATTGGGTTCATTGGCTATTATCTCGGGAATCTGACAGGAACTGCACACAGGGCACTCCAGCTCGCTGGCCACCTGGTCTGGGGCTCAGAGACAGCTGGTGAAATTGGGCAAGAAGAAACGAGCCCACTTCAGATCCATCCTTGCACACAGGGTTGGGTAGGTTCGTTTCTAAATGTAATCTGTTACAGTTACTAGTTACATATCCATAATTGTAATCGGCAATGTAACTTTTTGATGACCTAAATCCATACTTTCTGTTACTTTTAGAATACTTTCACCTTAAGAGGCTTTAGAAGACAAAAGGGATCCATCAAACGCATTTGGTGTGTCATCATAGTGGTTCCTGACTTATGGTCAGACTCGCTCACATGGGAAAATGAAAACCAGTTTTTAATGCTGAATTGAATGTCATTGAGAAAACAGAACAGTTTCCTTATTATGTCTCATCTTTTAACTAAATGTAACTAGTTATATCTAGCTGTCCAATAACATGTTCTGATGGAATGGCTTGTCCTGCACTTTGTTAAAACCTTGGGTGCATTGACTGAATGTTGCAAAAAATATTTTGGTTCCTTTCTAAACGTGTTACAAATGTAAACATTTGTTCAATGCTGAATTGAATGTCATTGAGAAAACAGAAAGGTGTATTTTTTTTTTTGCAAACATATTTTCTGAATTTAAAAGTAATCCAAGAAGTAATGTAGTTTTTCAAAAGTAGTATTTTTGCTGGTAATGTAACAGTTACCGTATTTTTGTAAATCAGATTACATGTAAACACTTACTCCCCAACCATGCTTGCACATAAACACACATGCATATATACACACTTATATCCTTTTCCTACACACACACAGCGCCTAGAGGAGCGTGGGGGTTGGGGCGAGGGATAGAACTTGCCTGTTGCTATGGTGATGTGAGGGAGAAAAGAACTAGGGCTGTGTGTTGGGGGGTAATGTCAGCTTGCGGCCTCTGCACCTGCACCACACTGTGCATGACAAGCTACAGGAAGCTGGAGGACAGGAAGTCAGGGGGAATTAACCGAAAAAAATGGGCGTCTCTTTAAGCAACCAGTAAACTTAAGATCTTACAAATGGAAGCTCTGGCGCTGCTATTTTTTAGACTTGAGGTGAAAAGGGCCAAAATAATTACAGTTAACCTATAAATCATACTTAACAGAACATCCTTTGAACAGGAGGAGGTGAGGCAGTGGTGGAAAAAGTACCCAATTTTCATATTTGAATATAAGTAAAGATGCCTTAATAGAAAATGCCTCAAGTAAAAGTAATCTGGTAAAATACTACTTGAAAAGTCTAAAAGTATTTTGTTTTAAATAAACAAATACAAGTAAATGTAATTGTTAAAATATACTTAAGTATCAAAAGTAAAAGTATAAATAATTTCAAATTCCTTATATTAAGCACATACAAATAATTTTTATTTTTAACTGATAGCCAGGGGCACTCTCCAACACTTAAGACATAATTTACAAACAAAGAATTTGTGTTTAGTGTGTCCGCCAGATAAGAGGTAGTAGGGATGACCAGTGATGTTCTCTTGATAAGTGTATGAATTGGACAATTTTCCTGTCCTGCTAAGCATTCAAAATGTAATGAGTACTATTGGGTGTCAGGGAAAATGTATGGAGTAAAAAGTACATGATTTTCTTTAGGAATGTAGTGGAATAAATGTAAAAATTGTCAAAAAAATTGAAATAGTAAAGTACAGATACCCCAAAATACTTTACACCTATTAGATTAGCTACCACTGTGATCCTTAAAGATAATCAGGAGTCATGGCTACATGACTATTTCTTAGTACTTGACTACGAGGATGAGGTTGAAAATTAAGGGTAGTATCAAGTTAAAACCATAGGGACAACTAAAACTATAGGAGCTGGTGACAGCTGTTCCATCTGACCCTAATGGTAATCTATGGTCAACAGTGGCCAGCACGATCAAATGTCTAATGTGGTTTTTGCAGGACGACTGAAAGGTGGCTGCCAAGCCTAGTTGACAGTCTAGCAGGTTAAATTCATTCGGTTGAGTAAAATAGGGCTAACATATTGCCTTACCTTGCCCTTGGTGACAGTCTTGTTCTTGCTACCCTTTGGCCTTCCCCTGGGCCTCTTTGGAGTAGGGGACCCACTGGGCTCCTGAAAGAAAATATGGGAAATTGTCAGGTGGACAGCACAGCGTCACATTTGAACAGTCAAATATGCCAACGCATAAAATGGTGGTTCTATAGTTGTTGCACCCGAAGGTTTGACACTATGGACGTAATGATGAAGGAAGTGTCTTTTTATGGAGGGCAAACAACTTAGTCTAATTCCATGTATGATGTGATACGACACGCAGCTTCTTACATGGAATACTTTGTTATTCATGACACTAAGAGTGCACTGTTCAAGGTCAGTGCAACTGACACCTGTTGCTACTTTAGAACTAACAGGTGGTCACAGCCACATTGCCAAGTTCCATTAACTGTAACAAGCTGACAGTGGTTTAGATGACAGTGGTTTAGATCAGACCAAAAATATAGTAGTTGTGAATAAGAGGAATGTAGGAAGTATTGGTATTGTATAACACAAAGATAATATACCACTGTGCAGACCTGTGTTCAGAATAGACTTCTAGGGCAGATTTAACTGTTGCATCAATTGCAAAACTAATTTGCCAAAAAACAATACATTCAATGTAACAAAAATACTAACATGATCACTCAACAGGGATGGTGGTAGTTCAACAGCAAACACAAATAAACATGATTAATGCATTTGGCTGTATATTATGGAGGTGCAGGTTTTTATTACCTCCTCGGTCTGTTTACAGCAGCAGCTACTAGCAACAACGCAATCCAATACCAACAACACCCTCAGGAGAGTGACAGCAACATGGACCAATCATTGCTTTTACTCCGCTTATATAAACCAATCAGTTGGAAGCAGAGGTGGGGTTTGTGGGTTACCACTGGTTTAAGGGGTTCAGGTTACATATCAATGACAGCCTGCCAGACCAACGGTTGATCGTCATTACATATGCACACAGCCAGGGCTGGTGAGGAGGGGGTGGGGAAGGTAAAAAGAGAGACCTATCCAATGACTCTACACTAAGTCACATCAAGAGAAATGACACAATGGAGTCAGGAGTTCTCCATGGTGAAACTACATAGGAATAAGACACCTCTGACGGACAACGCTACTGCTTTGCGGTGGGTTCTGAAACCTGCTGCAGGGTCAGGTTTTGGTTGACCAGTTAACTTAACCAGGAAAACTCTGTGCCCTAGTTGTTGTGGGCATAACCAGGCCCGGGAGCCATAACCAAGTAGGGCAGAGTGTTTCCTGGTCACACATGATCTATCATACAGAAGAAAGGTAGTGTTGTTTTATAAAGCTACTTACATCAGAACCACTTTTCACCTGTGGCTGTTTCCTTGGTCTTCCACGTCCCCTCTTCTCTGCCCCCTCCTCTTTTGGTGAGATGGTACCCTTGTCACTCATGTTGATTTGTAATCCTGAGATTTAAAAAGGAAAATAACGTTTTAATAATAGGGCCGATTTTCACAAATTCATGGAAATAACATATACCACAGTATGATAGTAAGAAATCTCCAAAAACAACAATACTGACTCATTTTTGTTATGACATTAGCAATCTTATTACAGTGTAATTACAGTGCCATAATAATGTATATTGCATTTTGACTTATCCCAATGTATATGCAGCACTGTTCGTTTGTGTCTCATTTGTGCTCCATTAGTGGTATATGCTACTGATACATAAACGGGGTATGCCAGTCAACCAGCTTGTGTGAACCGATTGTATTGCCCAGGGTTTCCCAAACGAGGCCCTGGGGCCCCCCACCCTGGGTGCACGTTAGCCATAGGACTACGCAGCAGATTAAAAACAATCGAAGCTTGATAATGAAAGTTATTTGAATCAGTTGTGTAGTGCCAGGGCAAAAACAAAACGTGCACCCAGGGGGGGGGGGGGGGGGGCAGGACCGAGTTTGGGAAACCCTGGTATAGCCTACATACAGCAGGATTCCGCGCGCAACGGAGACAGTGTATACCAAGCAAGTAGTGAAATGTCCTGGCTTGATGTAGGCTGCAACAGCTCAGCAGTGTTTAAAGCCCAGTCGCTACGGATACCCAGTAGATTCAGTGCGTAGAATAGGCAAATGAAAACAAAAAAAGAGAATAAACGAGGTAGACCGTCTCTCGAAATTCAGTCGGCATAGACTGTATGCAATATCATTGTATGAGTACAAAAATCAGCACACCGAGGTTATCAAATAACATTTACAACATTCACGCTTATCAGCCTATCGAATTATATGTCAAAATAACACGCAGGCGTGACCGTATGCAAGGTCAGTTTTGTGTTCACCGCAATGGCTTGGATTACTCCTACCTTGATCCCTTGAAGATTATGGCCCTCGAACGAATTCCCGCACAAACCAGTCGCTTGTTTTACCGGTTGAATCCTTTAACTAAAGCTCTTGTTATATATTCGACAGAGGCTACACAACGCCCGCCCCTTAAATTCCAGTCTGTGCAGCACAGCAACTAGAGAAGCAGACTATAGAATAGAGCCCCTAGACTAGAAGTAAAACATATTGTAGAATGTTTTATTTACCTGATTTAAAATTTAAGCTGCCGATCCAACGCGGGCTAAAAATAGCTGTCTGTCCCTCTTCAAGATAAAGAAAATGCGCCCGCCTCAAGGAGTTTGGGGCAATTTAAAGAGGCGTCCTCACAGAAGCGATAACATTGAGGGCGGAGATATGATAAGTGGGCCACCCCAACACCCGTCAGCCACCCCCAACCCCAGGTGGGCCCTGGAATCGAACCCACTACCCTGGCGTTACAAGCGCCATGCTCTAACAACTGAGATACAAAATACTACCCCAGCAATATACAATTATTACATGTTTCCCTAGGTTTATGTACCTTCAACTCATATTTTTTTTTAATGTGATATTTATTTCATAGAAAGTAATTCCAAGATGACTACAAACAGTACTGGTCAAACGTTTGGACACACCTACTAATTCCCGGGTTTTACTTTATTTTACTATTTTCTACATTGTTGAATCAGAGTGAAGACATCAAAACTATGAAAAACACATGGAATCATGAAGTAACCAAAAAAGTGTTAAACATATAAAAATGTATTTTATATTTGAGATTCTTCAAAGTAGCCATCCTTTGCCTTGATGACAGCTTTGCACACTCTTGGCATTCTCTCAACCAGCTTCATGAGGTAGTCACCTGGAATGCCTTTCAATTAACAGGTGTGCCTTTAAAAAAAGTTAATTTGTGGAATTTCATTCCTTCTTAATGTGTTTGAGCCAATCAGTTGTGTTGTGACAAGGTACGAGTGGTATACAAAAGATAGCCCTATTTGGTAAAAGACCAAGTCCATATTATTTCAAGAACAGCTCAAATAAGCAAAGAGAAATGACAGTCCATCATTACTTTAAGACATGAAGGTCAGTCAATACGGAACATTTCAAGAACTTTGAAAGTTTCTTCAAGTGCAGTTGCAAAGCGCTGTGATGAAACTGGCACTCATGAGGACTGCCACAGGAAAGGAAAACCCAGAGTTACTTTTCTGCAGAGGATAAGTTCATTAGAGTTACCAGTTCGGATTGAATGACCTTCAAGTAATGAAGGACTGTCACGACTTCCGCCGAAATCGGTCCCTCTCCTTGTTCGTGCGGTGTTCGGCGGTCGATGTCACCAATCTTCTAGCCATCACTGATCCATTTTTCTTTTTCCATTGGTTTTGTCTGGTCTTCCTTCACACCTGGTTTCAATCCCATCAATTACATGTTGTGTATTTAACCCTCTGTTTCCCATTATGTCCTTGTCAGAAATTGTTTGTTTTGTATGTTCGTGATTTATGTATTGGTGCGCGACGGGTTCTTGTACCCACTTTTATTTATTATGTACTTTGGTTTTGGAGTTAAGGGCTATTAAACTACTCCATTTATACCAAGTTCGATTCTCCAACGCCTGACTTTCCTGCCACCTACACACACAACATTACAAGGACTGTCGTTTCTCTACATAATTCCATGTGTTACTTCATAGTTTTGATCAAAAATCGAATCAAATGTTATGTCACATAAGACAAATAGACCTTACTGTGAAATGCTTACTTACAAGCCCTTAACCAACAGTACAGTTCAAGAAATAGAGTTAAGAGAATATTTACTAAATTAAGTAAAAATAAAAAGTAACATAGTAGAATTACATAACAAGAACGAGGCTATATACAGGGGGCCCAGTACCGAGTAAATGTGTGGTGGTACGGGTTAGTCGAGATGTTTTCACTATTATTGTCACGACCGTGTGTGGAAACGGACCAAGGCGCAGCAGCGGAGGTTGAGTTCCATATCTTTATTTCTAAGTGAAACTTAAGCAAAACAATAAAGAAAGAACGAAACGTGACTAAGTGGTGCACATGTACCAATACAAAACAATATCCCACAAACACAGGTGGGAAAAACAGCTACTTAAATATGATCCCCAATTAGAGACAACCATTACCAGTTGCCTCTAATTGGGAATCATTCAAATCACCAACATAGAAAATAAACTTAGAACCCGACATATAAATAAATAAACTAGATCATCCCCAGTCACGCCCTGACCTACTTCACCATAGAGAAACAATGGCTCTCTATGGTCAGGGCGTGACAATTATTCTACAATGTAGAAAATAGTCAAAATAAAGAAAAACCCTAGGTGTGTCCAAACTCTTTTGACTGGTACTGTATACTAGAAATCAAGTATTCCATTTGTCCTCTTGCTCAGTTTTGCACCGGGGCCTCCCACTCCTCTTTCTATTCTGGTTAGAGCCAATTTGCACTGTTCTGTGAAGTAGCACACACCGTTGTACCAGATCTTCAGTTTCTTGGCAATTTCTCAAATGGAATAGCCTTCATTTCTCTGAACAAGAATAGACTGACGAGTTTCAGAATAAAGTTATTTGTTTCTGGCCATTTTGAGCCTGTAATCAAACCCACAAATGCTGATGCTCCAGATACTCAACTAGTCTGAAGGACAGTTTTCTTGCTTCTTTAATCAGGACAACAGTTTTCAGCTGTGCTAACATAATTGCAAAATGGTTTTCTAATGATCAATTAGCCTTTTAAAATGATAAACTTGGATTAGCTACCACAATGTGCCATTGGAACACAGGAGTAATGGTTGCTGATAATGGGCCTCTGTACGCCTATGTAGATATTCCATTTAAAAGAATCTGCCGTTTCCAGCTACAATAGTAATTTCCAACATGAACAATGTCTACATTGTATTTCTGATTAATTTGATGTTATTTTAATGGACAATAAATGTGCTTTTCTTTAAAAAAAAGGACATTTCTCAGTGACCCCAAACTTTTGAACGGTAGTGTATATTTTTTAAATTTAACTAGGCAAGTCAGTTAAGAACATATTCTACCCCGGCCAAACTCTAATCCGGACGATGCTGGGCCAACTGTGCGCCGCCCTATGGGACTCCCAATCACGGCCGGTTGTGATACAACGTGGAATCGAACCAGGATCTGTAGTAACGCTGCTAGCACTGAGATGCAGTGCTTTAGACCACTGTGCCACTCGGGAGTCCATTTGTGGGGAAAAACACATTCTGATTGGCTGGGCCTGGCTCCCCAGTGGCTGGCTGCACCCATAGTGCACCCCTATCCAGTCATGTGAAATCCATAGATTAGGGCCTAATTTTTTTTTTTTTCAATTGACTAATTTCCTTATATGAACTGTAACTCAGTAAAATCTTTGAAGTTGTTGCATGTTGTGTTCATATTTCTGATCAGTATAGATAATAAAACATGAAATTAAAAGAAACAATGGAAATCTTTTATCAGATATATCCTGTATACTGCCCTGTTTCTGCATGACTAAACTACCAACGTACTGCATGCATAGTCTTCCTCCTCCATAGGTAGACCACTAGACTAGACCTATATCTGTTCTTGAATGTAAATCCCCCCATCTGGAGTGAATGGGGTCACTATACATGTGAAACAGATAGGTGTCACACCGTTAACTGCTGTCCCATTGGGACACACTGGGACACACTCTTAGCAGCAAATGGCTCCGTATCCCTCACTCTGCCAAAACATAGGATAAGGGACAGACGACAATGGGCCATCTATGTAATGGAGAAGTGTATTATACCTCGCCACCTCCCCCTCAGACACACACCTCCCATCCTCCAAAATAGGACGGAACAGGAACACTTCCCAATCCCTACCCCCCTGGCTCAACAAATGCTTTCCATGTGCCTGCTAGGCTGCTATATGGTTTTCTATAGGTTCCTTCTGTCTGTCTAGGGCTCAGTTTCACACCAATAAGCCCACAAAAACAAATAAAACAACAAATTAATTTAAGCTGCCTTACATAAATAAAATGACACATTCTTGCTGTTCCTTTGCATAAATGTTCTATGTTGATAAAGCATGGATTATAAAGAAATAGGGAACTGTTAAGTGAAATGTAATAATGCTGTAATTACAAACAGCACTATGATATGTTTGAACAATTGGCACATTATTGAATAATTCCAATAATAGTTGGTAATTCTGTACGTTAACAAAAAAACTGTTTAATAGCGAGGGTACTTTTGACACATTTTCTGACCCAGTTTCAGTTAGATCTTTTCAAATTTGAATGAAATTGTGATGGTGTCAGAGGTAAATAGTTAGGTAAAGGAATTGTTCGGTAAATAGAGATTTGAGCATGTGGGTACAGAATCTGGTGAGATATACAGTGTATGTATGCTACTGTACTTGGTGGTCAGATAGTATGAGTGGGTTAAAGGGGGGATTGGATGGGGGGGTGAATGGAGAGAAGTGCTCTTTTTCTGAATGAATCCAATGTTCTGCTCAGCATGTGCTTGCCTGGCAAGCCAGTTCTCCATCTCACTCTATTCACTTCCTTCCGCTCTTTCTTCCCCCAGTCCCCCTAACTCATCCACCCCCAACTTCCCCCCATGTCTCTGCTATGCTCAGGCCGAGTCCCTCTATACTGGGATGAACACAGGGCAACCAGCCCAGAGAGTGTGTGTGCCTAAGGAATGTCCTCCTCCCAAATATGGGATGAGCCCTGCTGCTGAACCATGCAGCATCAGCCTGGAGCAGGATGGGGGGATGATGGACTGTAGCTGATATTACTTTTAAATATATATATTTTTATTAGACATGGCAGAACTGTGTAAGAAATAACAGAACTGTCTTCAAGTACATGTGTTCTCACATGGGGAAAAAGGTATTTTCTAATACCCTTTTCAAAAGCGTTCCCCCAGTAAAGTATTTGAAGTATCACTGAGTATACCAAACATTAGGAACACATTCCCAATATTGCGTTGAACCCCCTTCCTCCCTTTGCCCTCAGAACAGCCTCAATTCGTCGGGGCATGGACTCTACAAGGTATCGTTGTTGGCCCATGTTGACTCCAATGCTTCTTTTTGAAGAAGTCTCTAAGAGCTTTGCACACCTGGATTGTACAATATTTGCACATTATTATTTAAAAAACTAAGCTCTGTCAAGTTGTTTGTTGATCATTGCTAGACAGCCATTTTCAAGTCTTACCATAGATTTTCAAGCTGATTTAAGTCAAAACTGTAACTACGCCACTCAGGAACATTCAATGTTGTGTTGGTAAGCAACTCCAGTCTACACTGAGTATACAAAACATTAGGAACACCTTTCAATTGTCTCACGGCTTAAAAATCCTTCTTTAACCGGTCTCCTCCCCTTCATCTACACTGATTGAAGTGCATTTAACAAGTGACATCAATAAGGGATCATAGCTTTCACCTGGATTCACCTGCCCAGTCTATGTCACGGAAAGAGCAGGTGTTCTTAATGTTTTGTATACTCAGTGTATAATTACCACCAAAGTATTTCACAGAGAGTTGACAACACCTGTATTCTAAATTGTGAGTACTGTGGCATTACAAAGCTGTCTGTTGAAAGATATCACTCAGGCTTGAATATAAATAGTTTAATTTCAATAGATGAATAATCATGCAGAATTCAGCATTCCAAAGTGATAAGAAAACTCCCCATGTAGCAGCTGTACAAAAAACAAATAGTTTTCTTATCACTAGCCACAAAAGGCTGCAAAACAGTCCAGCTAAAATTCAGCAACAACACACAATGAAATACACCAAAAAGCAAATCCCGTCCAATCCAGACTCAAAGCACTCCTTGAAGCACCTGGCTCCTGGAGACCACAGGCAGCTCTAGGGGGAATCCTAAAACTCTGGGGGGGGGGTCTTGGCCCACTTTGTCATACTAACCCCCCTTCTCCTGTATTTCTTCCTCCTCCTATATGCTCATCGACCCCCCCCCACTCCCCCTCCAGCACATTCTACACATTCAGCCCATTCTAGAAATCCATTTTTAGGCCCTGTGCAAACCGCAGAGCTCTGCAGCCAAACCGGCTAACAGATGTGGACAAAAACATCCTATTCCTGCCTGCGCCTGGGTTTCCCCCTGCATGTGCAGCTAGAATTGGCCCAGGCTGGATCTAGAAATGACTCATACTACACACACACTCGTCCTGCAACATGGAGATACAGAAGAAGAAGGGAGAGTGAGAGATTGTATAGAGAGAGAAAGAGAGACGGAGGGAGGGAGAGAGGAAAGAGGGAGGGAGAGAGAGACATATACACATACACTTAGCACAGTTCTCCAGACAACCTCAGGAGGGGTGAATGAGGGAATAGGGCAGACGGGGATGGGAGAGGATGTCATTTTTCTTAGCGGAGGGGGCGGATGGAGGTGAGGGGGCGGGGTATGGGGGCAGGCTGATTCACTGAAGTTCATGATGAGTGGTGTCTGACTCACACAAACACAGGAAGCGGCACGTGCTGCTCATATAATGAATAAAGCTCTGGTATTTATTTATTTTTCCAGAGTGGCGCAGCATTCTAAGGCACTGCATCTCAGTGCAAGAGGCGTCGCTATACAGTCCCTGGTTCGTATCCAGTCTGTATCACATCCGGCCGTGATTGGGAGTCCCATAGGGAGGAGCACAATTGGCCCGGTGTCGTCAGGGTTTGGCCGGGGTAGACGGTCATTGTAAACAAGAGTTAGTTCTTAACTGACTTGCCTGGTTAAATAAAGGTTAAATAAAAAATAAAAACATTTACTTGGGTAGATCTGAAAGGATTGGATAAGTGTAAGTAATCTGTTCAAACTTTTACAGAGCCTATCAGAGGGCATGGTGGAGCTATTACCATATTGCTTTTATGTATACAATCCTTTCAGAATCAGATCTACAGAAGAACATGGCTGAGTAAGGGCTGGACACTGTATGGTGTATGGCTCCATCTTGTGGACATTAGGAAGAAAGAAAGCTGCATCTCGATATACAGTTGAAGTTGGAAGTTTGCATACACCTTAGCCAAAGACATTTAAACTCAGTTTTTCACAATTCCTGACATTTAATCAAATTAACAATTCCCTGTTTTAGGTCAGTTAGGATCACCACTTTATTTTGAGAATATGAAATGCCAGAGGAATAGTAGAGAGAATGATTTATTTCAGCTTTTATTTCTTTCATCACATTCCCAGTGGGTCAGAAGTTTACATACACTCAATTAGTATTTGGTAGCATTGCCTTTATATTGTTTAACTTGGGTCAAATGTTTCAGGTAGCCTTCCACAAGCTTCCCACAATAAGTTGGGTGAATTTTGGCCCATTCCTCCTGACAGAGGTGGTGTAACTGAGTCAGGTTTGTATGCCTCCTTGCTCGCACATGCTTTTTCAGTTTTGCCCACACATTTTCTATAGGATTGAGGTCAGTGCTTTGTGATGGCCACTCCCATACCTTGACTTTGTTGTCCTTAAGCCATTTTGTCACAAATTTGGAAGTATGCTTGGGGTCATTGTCCATTTGGAAGACCCATTTTCAACCAAGCTTTAACTGGTGTCTTGAGATGTTGCTTCAATATATCCACATCATTTTTCTTCTCATGATGCCATCTATTTTGTGAAGTGCACCAGTCCCTCCTGAAGCAAAGCACCCCCAAAACATGATGCTGCCACCCCCATGCTTCATGGTTGGAACGGTGTTCTTCAGCTTGCAGGCCTCCCCCTTTTTCCTCCAAACATAATGATGGTCATTATGGCCAAACAGTTCTATTTTTGATCCATCAGACTAGAGGACATTTCTATAAAAAGTACGAGCTTTGTCCCAATGTGCAGTTGCAAACCGTAGTCTGGATTTTTTTTATGGTGGTTTTGGAGCAGTGGCTTCTTCCTTGCTGAGCGGGCTTTGAGGTTATGTCGATATAGGACTCATTTTACTGTGGACAGAACGTGTCTCCTTCCTGAGTGGTATGACGGCTTCATGGTCCCATGGTGTTTATACTTGTGTACTATTGTTTGTACAGATGAACGTGGTACCTTCAGGTGTTTGGAAATTGCTCCCAAGGATGAACCAGACTTGTGGAGGTCTACAATGCTTTGGCTGATTTCTTTTAATTTTCCAAAGATGTCAAGCAAAGAGGCACTGAGTTAGAAGGTAGACCTTGAAATACATCCACATGTACACCTTCAATTGAGTCAAATATTGTAAATTAGCTTCTAAAGCCATGACATCATTTTCTGGAATTTTCCAAGCTGTTTAAAGGCAAAGTCAACTTAGTGTATATAAACGTCTGACCCACTGGTATTGTGATACAGTGAATTATAAGTGAAATAATCTGTCTGTAAACAATTGTTGGAAAAAATGACTTGTGTCATGCACAAAGTAGATGTCCTAACCGACTTGCCAAAACTATAGATGGTTAACAAGAAATTTGTGGAGTGGTTGAAAAACAAGTTTTAATATCTCCAACCTAAGTGTATGTAAACTTCCGACTTCAACTGTAGGCCTCCTGTAATTCTATGATCTGAAGGACGATAATTGCCTTTCATATCCAACATCACAGTCCAACATCATAGTGCGTTATTATTTTTCACAGAACTACTTTTCGTAGAACTCCCATCCAGCTGTCTCTTAGTGGAGTGTTCTTTCTCTAAATTAAACACAGCTAATGAAACACCTGTCTTTTGATGCACAATGTCCGTCTGTTCTTGTGTAGACTTGTCCCTCAACATAATATACCCTCATGGGATAGGAAAGACATAAAAACAAAAATGAGCAGCTCATCTCTGTTGCCAGGGAAACCTACTTCTCCTTAGTGTAGTCGATGCCATTATAGTGATACAAGTGACTGGAGACAGACATACGAGAGTGCTATTTACATTAACTCCAGCAGAGTGTAGTCTTGCCTTGATAAAGAGCAGAGCATTATCAGTTTTAGCCCCAAGACTAAAGTGTGAATTGGGAAGCCCAAATAGAAAAACAATACAGATACAAATAGTATATGCTGTCAAGTTATCACTACTTAATCTGCTTTTAAAATTGTCACCTGCGCTATTCCAATACTTTAATGTACTCCATCTTGTGAAAGCATGAATACAGTGTCACTACAACCAAGGGCCTAAATGAAGTAATCATTATATCAGGCTAAATGACTTTGAGCCAGTCTGCACCAAACCAGGGGAGGGATATGGAACTCAAATGACGTCAATGACTGACTGATGAGCGTATGTTCAGCTCTGTTTTTCTGTAATGCATGAGTCACCTTGGCGACTGTGCATCTGGAGTTTTAGAATTCCTCCTATCTCTCTGTCTCTCACCTGATTGATCAAAAGCGAGAGGGGGCCCGCCTGCCTATTTTGTGCCTGTCGCCTCCCTCTGTGGCAGCTTTATTGTAGACCCAGGAGAGGGAGGGTGTGGTGGTGCTGGGCTGTATCTGTGCTGTGGTTACTTACTGAGGCAGTCCGTGCTCAGATTTATCATGGCCTTTATATTCTACCAGAACAGACAGACAGCAGCATGTTATCTCTACAGAAGGCTGTGATAAGACACATTTGAGCCAGACTCAACAGCATAGAGATACACGGAATACAAATAAGTTTTACAAAAAAAGGTGCTTGACCGAGATGTAGGTGCAACTTTTAAAATGTGTTCCTCTGCATTGAAATCCCTGCAAACAAAGTAGAAGAGGGATGAATATTTAAACAGCTAGTTTAATACCGTAGTTCCTCCAAACTCAGATAGGAAAAGGTGGCAGACACTTACTCCTTTTTCTTGGTCTGAAGGGGCACTCTGTCTGGGAGAGAGAAGAAGAACCTCAATCGATACACTTCCTTTTCTGGCATCAATCATGAGTACATTGCCAAATCTAGTATGGACCCTCCCAAGAAATCTTTAGTCAGGTACAGAGCCTGAATTCAAAATGGGTTAAAATAAAATCTACACACAATACACCATAATACACCATGCTTTTAGAAAATGTTGCTAATATCTTGAAAATAAAATACAGAAATATCTCATTTACATAAGTATACACACCCCTGAGTTAATACGACTGAATTCATCTCCCAGTGTATATTTGTCTTGTGTTTTAGTATATTGTCCTGCTGAAAGATGAATTCATCTCCCAGTGTCTGTTGGAAAACAGACTGAACCAGGTTGTCCTCTAGGATTTTGCTTATCTTTAATTCAGTTATTTGTATCCCTAAAAATCCCTAGTCCTTGCCGATGACAAGCATACCCATAACACGTGGTTTTATATTAGGTTCCCCATTAGCTGTTGCGAAAGCATGATGCAGCCACCACCATGCTTATAAATATGGCGAGTTGTGCTCAGTAATGTGTTGAGTTGGATTTGCCCCAAACCTAACACTTTGTATTCAAGACATAACATTTATTTCTTTGCCACATTTTCAGAAGTTTTATTTTAGTTTCTTATTGCAAACAGAATGCATGTTTTGGAATATTTCTGATCTGTACAGGCTTCCTTTTTTTCACTCTGTCAATTAAGTTAGTATTTTGGAGTAACTACAATGTTGTTGAACCATTCTCAGTTTTCCCTTATCACAGCCATTCAACTCTGTAATTGTTTTAAAGTCATGGTGAAATCCCTGAGCGGTTTCCTTCCTCGCCAATAACTGAGTTAGGAAGAATGCCTGTATCTCTGTAGTGACTGATCCAAAGTGTAATTAATAACTTCAACAGTGGAGGCTCCTCAAAGGAGGAAGGGGAGGACCATCCTCCTGAGTGAATTACATAACAATAAAACAATCTTTAAAAACGTTTTTTAGATAAAACTAAACTAAATATAATCTTGTCACCAAATAATTGATTAAAACACAGTATTTTGCGATGAAGGTCTACAGTAGCCTCAGCAGCACTCTCTAGGGTAGCACCATGGTGTAGCCGGAGAACAGCTGGTTTCCGTCCTTGTCTGGGTACACTGACTTTAATACAAAACATAGGAGGCTCACGGTTCTCACCCCCTTCCGTAGACTTGCACAGTAATTATGACAACTTCCGGAGGACATCCTGCAAGGTATCAGAGCTCTTTCAGCATGAACTGACATGTCTTCCACCCAATTAAAGGATCAGAGAATTAATCTAGTACTGAAAGCATAGGCTACAGCTAGCTAGCACTGCAGTGCATAAAATGTGCTGAGTAGTTGATTCAAAGTGAGAGAAAGACAATAGTTGAGCCCGCCTTTGTAAGTGCTAAACTTCTTACTGACTGTACACTGTAATGTTACTGCATGATTGTAGTGGGTTTACTAACGCATTAGTACTATTAGCTATGTTGTCTATGAAGTTACTTTAGCTAACATGTTACAATGATGTAGGCTGTGTGTAGTGGTTGTGATATGGTTTGTTTTTTCACTTGGTCACATAAAGCTGATGTTTTGTGCAGTGAAGTCCACAAGCAAAGGGAAAAGTTGAGAGGAGGAGACCGCATAGATGCGAGAAGGAATACAACGGGCTGCTATGAAAGTGAACTGTGTTTACATGTGATCAGGGGTGTAGTCATTCTGCCGATTGAAAAATGTTTGTTAAACAGAAGCAAACGGAAAGAAACAGGGATACGCATACCTGAATTTGCCCTTTGCAAAGGTTGAACAAATGATTAAACACCATATAACAGCTAGATGTAGGCAAGAGTGTGCAAGACGTTATTGAATGCCACTCTGTCACTTCATATTTTTCTCTCGACCTGTGTGCACCTACGTTGTAAACTTTTATTTATAGGCTTGGTTGTAGCGACCTCATGATGGGTATAGGGGAAATTTGAGTATCAAGTATTAGCCTAAACCTATCACTGTTACATTGAACTGGGTGAATGGAATATGAATGACAGTCATGCAACATGCTGTAATAGAAATTAGGCCATGCTGATTAAAACACAGAATTGTCCACCCTCATCTTAAACAGCACTGACTGCCACTGAACTTCACCATGCTCAAAGAGATATTCAATGTTTGCTTTTTTTTTAACCCATCTACCAATAGGTGCCCCAATGCGAGGCATTGGAAAACCTTCCTGGTATTTGTGGTTGAATCTATGTTTGACATTTTCACTGCTCGACTGAGGCACCTTACAGATAATTACACGTGTGGGGTACAGAGAGGAGGTAGTCATTCAAAAATCAGGTAAAACACAATTATTGCACACAGAGTGAGTCCTTACTATGTGACTTTTTAAGCACACTTTTACTCCTGAACTTATTTAGGCTTTGGGTTGAATCCTTTCAGCTTTTCATTTTGTATTCATTTGTAAAAAATATATATTTTTAACAAAATTTCACTTTGACATTACACTTTCTGACACCAGGCAACCCGGTCTCTCTAGTCTTGACAACATCACAGTGTTCAATATCTCCTGGTCTGCATCCCAAATGCTGCTCTGTTCCCTGTATAGTACACTAGCCATTTGTGTTGTATCCCCAGACCCTGGTGTCAGATGGCTGTCTATTGATGAATGTTTAGTGTTTCTGTCTAAAAAACAACTGTGGTGCGCTACTGCCTGCCCTGCAGGGTTCTGGGCGAGACGGATGGCTACATTTGTAATTCAGATGGTGGCCCCACAGCTGCATTAACTATTAAAGTGTGGTTATCTATGGGTAATGGGACCCCAGTAACAGAGGGAAAAAACCCTGCCAGTGATGGAGTAGCCTGAGCTTTGATATATGGGCCCTGCCACTCTACATTATAAGGTCCTTTCTGCGCCATACTCTGACTGACTGTAAGTAATCATGATATGTGGGGTGCCATTGTGATGAAAGAAAATAGGCACTCGCATCATAGCACTCCAGGCGAGAAAGTACATTTATGGGCGACATATAACATGGCAGGTGATATAGGCTCTTGAAACTATCATTCCGGATACAGGCACTCTTATGAAGGAACTAACCATAATAACTATCCAATTTGTGATGACCTAGTATGAGATGTTTTGATCAAATCAAGATCAGCTTTTGCCCTTTATAACCCTACAGACAAAAAAATGGCAGCTTTCTCAATGCCTAGTATTGCTACAGTACGTGTCATGACTTAGCATAGCTGTAGCCATCTGAATTTCAAAGCATTTTAGACAGAGTACTTATTAAACAAAACCTTCCAGGCCTGTACCCAATTATGTGATCACATCATCATTAGTAAACACCACTGCCTCGAACCCTCAACTATCATGTGCAGGCCAGGGCCATGTACAGTAATCACGCCTTTACTGACTCTCAGTTACTTTCCCTTACGCTTCTACTCTCCTTTGGTCTCTCTTGAGTAGAGTGTATCTTGGGAGTGTAACCTTTAAGTGGATGCAGGAGTAGCCGGGGTAGCGGGTAGTTGGGAGTACCTGGGGTACAGGAGTGAACCTTCCATACAGCCAGCTCGCCAGGCAAGCGGTTGGGGTACCTGGGAGCAGGGTGGCATTCCACTTGGCTGGCTAGATGAATAAATCATGCCATTAGGCCATTCTTTAGCTGCCATCCAATTAACCAACAGGGACACTGTGAATGCAGTTACAGCTTGTGATTAATTACACTGCAATAACATCAGACCAGAGCTCACACACTCCCAAAGGGCAGCCACATGGTTTCATGGCTTCATTCTGCAATTTTATTTCTCAATGAAGTGCTGTGTTGTTATAATGTGTTGTTGTGTTTTGGGGGAAGGTTTCTCTGCTTTTCCTATCTTAAAGTTTTGTTCCAGTGTTTCCATATTTCTATGAAATATTACCTATAATTACTTACAATACTTACAATACTTATAATTCCTCCTTATAATTTCCTTCCAAAATATGGTAATTAAGTATGCAAAAAAGCAGCTTTCCTGTGTTGGAATGGTGTGGGCGTACCCAAACAACAGGATGGTGTAGGCGTATACCGGTCATTAAAAATATTCATGCGAGTAGACTGCTGTTTTGATTGTTTTTTAAGTGTTTTCTCTCCAATTTATGCTTTGGCCACAAATACGGGTATAGAACAAGTCAACAACATTATTTGTATATGAGTTAACATAATGAGATTTTAAAAGTTAGATTTCAATGGACAGTTACTTTAAAATGTTATTGATTTGTACCAGAAGAGAGGAAGTGGTGAGTAGTGAGATGGCACAATATACTGTACACAGCCACACAAGCAGGCAGGCACTCATACTTACTCACACCACTAAGCATACACAATCAAGAGAACTTAAAGCAGTTTACATCAAAATATATACTCTGACTTATCCAAAACCATACATACAAATTACCTCCACCTCTTGAATAGCAGACTCATCAGGATACAGTTAGGTGCAATTATTTCCTTAAACACAATCTACGACAAAGCCTCTGTCCTCCCCACTCCACACTCATTTAATTTGTGGCCTTAATTGAGCCTAAAAAGGCAGGGAATGAGATGGAAGAGAAAGGTTAATGGGACTGACACAAAGGGCAGTACAGACATCAGAGAAGGACTAGCCTTAACTGTCACATCCAGACTGTGTCACAGTCTGAGCTGTGTCACAGTCTCCAGGAGCCAATTAGAGCTGGGGCTGCATCCAAAATGGCACTCTATTCCTTATATATATATATATATATATATATATATATATATACTGCTCAAAAAAATAAAGGGAACACTTAAACAATGTAACTCCAAGTCAATCACACTGCTGTGAAATCAAACTGTCCACTTAGGAAGCAACACTGATTGACAATAAATTTCACATGCTGTTGTGCAAATGGAATAGACAACAGGTGGAAATTATAGGCAATTAGCAAGACACCCCCAATAAAGGAGTGGTTCTGCAGGTGGTGACAGCAGACCACTTCTCAGTTCCTATGCTTCCTGGCTGATGTTTTGGTCATTTTTGAATGCTGGCGGTGCTTTCACTCTAGTGGTAACATGAGACGGAGTCTACAACCCACACAAGTGGCTCAGGTAGTGCAGCTCATCCAGGATGGTACATCAATGCGAGCTGTGGCAAGAAGGTTTGCTGTGTCTGTCAGCGTAGTGTCCAGAGCATGGAGGCGCTACCAGGAGACAGGCCAGTACATCAGGAGACATGGAGGAGGCCGTAGGAGGGCAACAACCCAGCAGCAGGACCGCTACCTCCGCCTTTGTGCAAGGAGGAGCAGGAGGAGCACTGCCAGAGCCATGCAAAATGACCTCCAGCAGGCCACAAATGTGCATGTGTCTGCTCAAACGGTCAGAAACAGACTCCATGAGGGTGGTATGAGGGCACAACGTCCACAGATGGGGGTTGTGCTTACAGCCCAACACCGTGCAAGACGTTTGGCATTTGCCAGAGAACACCAAGATTGGCAAATTTGCCACTGGCGCCCTGTGCTCTTCACAGATGAAAGCAGGTTCACACTGAGCACGTAACAGACGTGACAGAGTCTGGAGATGCCGTGGAGAAGGTTCTGCTGCCTGCAACATCCTCCAGCATGACCGGTTTGGCGGTGGGTCAGTCATGGTGTGGGGTGGCATTTCTTTGGGGGGCCGCACAGCCCTCCATGTGCTCGCCAGAGGTAGCCTGACTGCCATTAGGTACCGAGATGAGATCCTCAGACCCCTTGTGAGACCATATGCTGGTGCGGTTGGCCCTGGGTTTCTCCTAATGCAAGACAATGCTAGACCTCATGTGGCTGGAGTGTGTCAGCAGTTCCTGCAAGAGGAAGGCATTGATGCTATGGACTGGCCCGCCCGTTCCCCAGACCTGAATCCAATTGAGCACATCTGGGACATCATGTCTCGCTCCATCCACCAACGCCACGTTGCACCACAGACTGTCCAGGAGTTGGCGGATGCTTTAGTCCAGGAGATCCCTCAGGAGACCATCCGCCACCCCATCAGGAGCATGCCCAGGCGTTGTAGGGAGGTCATACAGGCACGTGGAGGCCACGCACACTACTGAGCCTCATTTTGACTTGTTTTAAGGACACTACATCAAAGTTGGATCAGTGTGGTTTTCCACTTTAATTTTGAGTGTGACTCCAAATCCAGACCTCCATGGGTTGATAAATTTGATTTCCATTGATAATTTTTGTGTGATTTTGTTGTCAGCACATTCAACTATGTAAAGAAGTATTTAATAAGAATATTTCATTCATTCAGATCTAGGAAGTGTTATTTTAGTGTTCCCTTTATTTTTTTGAGCAGTGTATATATAGAGCGCAGTACTTTTGACCAGGGCCCAACCTATATAGGGGAATAGCGTGCCATTTGAGATGCAACACTGGTCAGTAATTAAGCCACCTCCAGTAGAGTCAGTAGTGCCAGAGTCAGGCATTTGTTTCTCTGAAAGTACAGACCCTCTCCGAGAGCAGAGTTTGTAATGACCTCTATCTTTCTATCAATGTGCTCACTCAGGGTGAAGTCTGACTGCCGCTATATCCAATAGAAAGGTCACGGATGATGTAACAGATGAGAGGGGTGGAGGGAAGAGACAAGTTGTTGGGATTTAATGGCAAGGCGGCAGGGACAGTAGAGTGGGGACCCACTTTCACATGTCTATTCTTTCATTTGTGGCTTGCTCTATAACGACTCAATTAATGTGTTTTTGTTTTAAAAGACTGAAAAGGTGGGTTTTGCAAGTGCAAAATCAAAGAAGAGGTGCAGGCGCCCTGAATGGTGAGCATCAAACAATGTTTATGTTAGTGTGTGTGAGTGTTTTTTTTTCATCATGATAGTGTACGGATTTGGCTTGGTCTGCAAATCTTACATTCCATGTTTCCATTTTTTAAATGTTCTGTATGTGGGTTCATCTTAGGTTACAGTTTTTACCCCTTCACTTCTTAGAGGCTCATCCAACTTAAATTAAATGTATTGTTGTTGTTTATTGACGAGCCCTGCTTGAATTGAGATTAAAACCACATATGACTCATGCCTGATCCTGCTTCAATAGCAGAGTTGCCTTTGTGTTCCAGATAGATAGGACTGTGCAACACAGAATGACATTCAGCTGCTGCAGCACTTTTCTTTGGTAAATTGGACTAAGATCACACAATGTAGTAATACATTGGTACTGTATACATACACCCCTCTCTAAGATGAGGCGCAGAGACTGATAAAGTAGAAGCACTGAGGAAGCTCAATGGTTACACTTTACTCGAGCTCAGTGAGGTTGGTTGGAGAGCCTTTGTGAATAGCAGTTTTCAGTTCTTTTCACAGATTCTCGATTGGATTCAGGTCTGGACTTTGACTTGGCCATACACCATACCCACTGTCAAACATGGTGGTGGCAGCATCATGGTTTGGGCCTGCTTTTCTTCAGCAGGGACAGGGAAGATGGTTAAAATTGATGGGAAGATGGATGGAGCCAAATACAGGACCATTCTGGAAGAAAACCGGATGGAGTCTGCAAAAGACCTGAGACTGGGACGGAGATTTGTCTTCCAACAAGACAATGATCCAAAACATAAAGCAAAATCTACAATGGAATGGTTCAAAAATAAACATATCCAGGTGTTAGAATGGCCAAGTCAAAGTCCAGACCTGAATCCAATCGAGAATCTGTGGAAAGAACTGAAAACTGCTGTTCACAAATGCTCTCCATCCAACCTCACTGAGTTCGAGCTGTTTTGCAAGGAGGAATGGGAAATTTCAGTCTCTCGATGTACAAAACTGATAGAGACATACCCCAAGCGACTTACAGCTGTAATCGCAGCAAAAGATGGCGCTACAAAGTATTAACTTAAGGGGGCTGAATAATTTTGCATGCCCAATTTTTCAGTTTTTGATTTGTTAAAAAAGTTTGAAATATCCAATAAATGTCGTTCCACTTCATGATTGTGTCCGACTTGTTGTCGATTCTTCACAAAAAATACAGTTTTATATCTTTATGTTTTGAAGCCTGAAATGTGGCAAAAGGTCGCAAAGTTCAAGGGGGCCGAATACTTTCGCAAGGCACTGTATATCCTACACTCTTAGGAAAAAAGGTGTTATCTAGATCATAAAAGGGTTCTTCGGCTGTCCCCATAAGAGAACCCTTTGAAGAACCCTTTTTGGTTCCAGTTAGAACCTTGTGTTCCAGGGTTCTACCTGGAACCAAAAAGGGTTATATTTGGAACCAAAAATGGTTCTCCTATGGGGAAAGCCGAAGAACCCTTTTGGAACCCTTTTTCTAAGAGTGTTATAGTGGTTTGTGGTCCTCTAACAGGTACCTGTTGAATTTTGGCACGGTCAGCCACTACCTGAGCTACAACACTATGCAGGACTTCATCCCCACTATTGCCATGAAGGTCAATCCCACAAGTGATGACCGCCACTGCAGGAAACAGCAGAATGACTATAAGGTAACCAAGGCTCTTTCCTCTCTCTTTCTGTAACTGACGGTCTTTTTCTTTATATATCTCTCTCTCTCTTTTCCTCTCTCTGTCGCTCTCTAACTCACCCATCATGTCCTAGGGTGTGTGAGGGGTTGTACAGTATATAACCAAGTACAGTTGTAACTGACAGTGTTGTGTGCTTTGTTGCCCACAGAAAAAGAGGCAGAGCGGCCGAAAAAGGTTTTAGAGGAGGTGGAAGAGGAGGAAATGGTTCACGAGGAGAACAATTGGAGTGAGCTAGAGCTTTGATATTGTCTCAATGTAATGTTCAGCGTACGTGATCCTGTCTAGGTACCATTACTGACCTATGTTGTTGCTCTGTCAGGAACAAGTTCTCAATTACAATTGCGACCAGGCCAAGATAAAGCAAAGCAGTTCGACACATACAACAACACAGAGTTACACATGGAGTAAAACAAACATACAGTCAATAATACAGTAGAAAAATAAGTCTATATACAATGTGAGCAAGTGAGGTGAGATAAGGGAGGTAAAGGCAAAAAAAGGACATGGTTGCGAAGTAAATACAATATAGCAAGTAAAACACTGGAATGGTTTATTTGCAGTGGAAGAATGTGCAAAGTAGAGATAAAAATAATGTGGTGCAAAGGAGCAAAATAAATAAATACAGTAGGGAAAGAGGTAGTTGTTTGGGCTAAATTATAGATGGGCTATGTACAGGTGCAGTAATCTGTGAGCTGCTCTGACAGCTGGTACTTAAAGCTAGTGAGGGAGATAAGTGTTTCCAGTTTCAGAGATTTTTGTAGTTCGTTCCAGTCATTGGCAGCAGAGAACTGGAAGGAGAGGCGGCCAAAGGAAGAATTGGTTTTGGGGATGACCAGAGAGATATACGTGATGGAGCACGCGCTACAGGTGGGTGCTGCTATGGTGACCAGCATTGAGGTGGTTTCGGAGGTGACTGGTGTCCAGGCAGCCTCAGGCCCTATCCCCGACCTTCCAGAAGGCCTCACTGTGGCCTGAGAAGGTCATTACCAAACAAATATGTTAATACTGTAGTATCTGTATGGTGAGAACAGACAAGCCAAGTCACCATGTATTAGTGGAGGCTGGTGAGGGAGGACGGCTCATAGTAATGGCTGGAAAGCATACTAAATTTCAGAAATTTCACATACTATGAAACTTTTCCCGGGTACCCAAAATGCCTACTATTTAGAACTCTAGTACGGGTATTCAGACACAAACCATGACTAATCTTTCTTCATAATGTAGTTATCCTGTTCCCCGGAGACATTGGCAAGTGAGACAGTCGAGGAGATTAAACAATTTCTAGAGGAGATGATGGCTCAGATGAGGAAGATGTAGCCAGGGACCAGGAAAGACACATCAGCTTTCAGAAAACCATCATTGGCTACGTCCCAAATGAAACCCTGTTCCCTATATAGTGCACTACTTTGAGGCTCTGGTCAAAACTACTTTGAGGCTCTGTGCCATCTAGGACTTACCCATTATCAATTCCATGCATCGATTATCTCTGCAACATCAGACACCTAACAACTTTTAATAAAGAAGCATCGACTCTGCAAAGCCCCAATGTAACAAGCATATGGAATCTTACTGTATATCCACATTATAAAATAAAGCGAGCTCTTTCTTAGCCACTCACCATACTACAGTATCAATACTCCTTAATGCAAGTACTTCTGCACAAAGGGAGTACAATACATGGTTAATGAGCTTAAAGTGCTGCTGATGATAAGGATCTTTATATTCCCCAAGGGTAGGAATTTACTAAGGGTAGGTATTTACTATTGTAGGCCTATTTAGTATGGAAGCATATAGCTGTCGAAAGGTATCCATCTGTATTTCAGCATGAGAGAGCATAAACTGGATAAACTGGAAGTTGAAATACCCTAACATTAGCCTCACACCTGCAACTAAATCGTATGTAATTTTCTTTAATTAACTTAAATTTGATGTAGTGGACCAGGTAGTGGGGCAAAAAAGTATTTAGTCAGCCACCAATTGTGCAAGTTCTCCCACTTAAAAAGATGAGAGAGGCCTGTAATTTTCATCATAGGTACACTTCAACTATGACAGACAAAATGAGAAGAAAAAAAATCCAGAAAATCACATTGTAGGATTTTTTAATGTATTTATTTGCAAATTATGGTGGAAAATAAGTATTTGGTCAATAACAAAAGTTTATCTCAATACTTTGTTATATACCCTTTGTTGGCAATGACAGAGGTCAAACATTTTCAGTAAGTCTTCACAAGGCTTTCACACAAGGTATTTTGACCCATTCCTCCATGCAGATCTCCTCTAGAGCCGTACTGTTTTAGGGCTGTTGGTGATCCTAACTGACCTAAAACAGGGAATTCTTACAAGGATTAATTGTCAGGAGTTGTGAAAAATTAGTTTAAATGTATTTGGGTAAGGTGTATGTACTTCAACTGTATATACTATATGGGGGTTTATTTATTAAAAAACTGTATTTCTATTGAGATAAAGTAGGGAAAAGGATACATGAAAGGTGGGACAGATTACCAGAGAAGCAAAGTGGGTTGTATTCGAACTGATGCCGACTTTTTTAGACTAGGCCATACATGTGTGCCAGGGTTCGCGGCACTAACCACACAGGCCACCAAATCTTGTGTTATGAGGGAGTTTAAAGACATTTATTTGGATTAAATAGAAAACAATTGCTTATACAGTAAGTGTGTGTTGTGACATACTATGACGCAGTTGGTCTTCCCCCAGTATGACGAGATGGACTTGTACCGACACGGCGTTCTCACTAACACGGCAGGTAGCCTAGTGGTTAGAGTGTTGGACTTGTAACTGAAAGGTTGCAAGATTGAATCCCCGAGCTGACAAGGTAAAAATCTGTCGTTCTGCCCCTGAGCAAGGCCGTCATTGAAAATAAGAATTTGTTTTTAACTGACTTGCCTATTTAAAATAAGGGATTATTTGTAGGGAAAGAGGAATATGGAGTACTGGCTGTGTTGATGGCCATTACTGACAGTTCTGCTCTTAGAGCAGCAGACCTAGTTGATTCAAACTGCTCTTAGAGGAGCAATATGTACTGTGGTTAACACAGTTCTGTTCCAATAGCAGCAGTGCTGCCTGTTGATTCATGCTGGTACTAGAACAGCAACATTTAGCTGGCTAGTTAGCCAGCAGGCTTAAATTGTTTACTAGCAAGCTAGCTTGGTAACCTAATGCTTAATCTGTTGAGCTTGCTAGCTTGGTGCCTAACTAAGGCTGTAACAGTTTAGCCTCAGTTACCAAGCTAGCTAGATAGTTACCCCAACAGCTAACATTAGCTAAAAAAACACATTTTAGCTAACTAACTAGCTTGCATAACGTTTAGTATTTAATCAATTATTTAGACTAGATGAAAAAAGGACATTTGCGTGCAAAATTAAAAACTTGCTGGCTATATTCAACTTACCTTGTTTTGCTTTCTTGTTACTCGCTCCCTCAAATGTGTTTGAATCGTGTCACATTACATGTTTACTCTCCCACCTGCTTTCAGTTTGGTATTCCCGCCTCGTCTCCATTTTCATTGGTTGCTTCAAATCAAATCAAAGTTTATTTGTCACGTGCACCGAATACAACAGGTGTAGGTGGACCTTACAGTGAAATGCTTACTTGCAGGCTCTAACCAATTGTGCAAAAAAAGTATTAGGTGAACAATAGGTAGGTAAAGAAATAAAACAACAAAAGACTATATACAGTAGCGAGGCTATAAAAGTAGTGAGGCTACATACAGACACCGGTTAGTAAGGCTGATTGAGGTAGCATGTACATGTAGATGGTTAAAGTGACTATGCATATATGATGAACAGAGAGTAGCAGTAGCATTAAAGAGGGGTTGGCGGGTGTTGGGTGGGACACAATGCAGATAGCCGGTTAGCCAATGTGTGGAACACTGGTTGGTCAGCCCAATTGAGGTAGTATATTCATGAATGTAGAGTTAAAGTGATTATGCCCATTTGATAAACAGAGAGTAGCAGCAGCGTAAAAAGAGGGGTTGGGGGGCACACAATGCAAATAGTCCGGGTAGCCATTTGATTACATATTCAGGAGTCTTATGACTTGGGAGTAAAAAACATTTAAGAAGCCTTTTTGTCCTAGACTTGGCACTCCGGGTACTGCTTGCCATGCGATAGTAGAGAGAACTATCTATGACGGGGGTGGCTGAGGACTTGGACAATTTTTAGGGCCTTCCTCTGACACCGCCTGGTGGAGAGGTCCTGGATGGCAGGCAGCTTAGTCCCAGTGATGTACTGGGCCGTACGCACTATCCTCAGTAGTACATTGCGGTCAGAGGCAGAACAATTGCCGTACCAAGCAGTGATTGCAACAAGTCAGGAGCTCTCGATGTTGCAGCTGTTGAACCTTTTGAGGATCTCAGGACCCATGCCAAATCTTTTTAGTTTCCTGATGGTGAATAGGCTTTGTCATGCCCTCTTCACGACTTTCTTGCTGTGTTTGTTGTTGATGTGGACACCAAGGAACTTGAAGCTCTCAACCTGCTCCACTACAGCCCAGTCGATGAGAATTGGGGCGTGCTCGGTCCTCCTTTTCCTGCAGTCCACAATCATCTCCTTAGTCTTGGTTACGTTGAGGGATATGTTGTTATTCTGGCATCACCCGGCCAGGTCTCTGGCCTCCTCCCTATAGGCTGTCTCGTCGTTGTCGGTGATCAGGCCTACCACTGTTGTGTTGTGTGCAAACTTAATTATGGTGTTGGAGGTGTGCCTGGCCATGCAGTCATGGGTGAACAGGTAGTACAGGAGGGGACTGAGCACGCACCCCTGAGGGGCTCCAGTGTTGAGGATCAGTGTGGCAGATGTGTTGCTACCTACCCTCACCACCTGGGGGCGGCCCGTCAGGAAGTCCAGCATTCAGTTGCAGAGGGAGGTGTTTAGTCCCAGGATCTTTAGCTAAGTGATGAGCTTTGAGGGTAATATGGTGTTGAACGCTGAGCTGTAGTCAATGAATAGCATTTTCACATAAGTGTTCGAATCATAATCCTTTCTGCTTTGAGAACATGCTTGAATAAGTAAAACACCCATGAGCCAGGGAAACCAAAAAATCATGGGTAACCAAAAAATTATGTTCCCACAACTTCCAAGGAACCAAATGTGCTAGCTGGGATAGGCTCCAATAACAATGTTGAGGATTATGGATCAGGATCAGGATTATAAATGATGGTCCTCACAAACGGTACATACCCGAAACCTGGTAGTCAGTTGGAAAGGCCTCCTGCAGTAGCCTTGGCATGCAGGTGATCCAAGGTGCCAAGGCAGAGCTCCCTGGCTTTAGTCTGCGGATAGCCTGGCGTGTCCATGGCCCGGTGCCTAGAACCCTGCTTTGAGTCATTGGGGTTAACACTCGTCTATCGCTTCCTGGGGGCCACGCTTTCCTTTCAGTACCACCAGAATAAACCATCTCCACCTCCTCCTTGAGGAATGGAAATGTCTAGGAGCAACAATGATTCAGCTGCAAAGTGATAGGTCACACAAGCTCGCAGAACAAGGCCGCTGAGTGCTGAAGAGCATAAAATGTATCTGTTCTCGGTTTCCCACATCAAAACTTTTATTTCGGGAGCTTCATGAAATTGGTTTCCATGGCCGATCAACAGCACAGCACACAAGCCTAAGATCACCATGTGTAACAGTTTAGCTTCTGTCCCTGTCCTAGCCCCAAGCTGGGCTCGAACCAGGGACCCTCGGCACACATCAACAACGGACACCCACGAAGCATCTTGCCACAAAAGCCGTGGCCCTTGTAGAGCAAGGGGAACAACTACTTCAAGGCCTCAGAGCGAGTGACGTCACAGATTGAAACGCTATTAGCGTGCACCACCGCTAACTAGATAGCCATTTCACATCGGTTACACTCACCCCCCTTTTCCGCAGCAACCAGTGATCCGGGTCAACTGCATCAATGTAACAGTATAGCTTCCGTCCCTCTCCTCACCCCTTCCTGGTCTCGAACCAGGAACCCTTTGCACACATGAACCCTCGAAGCATCATTTCCCATCTCTCCACAAAAGCCGCTGCCCTTGCAGAGCAAGGGGAACAACTACTTCAGGTCTCAGAGTGAGTCACGAAGAAAAAGAAACGCACACCTATAAAGACGAGGTGCTGGCTAGCGGAGTAGAAACTTGATAATAAAAATAAAAGAGAGCCGCACACTCTTGGAGCTCAGATGCAAAAATTAAATACCAACGTTTCGACAGCCAAGCTGTCTTCATCAGGGTATAATCACAAACACTGCGGGATGACTCGTTTATATAGTGTCAAAGGACACAGGTGTCTGTAATCATGGCCAGGAGTGGCCTAATATCATTGGTTAATAATCAAATATTAAAATGTCATACAAAGAACAGCATACAAACAAATGGATAGCATATGATCATAGATTAATTTGACTATACAAGTTTACACACAATTACAATGGCAAAATCACAATAATCACAAGAATGGCTTCAGATCAAAGTCTACGTTGAGACCGAAGGGCGCAAGGGTCTTTAAATTAAAGATCCAGGCAGCCTCTCGTTTTAACAATAAATTATCAAGGTCACCCCCTCTCCTAGGGAGGGTGACATGTTCGATGCCAATATAACGCAGTGACGAAATCGAGTGGCCTGCCTCCAAGAAGTGGGCCGCAACTGGATAAGTCAAGTTTTTACACCTAATGGTGCTACGGTGCTCTGAGATACGTACTTTTAATTCGCGCTTTGTTTTACCTACATAATTTTTACCACAAGGACAAGTTATCAGAGTGAGTCACGTCACCCGATTGAAACGCTATTAGCACGCACCACCGCTAACAATCAATAGGTACGTTTTTCAAGATTACTTGTGTTCATGGAAGAACGCCATAGAAATAGAATTAGCCTGCTAGTACCACTAAAAGTAGAGCTCTAAGTAGTGATTGTCTGCAGAATACTGAGAATCCACCCCTCCATTAGAGTGATGGTACTATAGGTCTGCATCATTACTCAGGCAGGAAGTTGACTCACATAGATAAGAAAGGAAGTAACAAAATTGGATACTTAAAGGTAATCTTCCAGAATTAGTAAAACAACAACTCATGGTCAACATGGGCCATTAGAGTTCCCCCTAGCCCCTAAAACCAAAAGAAACAATACCTTTAACTGAGCAGTACAGTGTTCCGGTAGTAACAGAAACTCATTAGACCTTTTCGAATGGTCCTCATTTGAAACCCTTGCTGTTTCACAGATTTTTGTTTCTTTTGAATAAAACAGACAATCCTATGCAGATGTGGCTAACACCAGAAATACACCTAGCACATTTGGGGTGATGAAACAACGGAGCCCCCTTCATTGTCAATGAAGGGAAGCGAAGTGGGCGGGGATTGTTTGGACGAAATGAGCATGGGCGAGGGCGCGTGAACAGGGCGGGACCAAAGTTGGGAAAAGCTGAACTTTAAGCAAATACTCCGCAACATTGTGCTGCTATTGACCAATGGAAGCTCACTATAGTTTCCAGACTCTACTGGATTGGCAGTTAATACCTAACACAATTTAGCCTGCTCGCACCAACACTAGGGTAATGCAAGCTTGGCTATCCGAATGTATGAAAAGGATCTTGGCCGTAACGCTGTAGGAGTCATTTTCGCCTACGTCTGTGGTTGTTGTGTTGTGCAGGTGTTACGGAGGTAAGAACGTGCCATAAATTCAACCCACAGCTTGCATGAAATATCGCGGATTTGGCTCAACCCTTGGGAACGTTGTCATGTGTGTTGCCAAGCAGACAACCACATACAGATAATTGTAAAGGTCCCTCAGTTGAGCAGTGAATTTCAAGCACAGATTCAACCACAAAGACTCAGGAGGCGTTCCAATGGTTCGAAAAGAAAGGCACCTATTAGTAGATGGGTGAAAAAAAGCTGACATTGAATATCCCTTTTAGCATGGCGCAGTTATTAATTACACTTGGGATGGTGTATCAATACACCCAGTCACTACAAAGATACAGGCATCCTTCTTAACATCATGAGGCTATTGAAGACTTTAAAACAGTTGCAGAGTTTAATGGCTGTGATAGAAGATAACTGAGAATGGATCAACAACGTTGTAGTTACTCCACAATACTAATATAAATGTCAGAGTGAAAAGAAGGAAGCTTGCACAGAATACAAGTATTCCAAAACATGCATTCTGTTTGAAATAAGGCAATAAATTAATACTGCAATAAATGCAGCAAAGAAATTTACTTTTTGTACTGAATACAAAGCATTATGTTTGGGGGAAATCCAAAACTGAATACCACTCTTCATATTTTTCATGAATACATTTTATTTTTAAATATTTTTTCTTCCACTTTGACATTACAGTGTATTTTGTGTGGATCATTGACCAAAAAAAAGACAATTACATCCATTTTAATCCCACTTTGTAAAACAACTAAATTTGGACAGAATTGTAAGTAGCCAAACTACACCAGAGGTGAGGTCCTCAGATATATACTAACACCAACAATATAATACAGGTTATTTTACCAAAGATGGAGCATGGAATCAAAAACCGATTCCAAAATGAAAATGTATTTTATTTTCCATTATGCAATTCTATAATTCAGTAAGTGCGTCAGTTGTTTCAAAATCTCGTTTCAGAACCATTTATCTTGGTTTACGTTAATTTCACAAGATCACAATACAATCTTTAGCTTTCAGCTTTAACATCTTGCACAATCCATAATAATAGGAAATTATAATACAAACAAACAGTTTCTCAGTAGGCCTACTTGTAAGGAGTGCGTACTGGCGGCAGAGAAGTCAGGCGCAGGAGAGCAAAGACAGTTACAACGGCGCAGTTTAATAATAAAAATCACTGTGGAAAAAAAAAAAAAAAAAAAAAAAAAAAAAAAAAAAAAAAAAAAATATATATATATATATATATATATATATATATATATATATATACAATGGGACAAAAACCCTTCGCTCACCAGAAATAACGTGCACAAACACTTACAATAAACAATTCCGGACAAGGACATGGGGAAACAGAGGGTTAAATACACATGTAATTATGGAATTGGAACCAGGTGTGTGGGAAGACAAGAGAAAACAAATGGTAAATGAAAAGTGGATCGGCGATGGCTAGAAGGCTGGCAACGCCGACCGCCGAACGCCGCCCAAACAAGGAGCGGGACTGACTTCGTGACAGTACCCCCCCCGGCCAATTACACACGGCTGAAAGGAAGTCACTCTCCATCTCCACCCCTGAGGTGGAAATGTGATACCTTAGGAAGGAGACGGACTACTGGAAGAACAGGCATTTCTCAGCCTTGATGTACAGGTCATGCTCCAACAGGTGACCAATCACCCTGCGCACCAGGGACACATGCTCGGCGCGTATAGCGGAGTATATCAGAATGTCATCAATATACACCACTACACCCTGCCCGTGCAGGTCCCTGAAAATCTCATCTACAAAGGCTTGGAAGACTGATGGCGCATTCATCACATCGTACTGCGTAACGAGGTACTCATAGTGCCCCGAGGTGGTACTGAAAGCCGTCTTCCACTCGTCTCCCTCCCGGATACGCACCAGGTTGTAAGCTCCTGAGATCTAGTTTGGTGAAGAAGCGCGCCCTGTGCATTGACTCAATCGCTGTGGCTATGAGCGGTAGCGGGTAACTATACTTCACAGTGATCTGGTTCAGACCCCGATAGTCAATATACGGGCGCAGACCTCCCTCCTTCTTCTTCACAAAAAATAAACTTGAGGAGGCGGGTGAAGTGGAGGACTGAATGTTCCCCTGACGCAGGGATTCGGAGACATATGTTTCCATAGCCTCCGTCTCCGCCTGTGATTGGGGATACACGTGACTCCTGGGATGTGTAGCGTCTACCAGGAGATCTATCACACAATCGCCTCGTCGATGGGGTGGTAATTGAGCCAAATTGGCATATTCAGGGGGAATGTGCACGGTGGAGACCTGGTCTGGACTCTCCACCATAGAAGCACCAACGGAAACCCCTAAACACCTCCCTGATCACTCTTGCGACCACCCTGTGAGAGCCCTCTGTGGTCAAGAAACAGTGGGGTATTGACAAACTAACCAGGGTTGGCCTAGCACCACGGGAAACGCAGGAGAGTCAATAAGGAAGAGACTAATTCTCTCCTTGTGACCCCCCCCTGCGTCACCATGCCCAGAGGAGCGGTGGCCTCGTTAATCAATCCTGACCCTAATGGTCGACTATCTAAGGCGTGAACGAGGAAGGGCACAGCCACGGGAACAATAGGGATCCCTAAACTATGGGTGAACGATTTATCTATACATTTCCCAGCTGCGCCTGAATCGACGAGCGCCTTATGCTGGGAATGCGGGGAAAACTCAGGGAAAGCGCCAGAGCGCCCTGCCTGTTGCTTCGATACCCAGAGGAACCAACCCGGCACCGACCGGCAGTGTGCCCTCTGCGGCCACAGATGGTGCACGAGCTGGAACCCCCTCCGGTCTCCATGCGCACCGCCCCTCCCAGCTCCATAGGTATCGGAGAGGAGGTACTGGGGGATGGAACCAACAGACCCCTATCTGAAAGTCTGCGAGTAGCCAGCAGGGTAGCCAGCAGGTTTTCCAGCCAGATGAACAGGTCCACCAGCTGGTCGAACGTGAGGGTGGTGTCTCTGCAGGCCAGCTCCCAACGGACATCCTCGTGCAGACTGCAGCGATAATGGTCGATCAGGGCCCTGTTGTTCCATCCCGCTCCAGCAGCCAGGGTTCGAAACTCCAGGGCGAACTCCTGGGCTCTCCTCGTCCCCTGCCTCAGACGGAAGAGGCGCTCACTCCAGTACGCACTCCTTCCAGAATTCCGGACCAAACTTATGGAGTCAGCAGGAGCAGGTACCCCGGGTATAGGGGTGGAGGAGTGCATCCGGGAGCACGCAGCAGTGCTCCACCATCTTGGCACCGCAGTCTTCGACCACCCGCCCGAGGGTAGAGTGGTGGGTGAACTCCTCAAACTGGTCCAATGCCGCATCTCCCCCTCTCCTCACGGCGTTGGCCCACTCCAGGGATTTCCCGGTGAGGCACGAGACAAGGGCGGACACCCTCTCACGGCCCAAAAGTAGCCGGGTGGACAGTTGCCAGGTATAAGTTGCCATACCTTGCAGTTGATGGCTCTGTTGTGAGACGGATGCCGCATACTTTGTGTCATCTTCAGTCCAGCCAGAGTCTGTTGAAGAACATAAACCAAACCACAGAAGAAGATGAAAATATTGATGGCTTTATGGGATAGCTAGAAACTTGTAAACAATAACTAATTTCTATAATGGAGTGAACATTATTTATAATAAAGGTTACATGGTCCCTGCAGCAAAATATATTTGACCTGAACCCTCCCCGAACGCTTGAAAAAAACAAAAACGTGACCCTCCCCTATACCCAAAATAATAATTAAAACAGTGGATAGCAGAGAGCATGTTTACCCTCACTTCTTGGACAGACCAGAGCCTTGGATATGCAGTTTTAGAAACTATTCTTCGTACTGTATTACATGGCAATGTGGGAAATTTGATAGCGCAAAGGGCTGCAGGCCAGAAGGTTATGGGTTCGCTGAAGAGTAGGGGTGGAAAGTCTCCTTTATAGTAAAAGCATTGCATGAATCTATCATCTCATTAGCAGGTCCGAGAAAAAGTTGCCTTTTATAAAAATGTCATGCAATTCCACATCATTTTACATACTAGCTTTTTTTCATATCACATTCTTAGCCCGAAATTACGGACTAAGAATGGACAGAGAGATAGGCCTATGTGTTCATCTTATCATATTTCTCCAATGCCAAATCAGTGTGTCTGTTTGGAACAAAACTGCTCATTTGCAAATAATAAAATATGAGATGTGATTAGGAATCTGAATATGGTATTCTCCACCCCAGACAGAGTAGGCCTACCTTTCCACCCCAGACAGAGTAGTCCTACCTTTCCACCCCAGACAGAGTAGGCCTACCTCTCCACCCCAGACAGAGTAGGCCTACCTTTCCACCCCAGACAGAGTAGGCCTACCTTTCCACCCCAGACAGAGTAGGCCTACCTTTCCACCCCAGACAGAGTAGGCCTACCGACAGAGAAAAAGTGAAGCTTCTTCTGTGGCTGACCTTAGAGAAGGTCACAAGTGTTTGCCTAAAAGCTGTCTGGGTTTAAACATCTTCTATTGTACAGAAAGTGAATTGCTTAATCAATTGATAGTGACAGAATTAGATTACTTCCCAAGCAAATCTGCCTCTGAATGTCAAAGAAGCGAAACAATGATATCCCCATATGCATCGGAGTCACGTCTTTCCCATTTCCTGGTTATTTTACAGCTTGTTTCTAGCATAAAGCATCGCAGACCAAAGTGCTGTTATAGATCACTTTCAGTGGTGATTTTAGCATGTAAATCTTGGTGGGGCTAACTCCCCCAATTTTTTTAATGCATGCCAGCAAAGCCACTACACAACACAGCACTAATCAATACATTAGTTGGACTATAACGGTGACAAGCGGTGCCCACAAACTGTTAGGGTCTATATAATGCTTTTCCCAACAGCAATGTTCCAACAGCAGAGTCCCAACACCTTACCACTATTACACCTGGCTATCAGCGGAGCTTTGTCTGGCAGAGAAACAATTCATTCAGTCTCATTTTCTGCCTTAAAAAAAACATAGCTGAAATTTACATTTACATTACATTTAAGTCATTTAGCAGACGCTCTTATCCAGAGCGACTTACAAATTGGTGAATTCACCTTCTGACATCCAGTGGAACAGCCACTTTACAATAGTGCATCTAAATCATTTAAGGTGGGGGGGGTGAGAAGGATTACTTATCCTATCCTAGGTATTCCTTTAAGAGGTGGGGTTTCAGGTGTCTCCGGAAGGTGGTGATTGACTCAGCTGTCCTGGCGTCGTGAGGGAGTTTGTTCCACCATTGGGGGGCCAGAGCAGCGAACAGTTTTGACTGGGCTGAGCGGGAACTGTACTTCCTCAGTGGTAGGGAGGCGAGCAGGCCAGAGGTGGATGAACGCAGTGCCCTTGTTTGGGTGTAGGGCCTGATCAGAGCCTGGAGGTACTGCGGTGCCGTTCCCCTCACAGCTCCGTAGGCAAGCACCATGGTCTTGTAGCGGATGCGAGCTTCAACTGGAAGCCAGTGGAGAGAGCGGAGGAGCGGGGTGACGTGAGGGAACTTGGGAAGGTTGAACACCAGACGGGCTGCGGCGTTCTGGATGAGTTGTAGGGGTTTAATGGCACAGGCAGGGAGCCCAGCCAACAGCGAGTTGCAGTAATCCAGACGGGAGATGACAAGTGCCTGGATTAGGACCTGCGCCGCTTCCTGTGTGAGGCAGGGTCGTACTCTGCGGATGTTGTAGAGCATGAACCTACAGGAACGGGCCACCGCCATGATGTTGGTTGAGAACGACAGGGTGTTGTCCAGGATCACGCCAAGGTTCTTAGCGCTCTGGGAGGAGGACACAATGGAGTTGTCAACCGTGATGGCGAGATCATGGAACGGGCAGTCCTTCCCCGGGAGGAAGAGCAGCTCCGTCTTGCCGAGGTTCAGCTTGAGGTGGTGATCCGTCATCCACACTGATATGTCTGCCAGACATGCAGAGATGCGATTCGCCACCTGGTCATCAGAAGGGGGAAAGGAGAAGATTAATTGTGTGTCGTCTGCATAGCAATGATAGGAGAGACCATGTGAGGTTATGACGCCACCTGGTAGGAGCGACCTGTCAGGTAGGACGCAATCCAAGCGTGGGCCGCGCCGGAGATGCCCAACTCGGAGAGGGTGGAGAGGAGGATCTGATGGGTCACAGTATCGAAGGCAGCCGATAGGTCTAGAAGGATGAGAGCAGAAGAGAGAGAGTTAGCTTTAGCAGTGCGGAGCGCCTCCGTGATAAAGAGAAGAGCAGTCTCAGTTGAATGACTAGTCTTGAAACCTGACTGATTTGGATCAAGAAGGTCATTCTGAGAGAGATAGCGGGAGAGCTGGCCAAGGACGGCACGTTCAAGAGTTTTGGAGAGAAAAGAAAGAAGGGATACTGGTCTGTAGTTGTTGACATCGGAGGGATCGAGTGTAGGTTTTTCAGAAGGGGTGCAACTCTCGCTCTCTTGAAGACGGAAGGGACGTAGCCAGCGGTCAGGGATGAGTTGATGAGCGAGGTGAGGTAAGGGAGAAGGTCTCCGGAAATGGTCTGGAGAGGAGGGGATAGGGTCAAGCGGGCAGGTTGTTGGGCGGCCGGCCGTCACAAGAAGCGAGATTTCATCTGGAGAGAGAGGGGAGAAAGAGGTCAGAGCACAGGGTAGGGCAGTGTGAGCAGAACCAGCGGTGTCGTTTGACTTAGCAAACGAGGATCGGATGTCGTCGACCTTCTTTTCAAAATGGTTGACGAAGTCATCTGCAGAGAGGGAGGAGGGGGAGGGGGAGGAGGATTCAGGAGGGAGGAGAAGGTGGCAAAGAGCTTCCTAGGGTTAGAGGCAGATGCTTGGAATTTAGAGTGGTAGAAAGTGGCTTTAGCAGCAGAGACAGAGGAGGAAAATGTAGAGAGGAGGGAGTGAAAGGATGCCAGGTCCGCAGGGAGGCGAGTTTTCCTCCATTTCCGCTCGGCTGCCCGGAGCTCTGTTCTGTGAGCTCGCAATGAGTCGTCGAGCCACGGAGCGGGAGGGGAGGACCGAGCCGGCCTGGAGGATAGGGGACATAGAGAGTCAAAGGATGCAGAAAGGGAAGAGAGGAGGGTTGAGGAGGCAGAATCAGGAGATAGGTTGGAGAAGGTATGAGCAGAGGGAAGAGATGATAGGATGGCAGAGGAGAGAGTAGCGGGGGAGAGAGAGCGAAGGTTGGGACGGCGCGATACCATCCGAGTAGGGGCAGTGTGGGAAGTGTTGGATGAGAGCGAGAGGGAAAAGGATACAAGGTAGTGGTCGGAGACTTGGAGGGGAGTTGCAATGAGGTTAGTGGAAGAACAGCATCTAGTAAAGATGAGGTCGAGCGTATTGCCTGCCTTGTGAGTAGGGGGAAGGTGAGAGGGTGAGGTCAAAAGAGGAGAGGAGTGGAAAGAAGGAGGCAGAGAGGAATGAGTCAAAGGTAGACGTGGGGAGGTTAAAGTCGCCCAGGACTGTGAGAGGTGAGCCGTCCTCAGGAAAGGAGCTTATCAAGGCATCAAGCTCATTGATGAACTCTCCGAGGGAACCTGGAGGGCGATAAATGATAAGGATGTTAAGCTTGAAAGGGCTGGTAACTGTGACAGCATGGAATTCAAAGGAGGCGATAGACAGATGGGTAAGGGGAGAAAGAGAGAATGACCACTTGGGAGAGATGAGGATCCCGGTGCCACCACCCCGCTGACCAGAAGCTCTCGGGGTGTGCGAGAACACGTGGGCGGACAAAGAGAGAGCAGTAGGAGTAGCAGTGTTATCTGTGGTGATCCATGTTTCCGTCAGTGCCAAGAAGTCGAGGGACTGGAGGGAGGCATAGGCTGAGATGAACTCTGCCTTGTTGGCCGCAGATCGGCAGTTCCAGAGGCTACCGGAGACCTGGAACTCCACGTGGGTCGTGCGCGCTGGGACCACCAGATTAGGGTGGCCGCGGCCACGCGGTGTGGAGCGTTTGTATGGTCTGTGCAGAGAGGAGAGAACAGGGATAGATAGACACATAGTTGACAGGCTACAGAAGAGGCTACGCTAATGCAAAGGAGATTGGAATGACAAGTGGACTACACGTCTCGAATGTTCAGAAAGTTAAGCTAAAATGATTGAAATGATACAGTACTGCTGGAGTAGGCTAGCTGGCAGTGGCTGCGATGTTGACACTACACTAATCAAGTCGTTCCGTCGAGTGTAATAGTTTCTACAGTGCTGCTATTTGGGGCTAGCTAGCTAGCTAGCAGTGTTGATTGCGTTACGTTACGTTAAAAGAACGACAATAGCTGGCTAGCTAACCTAGAAAATCGCTCTAGACTACACAATTGTCTTAGATACAAAGACGGCTATGTAGCTAGCTAGCTACGATCAAACAAATCAAACCGTTGTACTGTAATAGTTTCTACAGTGCTGCTAGTCGGGGGCTAGCTGGCTAGCTAGCAGTGTTGATTGCGTTACGTTGCGTTAAAAGAACGACAATAGCTGGCTAGCTAACCTAGAAAATCGCTCTAGACTACACAATTGTCTTAGGTACAAAGACGGCTATGTAGCTAGCTAGCTACGATCAAACAAATCAAACCGTTGTACTGTAATAGTTTCTACAGTGCTGCTATTCGGGGGCTAGCTGGCTAGCTAGCAGTGATGATTGCGTTACGTTACGTTAAAAGAACGACAATAGCTGGCTAGCTAACCTAGAAAATCGCTCTAGACTACACAATTGTCTTAGATACAAAGACGGCTATGTAGCTAGCTAGCTACGATCAAACAAATCAAACCGTTGTACTGTAATAGTTTCTACAGTGCTGCTAGTCGGGGCCTAGCTGGCTAGCTAGCAGTGTTGATTGCGTTACGTTACGTTAAAAGAACGACAATAGCTGGCTAGCTAACCTAGAAACTCGCTCTAGACTACACAATTGTCTTAGATACAAAGACGGCTATGTAGCTAGCTAGCTACGATCAAACAAATCAAACCGTTGTACTGTAATAGTTTCTACAGTGCTGCTAATCGGGGGCTAGCTGGCTAGCTAGCAGTGTTGATTGCGTTACGTTACGTTAAAAGAACGACAATAGCTGGCTAGCTAACCTAGAAAATCGCTCTAGACTACACAATTGTCTTAGACGTTAGCTAGTTGCTTAGCTAGTGCCGCTGCTAGCTGCTGGGCAGATAGCAGTGTAGACTACGTTAGGACGACGAAATGGCTGACTTTAACAAATGTGGAGTCCCACTGTTTAGATAAAAAGTTTTATGTGAAACCACACTTTCTGCACATTGATGTTCAAGTAAATTATTTTATATAGTTTAGTATAAGCTTCTGTCTTAATAAATCCTCTGACGGATCTGACCCTTTTTTTCAATTTTCATCTAAAAATGACATACCCAAAATCTAACTGCTTGTAGCTCAGGCCCTGAAGCAAGGATATGCATTTTCTTGGTACCATTTGAAATGAAACACTTTGAAGTTTATGGAAATGTGAAAGGAATTTAGGAGAATATAACACATTAGATCTGGTAAAAGATAATACAAAGAAAAAAACAACTGTCTTTTTGTATTTTCTTTGTACCATCATCTTTGAAATGCAAGAGAAAGGCCATAATGTATTATTCCAGACCAGGTGCAATTTAGATACTGACCACTAGATGACAGCAGTGTATGTGCAAAGTTGTAGTTGGATCCAATGAACCATTTAATTTCTGTTCAAAATGTTGTATCAAGACTGCCCAAATGTGCCTAATTTGTTTATTAATAACTTTTCATGTTCAAAACTGTGCACTCTCCTCAAACAATAGCATGGTATTCTTTCACTGTAATAGCTACTGTAAATTGGACAGTGCAGTTAGATTAACAAGAATCTAAGCTTTCTGCCAATATCAGATATGTCTATGTCCTGGGAAATGTTCTTGTTACTTACAACCTCATGTTAATCGCATTAGCCTACGTTAGCTTAACTATCCCTCAGGGGACCCACCAATCCTGGAGAAGTTTTAAGCAGATTCACTGTTTAAAAAATAATACATATATTGTTGAAGGCAAAAAGGGGAAGCATGTTGTAAGAAGTGAACCTTGTATTCCAACTGATTGTAGATTACTAAAGCCAATGGCTTACCACTGTGCCACAGGTTTTTGATGAAAACAGTGGGGAATTAACTTCTGACGGTCAAACGTTTGGAACGTCCTCCTGGACTGGAACTCATGCATGAGATAGGAAGAACTGTGTCTGTCTTTTGACAATGTCGAAGCCTATGTCTAGGTTTTAGCTGTCTCCTTAATAAATGTATCTCATCAACGTGACATGGTCAAACCACGCCAATAGACATACTGCCACTGCACTGGCTATTTATGTCCTTGTTGTTCATTGCTGTTTCCTTACCCTGTTGAAATCTGTCATGACCACCAGTGAGATAATCACAAAACATATTTTCTACTACTTCATAGATTTATACAATTATCTATTGTAATGCAAGCATTGGAAATGTATACATTTATGTATAACTGCATCAAGGTTTAACACACAAGATGTGTCTAACCTTTGTTAAAGTTGATGCAGAGAAAGAGTCTGTATTGATGGGATGTTAATGCTGAGACCTTTACTATGCAGTGTATGGCATCAGGATAAGGAGGTCTTCTCTGTTGCATGCTGATTGATGCAAATTTCAGACTACTAATGAAGACTATAAGGACCAACACTTACTTGCCTTGCAACCACTATAAAGTGACTTTGTGTATCCAATTTTAAGAGTACTATCAATGTTGCAAGGGAAAAAATTAGTAGGAATATATACTGTATGTATGTTTTCATCCCCTGTGTCTGGGGCATTTGTCTTGAGCACCCAGTGTTTCGTGGGGTGGCCGTTGTTCACCGTGTGTGCATTAAAAGAGCACTATATTGAACTCTCTGTTTTCCTGCGCCTGACTTCACACTCCCGACACCCAGAACTTTATATGGACATATCTTTTTTTGTTTCGATTACCATTGTCTTGGGCGACAATGCGTGTAGTCTAATACTGAGTTATATCATAATAATTTCATTAAGTAATAAATGAAGTACAAGTTAAGTTAAACAAGAATATATTTTGTACAACCAAATCTACATTTTTCATTACCTTTTGTGTGATTTCTGATATTTTTGAGAAACTTACAAACAGCCAATCACTTCCTTATTATCTTTGTGTAGTATGGGGCCCTGAAAAAACATGAACCAAGGTTCCAAAAACACCCAAATGTGTCCTTTTTGGAAACGCTCTCAGTATAGTGATGCAAGTCTTTAGATGTTGTACATATGAAATTGTGCCATAACTTTATCCGCAAAGTTTATTACATTTTGTTGCGACTCGAACGATACCTCTCTGTAAATTAGGATACAACAGTGGTGACCCGTCATTCAGGGCAGGCGGGGCAGAGCCTGCCTTGTTTTGCATGTTATTTTGGCATTAAAATATGTCAGTTTGCAAAGAATGTAAATAAATTACAAACAATCATAATTGAGTTAATAAAGCCGCATACAAACTTGGTCTCTTTTTTGCTTTCTTCAGTAAGGCAGCTCTAAAATGCAGGTTTCAGCCCAGCTCCGTGCATTCTGTGGGGGTGGGCCAGCCAGCGGAAAATACGAAGCGTAGGGGTTGATAATGTTCTCTAGTTGCGCCGTGATTGGCTCATTGTTCTGTCACTCATGAGGACACTACATCACCGCAAAATCTAAGGGTAGAGCTAAAAACATTCAAGCTCCTTGGGTGCTGCCATAGAGTTACATTATAAGTGTCCATCCAAGAAGACTCAAGATCATTGGCCACAGATAAAATGATGTCAAATCACGTTATTTCTACAGTAGCTTTGATTCGTCTATCAAAACATTAGCTAGCAAGCTAGCAGTCATCATCATGAATCAAGTCGACAATCTAACGGCAAATCCTTTAAAAACAATAATGAAGAGAAATTATAGATCATCGGCCATTGGACATAAACGTTACACAACAAGTTGGAAATTGCAAATTCAACAATGAGTGGTTTAGAAGGAATCAGTCGCTAACTGCAAGCATGCGAAGCAATCACTAGCCTGCTATTCAGTAGAGTGGGTGTGTAGTCCCAAGTCTGGTTTTAAGGGTCTCTTTTCCAAGCTTAAAAGTGTAAACATTCAACGTTGGCCATTCTGTCAATCCTGCATGACCTCTGCTGCGCTCAAAAAACTCTGAACTGGGAAATCTGACGTCAGTGTGTTCAAGACAACTTGGAACTCTGAAAAAAACCAGCTCTGACTGGGAAAATACGCTAATACGGTAATCCAACTCGGAATTGCAAGTCGGGAAATCGGGTATCTTTCTAGATCACTGACGTCATCATGATTCAACCTTGTTTTTTTCGGAGTTCCCAGTTGTCGGCAAGGCACCATAAATCCAGAGAATGACAGATTTTGATGACAAAGTTTGATGACAAAATTTGCCCACGTTTTGTATGCTGCTGCATAAATGATGTAATATACCAGGGAGATATGTATAATGTAGCTAAGAAAGTAATACTAAGTGTATGTTGTTTAGTAAGCTGTTAGCTGTTGGTGGTGCACATATAGCCTATAGCCTATTTTAGAGAAATGTCATCATTATCAGGAATCAAGATAAGACTCAAGTGCAGACTGTGTGAAGTAACAATGTTTATTGTAACCACAAGGGCAGGCAAATAGCAGGTCAAAGCAGGCAGGGGTTGATAATTCAGAGTAGGAGCAAAGGTACAGGATGGCAAGCAGGCTCAGGATCAGGCAGTGGTCAAGCGGGCGGGTACAGGGTCAGGACAGGGTCAAAAACCAGGAGGACAAGAAAAAGAGAGGTTGGGTAAAGACAGGAGCTGACAGGACTAACGCTGGTAAGCTTGACCAACAAGACGAACAGGCACAGACAGACAGAAAACACAGGTATAAATACCCAGAGGACAAGTGGAGAAGATGTGGCGACACCTGGAGAGGGTGGAAACAAGCACAAGAACAGCTGAAACAGATCAGGGCGTGACAATCATTGAATATTGTAAGAGCTTTCATTGTCTGCTTATATGCCCTCTTTATTTCTCCTACGGTTCTGAGATGGTGTACAGGGAGAATACTGTAAGAATGGCCCATGTTCTGAATTCTGTCTCTGTACATTTCAAAAGTGCTGAACAAATGGTTATATTGATTACGTCTGTCCTACCTCGCTCATTAATGTCTTAATCTAAATTACGGATTGCCTCTTACACGGTTGTCGTCCCCTTATGCCAGAGTTTGACAATCTCAATTGTCAGTAGAAACCACCTTTGTTTAATCAATCATATAAGTCAGCCATATGTTTTTTAAAAGGCAGTAAATTAGGCTGAATGAACTGTTTCGCTGCCAGATAAGGCGCCGCTGATAGCCAGATGTAGCAGTGGTAAGGTGTTGGGACTCTGCTGTTGAGACAGCTTTACGTAGGCCCGAGCAGTTTGTGGGAACCGTTTGTCACCGTTATAGTGCAATTAATTTGTTGTGTCGTGGCTTTACTGGCATGCATACAATTATTTTATTTTTCACTCTGCCCCAATAAGATTGACATGCTAAAATTGCCACTGGATACAAAGTATATTGAAAGCATGGGGTGCTTCCACACAGGAAATTCCAGACACTAGAATCTATGCCAAGTCACATTGAAGCTGTTCTTGCAGCTCAGAGTAGCCTAAAGCACTAATCAGATACTTTATGTTGGTGTTTCCTTTATTTTGACAGTTCCTTTAGCAGTAGGCTATATGGAGAATGGAACAGCTGGATAGGGGAAGTGGCTCGAGGCACGCAAAAGGGAACATAAGATTGCGGATAAAGTTAGGAATTACATTTTCATGTGTACGATATCTAAAGACCTGTATCACTATACTGAGAGCTTTGCATTTCTGAAAGGATGTATTTGGGTGTTCTTGGAGCCTTTGTTCATGTTTCTCTGGGGCCCCCATATTACAAACATTTGAAGCATTTATCTGGACCCTTCTACATGCCATTTAAATACAAAATGAAGATTTTGTTGTAAAACAATTACTATTATTTAATTACCTGTTATTCAGTAGAGGAATGGTTTGTCAATGTTCAAAACTACAAATAATTGATGGAATGTCTCAGTGTCATAGGAATGTTCTGAGATAGACACCCAAAGGGGAACCATTTGCTGGTTTCCCATTTGAAGGGGCAGGTAGGGTTCAGGCTATTCCCTCATTATTGGAAGGATGCACTAAACTCAACAATGAAGAGATGGAATCAATATCTGCAATCAGGAAGGTAATGACAAACATAACATGTTAATGAACAAAGATAGGCATGCTCTGGATCACCCTGGGGGAGTACAGAGGTTCCAATCATTATAGATGTGGCGAGTGTGAGAAGGCATGGAGACATGTTGAATTGTCTGCTAACATTTTTTTTATCCTGGTTTATAATTATATTTGTATTATCCCTGATTAAGCCATTTTTGTATTCCAATACACAACCAAACTGAGTAACCTAGCAAGGATGTCAGCAAGGATGTAATTTTACGCATTGAAAGTAACTTCAGACTTTATGAACAGAATAGCAGTTGTTGACAAAACGAGGCACTAGTCGGCGCCGTCAACCTTCAGAATGATTATAATGCAATTCATTGACTGGTCACAGTAGAAATTCCCACCGCGCCCACCTCTATGTTTCCACAACAGCTTTTCACTAAGCCAAAGTAGCCACAAATGTTTCTCCAGCCATTTGCTCTCTGTTCTCTTCTGTAATTTGTCATGGACAATTATTTTCTTCAGGTTTGCCGATTCAAAAGTTCCATTAAGGCCGCAAAGCGTCAACATGTCCACAGGTCCACACTTACCAATATACCTATAGTTTTGCTTTATATTGGATGATTTGGTAGGGTTTGGATCGCCCAGAAGCGAGCTGCGTTTCACTGCCCCCATAGAACCTGCTTAACTCAAGTGATGAAGCGCTTGATTGAGTTGAATTTGGATAAAAGCGAATGCGCTTCAATGCAGCACCTATTATGTCCCATAAGAGTTAGAAGAGAATGGCCAGTGTAATGTATGGTCATTAGCCTACTATCAACCTGAAAACCAAAACAGACTCCGATATGTTGTTCCCCATCATAGCTTCCAGTGAGGAGAAAAATAGGGACAGGAGAAATTGTGCCTATTATGAAAGAACTCCGTTGAAACAATGCATGACAAAATCGGTCTATTTATTTTGTTGCGATCTCGAACTGACTCCCAAGTTTGGCTAAACACCTGAGGCCGTATTTCTATAGGCTATATCTTCTCTCGTGTACTTTAAGGTAAGGTTAGACAAAAGTGTGTAAAAAGAGCAGAGAATAATAAATAATAATAAAATAATCGTGGGTATTTTATTTTTTATCACTATCTTCTGATATACATTTATAATTCGTTTGTCTGTCGCCCCTATTGATATTTCAAGCCGCTTATTTGCACCGAAACATTGATTTGTTTAAAAGGCAACTGATTTTGATTTAATATTTCTTTCATCGATTTTGCGCAACCCCTCTACCCAGCATGCTGGAATGGACTATTTTCAGTCACTCTCATTGCCAGAATTGCACGATAAAGCTCACTATTCGGATGGATTGGTAAGACGTTAAATACTAATTTCCTGCAGTGTAGGAGGGGGTGGCTTTGTAAGCTACAGTCACATAAAGTAGAAAATAACCAGCGCAGGAACCCTTTCAGCACCACTCGCCAAAGGACAGCGGTTTCAGCACGCAAAGAGTCATTGGGCAGTTTGAGAAGTGACAGGATTTGTTCGGAGTCTCGAGACCAGTGGGATTTGGACTACCGAGCCATCAAGACAGGTCCTGGAGGTTCTATTCTCGTAATTCTTCGGCACTGCTATTGTATCCCCCACTACAGGACTAAACATATGCCTTTGTATCCTTACACCTGTTTTTCTTAAACTCGGGTTCGAACCAAAGAGGAGTTCTCTGGAAAGAATCCGTATTTCTGCACATTCTGAAAGACACAGTCGTTGAAAATATACATTTAGAGTGGACGGTATCAATTCAACTTCTTCATAAACGACATTTTCTGAAATAAAATCCAGTGGGTTTCTTTCAAAGGTAAGAGTTCATTTTCTCTCAGCTCACTGAAAATAATCATGTGGTGGGCTACATGTGATTATTTAATAGAATGATACTTCTCCAATACATACACATTATGCATCTTTATATCATTGTTGATATGATTTTTTTTGTCTCCAAGTTTAGCTCAAATGTTTCTTCTTGAAGGTTGTAGAATCGCTGCATTTTGTTGTAGATCTGCATCCTTTGAGTCAGGGATGGGCAACTTCGATGGGGGTGGGGGCCACAAAAAATCTGAACTCATCATGAGGGACCGTAATGGTTCGAGTGGCTTGTGGGTCTGCAAAACCACATCCATACCCACACATGCAGTCAGAGCCGGCCCTAGCCTTTTGGGGGCCCTAAGAAAATTGAGCAATTATCTAAATCATTTAATGTAATTCTATTCATTTTGCCATGGGCGGTAAGAAACGTTTGCCGTTTTTAATATGATATCAGAGTGAGTGTGACTACCAAAATCAATGGAGGCCCCAGGTCGGTAATCCATGTGACTGACATGACAAGAGAGAAACTGTTGATGCACAACCAAATTTCTAAATTGCACCTTGTGTATTCTACTATTCTAACTCTCAACTGTAAGGTGAAAACCTCGACTGAGTTCCAAAACAGCTTGGAACCTCAGGCCTACAAAAGGGGGGCCTCGGGCTGTCAGTTGCCCATCCCTGCTTTAGATGACTGCAAAAACTGGGGAAAGATTACTCTTTTGTTGTCCTGATATCAGATGGATCATGATATTTGATTTACGAAAAACATACTGGCAGTCTTGCACACTCAAGTCCAAAGTGAGAGTGCGGTCAAAGCAGGCGATTTAAAAAGTAATTTGATGCACCTCGACATCAAGTGGGCTGAATCCAGAGTGTGTATTTGCTTGTCTGTCAATATGTTTGAGGGATATTCACTCGTTTCATTTCAGCGTGTGTGTGTGTGCACGGTTCAGACTGTGTGTGAGTGCGCGCATGCAAATCTGCTGCACTAGCTCTTGCATGCACTCATGTAGTCCAAATACATTTATCCCTTTCCATTTTTTGGTTTGTCGCCTAACCAGATACTCAACAGATGAATCACCTTCAAGGACTCTAAAGCCCAATGGGCTCAGGCTGTAATAGGCTAACATTCTTCGTTACTGTGTACACAATACAATGAGGCCCTTCATCAGCTGTGTCAAAGCAAGCCCCCCTAGCAAGCCCCCCCTAGCAAGCCCCTCTGTTTTTCCCGCTCTATTTAACTGCCATTCAGATGAGAATAGATAATGGGATGTAATCAATTGAAAAGCAGCAGGTATGAGTCAGAATGAAAATTAATTAATTAAATTAAGATTCTATTCAAGTGAGATTCTTACATTGGGTTAAGATTTTAATGTTGAATATTGGATTTAATTAAACTCCAAGATGTGTTAGAATACATTGAAAATCACTATCACAAGGAGGGAAAATTCATATAATGGGATATGTCTGTGTGGCTACCAGATTTTCAATAATTCCACATTCTGGTGTTATTTCCTCTTCCTTTCAAGTGCTAATGCAAGGATGCTATATACTACATACAATATGTGTTTAGGAAGGTGTCTGTCAAGGATTGTCAGATCCAATCAGTTTTCAGCAATTTATTGAGAGAGGGCAGAGAAAGATGGGAGAGAGAGAGTTTGTATGGATTTCTTTGTGCACTTTTTTTTTGTACATTTTCTGGCTGCTTTTCCTTGACAAGAAAAACACAAAACAAACATGCATAGACAAAATCAAACAACCTAACATTCACATAAACACATTTACACAAACATTAATGACATCACACTTGTTCAGACCCAGATGTTCCCACCGTATCCAATGTTGTTTCTCATACTTGTAAGACTCTACGGCATATGACCTCAAACTTTGCTTTGCTGTTTTTTTGTCGGTAGCCATGTTCTTCTCAATATTTATATAATAAAGCATTTGATTCTTCCATTCCCTTAACGTTGAGTATAATTTGACTTGCAGTATTTAAGTAATAGCTTCTTCAGTATAAGTGATGAAAATAATATTGGCCAACCCATTGAGTATCACACCGCACTCCCATATGTCATGTCTAGTAATATGCGGTAGCGGTGCGTAGGTATAATTACCGGGGAAGCCAAGCCAGGAAAAAAAGCCATATTACAACCTATGTGTTGCGTAAATTGCATTATTTGCTCTATAATCTGTAAATTCATATGCCTTGCCATCGTGATATATAGGCCTATGGCCGAGACAATAAGAAGACACAGCACAGTGGCAGAATAAATTCAACCACACCTTTGTTTCATCACAATTCCGGGGAACAAAATCTGTCCGGTGGAGTCCACAAAACATATTGCATGTAACAGACAGATACATGACTTACAGCATGGTCAATCAAGTTAATGTTTCAGACATTTTCGGTCTACCAAACAAGTATTGATTTAGAACCACGGAGAGTTACTGCAAGTCGCAAAGAAAACAGGCGCTGCCTCCACTATTCCTGCACCATTTCAACTTCAACATTTCAACATCATCTGATTTAGTCCTATCAACGTACGCTAATATGCTAATATGATGTGGCCGCCCATGTTACTGATTTCTCTGTGTGCGTGCTAGTAGAAAAAACATGTTGACTCACCCTACTTGTAGAGAAACGCCAATGCCATCCTCCTCTTTTATGTTACCTATATGGTCTAGCACTCTGTCATACAGTACACTCGTTTAGGTTTTGTTGTCCTTCTCTAATTGGCTAAAGTGCTTGCTTGCTAGCCTAACTTCTTTTGATGGGTAACGCTGTGCCAGGCCAGCCAGTTAACATTAGCCTACTACATCTAGCTACATGTTGAACTTCCATCCTCTCAGGCCAGTGACACAGTGTATGCATTTATGGTTGGATCATAATTGCCGTTATGATCATTGGCCAGTACGGAGAATTAGGTAAAACCACAAGTTCAAATCCCTATCTCCATCCATAGCTAATTTAGGAAAGGGGTGATTTTAGCCAGCTAGCAAGCCACCAGAGGACAACAACACAACAAGATAGAACAATTCATGTTTTTTCTGATGTGATTGGTGTGAAGCCAAATCCAAACGGTCTTCCCTTGACACTTTTTTTGGTGTGCCAGGTCCATTCACAGCTGAGCTCACTAAGTTTAGCTCAACGCTGATTGACTATTATTTTATTTTTAAAATTATCAAGGGAAGCCAAATGCTCGCTGGCTTCCCTTGTATTCAATGCTACAGGTTGCAACAATGCCATACTATTTCTGACCAGACAGCATCACATAGATGGACTACACATACTGAGACAAAGGGCCGCTGTTTTGTTCATTCGCTCGGATGCTTTCTCCAGAGATACATTCAGCCTTGCAAATTGAAGGAAATTTATGAAACACAGAGAGACTAAAACAATGTTTATTCATTTATGTTTTGGGGGAAGCCTGGCTTCCCTTGGACTCCATGAATACACGCCACTGGAAATATGCCGATAGACGGATTCATAGTAAACTTACATTGTAAAACTTCTGACAGCCAGCTTTCTAACTCTGCCCGTAACTTTTGGACATTATAGCACTCCCAGAAGGCATGAATTATTGAGTCATTGTTAGTTTTACACTTAAGACATGACTCTGCTGTTGTGCTATAGAATTTGTGAATTTTGTCTTGTGTAATAAATTCTATACATTTGTTTATACTGGATTAAGCATAGATTTCCGTTAACTGTCATTTAATTCATTATATTCCAACACTCCCTCTATCTTGTGCCAAAATCAGTTCCAATAGTTGATATTTATTTCCAAGAGATTGTCAGTTAGATAGGCTCTCTGCAAGGTTTTGTGTATCTTACCTATCATATGAGTATCTTTTTCGGACTCAAATGGGATTCCCTCAACATTGCTCTGATGCCCAAAAGCTTTCAGATCGTAATTTCACGAGAGAGTTTGTATTGAGAGAGAGGGAGAGATAGAGAGATAATCAAAACGGATGCACTACAACCTCACTCTCCCCACACTACCTTTCCTAAGTATATTTATTGTATTTAATGGGATAAATATTTGATATCTGTTTGGGTTGAGATCAGTTCCATGATTAATTCAGTCAATTTAGGGGATTCATTTCAATTTTATTGGGATTTTTAATGAACAATTTCTGAGTTTCAATCTCAATTCATTTCCTGAGCTGACAGAGTTGAAACAGAATGTAGACCCCCCCTCCCTCCCCTACAAACACCTGTCGCGCCTCTTACTTCAGAGGTTACAAATAGAGTACACAATGTCAAGGATCTCAACGGGCTGCTCATAATCCATCTTCAGGGTCATTGCGTGTTACTGGATCATGCTTGGACTTAAAGAGACAAAACCGCATATTGAGGGAGCAGACAATCAGATCATCAGATGCCACTTTGTCCTCTCAAGTCTAAATATTTGGAAGTTTCTTTAGTTTTGAGTTTTCGAATGACTCCATGTTCATGGAGTGTCCAGTCCACATTCTGGTTCACCTCCTCTGCTGCTCCTCCTGGCTATGACCATCTGTTCATCAGGGGGCCTGATGTCTGCCGAGTTTTGATCACAGTCTGATGATCATATTAGCGCCAAAACAACATGCCCCTAAAACCAGATCAAAATGCTGCCCGTCTCTAAACAAGCTTAAAATATTTTCCTAAAAGCAGATTTTTTTTCTAATGTAAGCCTAGAGCAATTGGTATTTTTCTGCCTTTGGTTTGTGTCCAACTTTTACAGTCCACATGACACTGTAGTGCCATTCATCCAATACGAACAAAAATGGAAGTGAAGTGGCTCTTCTAATAAATTTACGTAAGAGGTTTGGATAATGATTTTGCATTAAAATGTTAGGTTAGAAGTGAATCATGGTGCAAGAAACCTGTGGAGTATGCCAGTACTATTAAGTGCTGGTCTTGTAGTTCCTGTTGTGCTCACCCACTGTTATAATGGACCTATCAGACTGGCTTTGGTAGATTCTCAAATGGGTCATTCATTTCCAGTAGGAGCTCACAATGGGGGCGTGGTGCTCGATGGCACGACCATCTGCTGTTGCATACATGTGAAAAGTTAAGATGGTTTTACACCATCTTAATTTGACACCATCTTAATTTGAGTCAGATCCAGGCGGTATGAGAACCGGCTGTGATTGGGAGTCCCATAGGGCAGTGCACAATTGGCCTAGCGTCGCCCGGGTTTGGCGGGTGTAGGTCGTCATTGTTTACAATGTGTGATGGCCCCTACTACTGTCTGTGTTTTGTGTGCGCACCTGCATGTCTCTACACTAACAAACAGTGTCCAAAGTCTGTCTTGGCTTCTACTTACTAAAATGAAATATGGTGTACTAATAGTACTACCGTAAAAACGTAAGCTCTAAGAAACAAATATCAACATAATACTCATCCATACTGAGGAGGCGTCATCTAATGCGCAACGAATTGCGGGGATATTCTGATTATCAGCTGTTGTCAAACACGTGAGTGTGAAAAGACGACTCTGAAAAGACGACTACTTGATGAAAAGCCAAAATGAGTTTGACATCCTGGAATCAAAAGCAAACAAATTTTTGTAATTTCACATACTATAAAACCTATTTATGAATACCCAAAAAGCCAACTATTTAGAGCGTCAGTGTGGGTATTCAGAATGGCCAGTGTCTACTCTCGTCTGATCACACAAGTGCATGAGATCTGAAATGTGCCCACAGTTTGATCCACTTCATTAGAGGCCGGCTGACACTGATCGGAGATGACATCTGTTCACACTGTGGCTAATTTCTGAGATTTACGACATAAACAACGGACTGAACAATCTATTCATTCCGGTATGGTGGTACCGCTTCCCCTCTCTCAACTCCTGAGGGGGCACCTCATCTCACAAGGCGAAGCATTCGTCATTGTTTTAGGGGGGGGGATGTCATAACTCACGGTTGTTACTCCTCTGAGCACAGTGGCTTGACTGCTCAGCCCCACTGAGTAAGTGTTCATGTGTGTGTGCCTCTTCAGTGCTCCCATGCATGCAAACACTCATACAAACAGGATTAGGGCATAGATATATAAAGGGAGAGCGGCTCTCTCAAATCAATTTCCTCCATGACACACAAGCAAGCAGACATCTTGAGAGATAATAGGCTGATAGATCTCTCACACCCCAAGACCTGACAATGTCTTATTTAGACAAATACACAAAATGCATTGATTTAACCTATTTATTTACCTGATTGCCCTATTATAGGGTTCATCAGAGTCACCCACTTTTTGCTTGCAAATATCAATTCCAGAGAAGCTGCTATGCTCTCAGAATGTTGTATTTCTTCCCTGTTCATCCTATCTGCAGTGGCCAGTCAGAGTTACATATGTAGGATCTTAATTTGAGCCAGTTTTCTACAGCAACAGGAAATGTGAATTATTATATGGATTATAATTAATGGACATTGTTTTGTGGTGTTTGATAAATGTGTTATTAGAGCAAATCAAGTCTGACATTTTAAAGTGGAAATTACAAACTTTTTAGAAGACTTTTTAAACCTTGGATACATTACACGTTTGCATTTCCTGCTGGGCAGGAATATTCTCAGAAAGATTGATCAAATTAAGATCCTACATCTGTGGGCTTGATGAATCATATCTCACACTGCCAGGGTCTGTCTGTACCCTACAGAGAGGCATCAAACCCAGCCACAGCCCCACCAGATTAGGCCTTGTTCTTCTCACCAGAGTCCTGGAGGACTCCCTCCCTCATATACAGATGCTGCCACAGGCAGGCTGGGAACAGCCCCTATCATCCTGGCGTTAACAATCAACCAGTTCTTGCTGCTCCCACTGGCCTGATATCCTTTCATATGTCACAGCAGCGGCAGCCTTCATCAACACATGGGAACATGGAAGAAATGAACTGTTATTTTTGCCTTCATATCAGCGTCGATGCTCTATTGCCTCAAGGTTTTACATGGAATATATTGTTGGCTTTAATTGTGTGGTTTAATGCTAGAGTGCTTCAAAGCCTTTGGTCACTTAGCTGTTGCAGTGGCCATACAAGTCCACGTTAGCCACTAAGGTCTTAGTCTGGACCGTCCATCCGCTGCACTTTAAACATTTATAGATCCACTGTTCACATCAACTTTTCTCAATAGCCTGGTGGTGCCTTATAGAGAGATGAATGCAGAAGGCAGCAGAGACATATACTGTAGGTTTCACTGTCAGCACACACTGGTCATGATTTATTGCTTCGCTATGCTCTCCTTGTTTTCCCCAAACTCTACAATTGAATGTGAACAAGGCAAGAGGAAGCTAGGGACAAGGGAGAGGAGAAATAGCATCAGTTCCTGTAGGGATGCGTTAGCTAACTTATAGGCTGGCTGTCTTTTCTCTTTTCCTCCTGATCAAGAGTGCAAATCCTCGTTAATTATCTGGCGTGATTAAGGTATTGTAAGTACAAGAAAATAACTTAAAGTGTGTGTGGCATTAATGAAACCATACTGTAACCACTTGATTGACGTCGATGCTAAGCTCCTCTTGTTTTAGAGGCTTACTTGCTTCATCAATCTCACACATATAGGCCTAATAAAAAAGTATCTTGGTCGATCTGCCTGATCATCGACAATACAGCCCCTTTGTATTATCATTATTTCATACTTTACCACTACTGTGCAAACACCATAGTAAATTAGCATGCATTTGCCATTCAGAATAAAATGGGTTACATTGTAATGCACCCTGTGTCTCATAATTAGACTGAAGGGCTACTGTGTGTAGGCTATATCTCTTAATGGGGCCTGGATAATCTGTAAGAGCTCATTAATCAGAGAGAGAAGCCTCATCATTGACCATGGCCTTTCTCCTCTTCATTCTCCAGCTAGCGCCACACATCTTTCTTTACACCACTGATTTCTTTACACCACTGATCAGTAATGCAGAGGCCTAGCCAGTGACACAGGATATGTCTGTCTGACACACCCTTCCCTCTTCATTTGGGCTGTTGTCTCACATCCTTCCCTGATCTCTCTGTGGAATGAAATTGTGAGTAGTAACCAAAACACACAGTTTAAAAACAGTCTTGTGTGATCTGACTTCCTGAAGCTTGCTTCAACTCTTCACACCTTGGTCACTGACCCAATCTCTGGCAGGCTTACAATGTATACAGTATGTATCTGTTGTGTGGTGTAATAGTAAACCATTTTAAATGGTGAAATCCAACTGGACTGGTTGTTCACCATGTTTGTTTAACATTCTTCCATGGAGGCGTGCTGCTCTAGTCTACTGGCACCTGGTCTGAGGTCCTCATCATATCTGCTGTACCTGCTCTTTCTTTACACCCGTTCTGTAATAGGAGCTCTGTAGACTCCCCAATCAATACTAATGCTATAGCATGAGAGCAGGCTCCAACAGCATCATAACCTGAAACATGACAGCACCATCCACTGCAGCTCTCTTCAAATGCTTCAGGCGGTATATCCCTGAACATCTGATTCATGTAGAGGAAATATTCGTACATGGCTGTGATTGCCTTTAATGCATCAGGTCTGAAAGAGAGCAGCCCGGCTCAACGTATTTGACTGATCTGAGACCCAACCTGGTCTCAGATCATTTCGTATTATTCTTAACGTGACACTCCATTTAGTATGATATGTTACGTTTCGTATGGTATGTATTAATTTGTGGATGTCCATCACCCATTTCGTATGATATGTTACGAATTACAGTTCTTATTATATGTTATGAATTTGCAAAACATATGATATGTTCCGAATTCTAGCAAGGTGGCTAACGTTAGCTAACTGGCTAATGCAAAAATGCTACACTTGTGCTTGATGAGATTTGACCTCGCAACTTGTGGGATGCTAGACGTTCGCATTATACACCCAACCAACCACCCTACTTTTACCTGAATTAGCCATCTGTCTTATGAAACCATACCAAACGTAACATACCATACCAATTTGAGTGTCCCGGATTTACCGTTTAAGTAAGAATATTGGCAAGGACTGTATATTATACAAATAGTACGCTACTGCACAGCAACACACACGAGCAAGGACTCATCATTGCAGACAATAACAATAGTAACATAATAACAACAATAATGAAAACTACATAGAATACTGCAACTCTAGCACGTACTACAATGATAACAACAGCGACAACTTGTAATCACGCATCACATGCATTTAGGTCCACCCATGTTCTAACAACGGAAAAAACTAAGTTCAGGCCCGGCTAATACTTATACGATGAAGTGAGCATGCAACAGACCGACTGGACAGTGCTGGGCGAGCTAGGAGCATCTGATCAATCACAGCATGCATGATCAGTGCATGGGCAAAGTGTAGGGTGCATGGGGACAGTCTGATTGGCTGAAGCCACATCTCTCATATGAGGGGGAGAGATGGACTAAATGGTGCCAACCAGACATAAACAACAACACACCCTGGAAATTAGTCCCACACAGTGCCCCCGGCATGGGGATTCTGTAACACCATGTACATCCCCATGTTCATCTTCATCAGTGTGTGGATAAAGTTCCCTGTGTGTGTTCATTCTTCGACTGTCTTATTCCCCTCTAACCAGGGGCTGTGTCAGTGGAAATCCAGTAGAATAGGTAGAGCCTGGTTGCTCTCTTTCAAGGTAATTTAACCACTCTTACCATCCATGTATTTCACTTGTGTTTGCATCCTTAAGATTTGTTGATAGTCCCTCACCAATAATTAGGCTGTTTTGTAAATCATTTACATAACAATACAGGGGTATCACCGCAAGGTAGATGTTTAAAGTATTTAAATGGCAGGGCACCAGCACTTGTGCTGTCTGTGTTTGAGAAAAGACAGCAGACTAGTCTACTGGGACATATATGATTATGAGAATCACATGAATAAAAAGCCTTGGATGCGCCCTTTCAGCCGTGCTGTGTAGGCACTCTAGCATCTAGCCTCTCTTCTCATCTCAGTGTGTTAGGGAGCTGCGCTGCCGCACAGCCAGGCAGGTTCAGGCTCGGTGTTTCAAATGAAAAATCCATCTCTGTCATTAGACTGCCATTTTCACGCTCTATTAAACTTCATACATTCATCGCACTGGTATGCATTATGTGCCATTGACTCCTGCTATCCTGCAGCGTCGTTTCAGTAATGGGGGGTAGGGGATGTGGGTAGAGTGAGGGTTCATCCGATAGTTATTTCACCATGGTACCTTTTATAGATTTTCTTCCAGATTATTTCCTGTGTAATTTTCCATCTTGAGGGGTGCCCTGCCATCTGTTTTTTTGACAGAAGAGGCAGTATTAAGAACAGTATCAAAATACAATCAATTATTGTATTTATATCACATATATTTATTTGATTGTAGTCAGCTATGATTTCAAAACACATACTGTATGAACACTGATTGTTATTGTTTGGACTGTGATTTCTAAGATTCAGGCTACAGTTTGAGGGCCCAGTTTGAAAACATACAGTACAGTATCACATCCAGGTAGATCATCTGATGCCTCACTGAGAACAAAGGGAAGAAGTGGAGGAAGCTGCAGCACAAACACAGGACTAAATTAAGCTCCAGCTAATTTAATCAGAGAGAAGCTGTGAAACTGCACAGCGTCACAGGGTTGTGATCCTCACTGTCTTCACATGGTAAGGCTGAGAATGGGAATGTGGATTCTTATACAGCAACAGCACAAAGGTTTTCCTCAGGATGGCTAAGTGGAATCCTAACCCTCATGCAAAGTAAAAAGATCAAAGACTTGATTTGAGTGCAGACTCCTTGTTCCAATGCCTCTTATGAAGAAGTTATCTCGCTCCTAATTATGCATGAGCATACCCACTGGTCCTTAGAGTTGTAGATTTCACACACATGTAGAGTTTAGAGGAAACTTTGTGTACTATCAGTCAGGCATTGATGGAATTATGTGCCCTGAACTAAAAACCACAGTTAATAAACACATAAATAAACCGTGTTTAATCCGGTTAAGCAAGAGTAAACAACATTTAAGAACCAGTCACTTTTCTTTGTCAAATCAAATAAACCCTCAAAACATTTTGTTGTGATGTTAAAATAGTTACTTTTCAAAAACATTTACCCCAAATGTGCATAGTATGAATGGAAAGACTAATGGGTGGGCATTAGACAGAACCCAGATGTCCACTGGTAACTATCACATTCAGCTTAGAAAACAAATAACTCCACAGAGTGTCTTCAGCACAGTCAATATTTGTAGAGACATGCTCTACTCCTCTATTTCACTGCAAAACATCATAGGCTTGAATAATTTAGGGACATAAAGCATGCATGGGATCAATAAAGATTAAACATTTAAAAAAAAATCATACCATGGCTGTGTTGTGCAAATATTTACAATTTTCCGTTTGAAGTACTGAATTATATATGAGATATTCTTATCACAATGAGGGGTATAGTGCTGCCAGAAAGTGGAGGAGTGGCACTCCCAATTTGATTTGAGAATACTGGTAAAACTATTTATGGAAAATATATTCTGATACATTTGAAATAAAACATGTATTATATTTAATTACCACTACAATTAAATGAAAAATTATAAAATAACAAACCAAATAAATTAACAAAAAAAAAGAAACATCTCTCACTGTCAACTGCGTTTCTTTTCAGAAAACTTAACATGTGTAAATATTTGTATGAACATAACAAGATTCAACAACTGAGACATAAACTGAACAAGTTCCACAGACATGTGACTAACAGAAATTGAATAATGTGTCCCTGAACAAAGGGGGGGTCAAAATCAAAAGTAATTGTATCTGGTGTGGCCACCAGCTGCATTAAGTACTGCCGTGCATCTCCTTCTCATTGACTGCACCAGATTTGCCAGTTATTGCTGTGAGATGTTACCCCACTCTTCCACCAAGGCACCTGCAAGTTCCTGGACATTTCTGGGGGGAATGGCCCTAGCCCTCACCCTCGGATCCAACAGGTCCCAGACGTGCTCAATGGGATTGAGATCCGGCTCTTTGCTGGCCATGGCAGAACACTGACTTTTCTGTCTTGCATGAAATCACACACAGAACGAGCAGTATGGCTGGTGGCATTATCATGCTGGAGGTTCATCTCAGGATGAGCCTGCAGGAAGGGTACCACATGAGGGAGGAGGAGGTATTCCCTGTAATGGACAGCATTGAGATTACCTGCAGTAACAAAAGCTCAATTCGATGATGCTGTGACACACCGCCCCAGACCATGACGGACCCTCCACCTCCAAATCGATTCCGCTCAAGAGTACAGGCCTCGGTGTAACGCTCATTCCTTCGACGATAATCGCGAATCCGACCAAAAACTGCGACTCGTCAGTTGAGAGCACTTTTTGCCAGTTCTGTCTGGTCCAGCAACGGTGGGTTGTGCCCATAGGTGAAGTTGTTGCTGGTGATGTCTGGTGAGGACCTGCCTTACAACAGACCTACAAGCCCTCAGGCCAGCCTCTCTCAGCCTATTGCGGACAGTCTGAGCACTGATGGAGGAATTTTGCATTCCTGGTGTAACTCGGTCAGTTGTTATTGCCATCAGCTGTCCGTCTCCCTGTAGCGCTGTCTTATGCACCTCACGGTACGGACAATGCAATTTATTGCCCTGGCCACATCTGCAGTCGTCATGTCTCCTTGCAGCATGCCTAAGGCACGTTCACGCAGATGAGCAGGGACCCTGGGCATCTTTCTTTTGGTGTTTTTCAGATTCAGTAGAAAGGCCTCTTTAGAGTCCTAAGTTTTCATAACTGTGACCTTAATTGCCTACCATCTGTAAGCTGTTAGTGTCTTAACAACCGTTCCACAGGTGCATGTTCATTAATTGTTTATTTATCGTATTTCGTCGTCCTAACGTAGTCTACACTGCTTTCTGCCCAGCAGCTAGCTAACGTCCACTAGCACAGCAGCTAGCTAACGTCCACTAGCACTGTAGAAACTATTACACTCAACGACTCGATTAGTGTAGTGTTAGCTAGCTACATAGTTGTCTTTGCTGATCATATTTTGTCGTCCTAACGTAGTCTACACTGCTTTCTGCCCAGCAGCTAGCTAACGTCCACTAGCACAGCAGCTAGCTAACGTCCACTAGCACTGTAGAAACTATTACACTCAATGACTCGATTAGTGTAGTGTTAGCTAGCTACATAGTTGTCTTTGCTGTCTTCGTATCCAAGGTAATTGTGTAGCTTAGAGTGTGTAGACTTAGAGTGATTATCTTAATTTACCGAGGTTAGCTAGCCAGCTATTTGTCGTCCTTAACGTAGGAGTCACTGCTAGCTAGCTAGCCAACAGCTAGCCAACGTCTTCCGAATTGAACTTCAACAACCCGGTCAACATTCCGCCTCGCTCCACAGGTAGTATCACATTTTCATTTCACTTCATTACAGTACAACGGTTTGATTTGTTTGATCGTAGCTAGCTAGCTACTTAGCCGTCTTTGTATCTAAGACAATTGTGTAGTCTGGAGCGATTTTCTAGGTTAGCTAGCCAGCTATTGTCGTTCTTTTAACGTAACGTTACGTAATCAACACTGCTAGCTAGCCAGCTAGCCCCCGAATAGCAGCACTGTAGAAACTATTACACTCGACGGAACGACTTGATTAGTGTAGTGTCAACAACGTAGCCACTGCCAGCTAGCCTACTCCAGCAGTACTGTATCATTTCAATCATTTTAGTCAATAAGATTCTTGCTACGTAAGCTTAACGTTCTGAACATTCGATAAGTGTAGTCCACTTGTCATTCCAATCTCCTTTGCATTAGCGTAGCCTCTTCTGTAGCCTGTCAACTATGTGTCTATCTATCCCTGTTCTCTCCTCTCTGCACAGACCATACAAACGCTCCACACCGCGTGGCCGCGGCCACCCTAATCTGGTGGTCCCAGCACGCACGACCCACGTGGAGTTCCAGGTCTCCGGTAGCCTCTGGAACTGCCGATCTGCGGCCAACAAGGCAGAGTTCATCTCAGCCTATGCCTCCCTCCAGTCCCTCGACTTCTTGGCACTGACGGAAACATGGATCACCACAGACAACACTGCTACTCCTACTGCTCTCTCTTCGTCCGCCCACGTGTTCTCGCACACCCCGAGAGCTTCTGGTCAGCGGGGTGGTGGCACCGGGATCCTCATCTCTCCCAAGTGGTCATTCTCTCTCTCTCCCCTTACCCATCTGTCTATCGCCTCCTTTGAATTCCATGCTGTCACAGTTACCAGCCCTTTCAAGCTTAACATCCTTATCATTTATCGCCCTCCAGGTTCCCTCGGAGAGTTCATCAATGAGCTTGATGCCTTGATAAGCTCCTTTCCTGAGGACGGCTCACCTCTCACAGTCCTGGGCGACTTTAACCTCCCCACGTCTACCTTTGACTCATTCCTCTCTGCCTCCTTCTTTCCACTCCTCTCCTCTTTTGACCTCACCCTCTCACCTTCCCCCTACTCACAAGGCAGGCAATACGCTCGACCTCATCTTTACTAGATGCTGTTCTTCCACTAACCTCATTGCAACTCCCCTCCAAGTCTCCGACCACTACCTTGTATCCTTTTCCCTCTCGCTCTCATCCAACACTTCCCACACTGCCCCTACTCGGATGGTATCGCGCCGTCCCAACCTTCGCTCTCTCTCCCCCGCTACTCTCTCCTCTTCCATCCTATCATCTCTTCCCTCTGCTCATACCTTCTCCAACCTATCTCCTGATTCTGCCTCCTCAACCCTCCTCTCTTCCCTTTCTGCATCCTTTGACTCTCTATGTCCCCTATCCTCCAGGCCGGCTCGGTCCTCCCCTCTCGCTCCGTGGCTCGACGACTCACTGCGAGCTCACAGAACAGTGCTCCGGGCAGCCGAGCGGAAATGGAGGAAAACTCGCCTCCCTGCGGACCTGGCATCCTTTCACTCCCTCCTCTCTACATTTTCCTCCTCTGTCTCTGCTGCTAAAGCCACTTTCTTCCACTCTAAATTCCAAGCATCTGCCTCTAACCCTAGGAAGCTCTTTGCCACCTTCTCCTCCCTCCTGAATCCTCCTCCCCCTCCCCCCCTCCTCCCTCTCTGCAGATGACTTCGTCAACCATTTTGAAAAGAAGGTCGACGACATCCGATCCTCGTTTGCTAAGTCAAACAACACCGCTGGTTTTGCTCACACTGCCCTACCCTGTGCTCTGACCTCTTTCTCCCCTCTCTCTCCAGATGAAATCTCGCTTCTTGTGACGGCCGGCCGCCCAACAACCTGCCCGCTTGACCCTATCCCCTCCTCTCTTCTCCAGACCATTTCCGGAGACCTTCTCCCTTACCTCACCTCGCTCATCAACTCATCCCTGACCGCTGGCTACGTCCCTTCCGTCTTCAAGAGAACGAGAGTTGCACCCCTTCTGAAAAAACCTACACTCGATCCCTCCGATGTCAACAACTACAGACCAGTATCCCTTCTTTCTTTTCTCTCCAAAACTCTTGAACGTGCCGTCCTTGGCCAGCTCTCCCGCTATCTCTCTCAGAATGACCTTCTTGATCCAAATCAGTCAGGTTTCAAGACTAGTCATTCAACTGAGACTGCTCTTCTCTGTATCACGGAGGCGCTCCGCACTGCTAAAGCTAACTCTCTCTCCTCTGCTCTCATCCTTCTAGACCTATCGGCTGCCTTCGACACTGTGAACCATCAGATCCTCCTCTCCACCCTCTCCGAGTTGGGCATCTCCGGCGCGGCCCACGCTTGGATTGCGTCCTACCTGACAGGTCGCTCCTACCAGGTGGCGTGGCGAGAATCTGTCTCCTCGCCACGCGCTCTCACCACTGGTGTCCCCCAGGGCTCTGTTCTAGGCCCTCTCCTATTCTCGCTATACACCAAGTCACTTGGCTCTGTCATAACCTCACATGGTCTCTCCTATCATTGCTATGCAGACGACACACAATCTTCTCCTTTCCCCCTTCTGATGACCAGGTGGCGAATCGCATCTCTGCATGTCTGGCAGACATATCAGTGTGGATGACGGATCACCACCTCAAGCTGAACCTCGGCAAGACGGAGCTGCTCTTCCTCCCGGGGAAGGACTGCCCGTTCCATGATCTCGCCATCACGGTTGACAACTCCATTGTTTCCTCCTCCCAGAGCGCTAAGATCCTTGGCGTGATCCTGGACAACACCCTGTCATTCTCAACTAACATCAAGGCGGTGGCCCGTTCCTGTAGGTTCATGCTCTACAACATCTGCAGAGTACGACCCTGCCTCACACAGGAAGCGGCGCAGGTCCTAATCCAGGCACTTGTCATCTCCCGTCTGGATTACTGCAACTCGCTGTTGGCTGGGCTCCCTGCCTGTGCCATTAAACCCCTACAACTCATCCAGAACGCCGCAGCCCGTCTGGTGTTCAACCTTCCCAAGTTCTCTCACGTCACCCCGCTCCTCCGCTCTCTCCACTGGCTTCCAGTTGAAGCTCGCATCCGCTACAAGACCATGGTGCTTGCCTACGGAGCTGTGAGGGGAACGGCACCGCAGTACCTCCAGGCTCTGATCAGGCCCTACACCCAAACAAGGGCACTGCGTTCATCCACCTCTGGCCTGCTCGCCTCCCTACCACTGAGGAAGTACAGTTCCCGCTCAGCCCAGTCAAAACTGTTCGCTGCTCTGGCCCCCCAATGGTGGAACAAACTCCCTCACGACGCCAGGACAGCGGAGTCAATCACCACCTTCCGGAGACACCTGAAACCCCACCTCTTCAAGGAATACCTAGGATAGGATAAGTAATCCTTCTCACCCCCCCCTCCCCCTTAATGATTTAGATGCACTATTGTAAAGTGGCTGTTCCACTGGATGTCAGAAGGTGAATTCACCAATTTGTAAGTCGCTCTGGATAAGAGCGTCTGCTAAATGACTTAAATGTAAATGTAAATGTAAATGTTTATGGTTCATTGAACAAACATGGGAAACAGTGTTTAAACCCTTTACAATGAAAGTCTGTGAAGTTATTTGGATTTTTACGAATTATCTTAGAAAGACAGGGTCCTGAAAAAGGGACGTTTCTTTTTTTGCTGAGTTTATGTATAGCAGCCTAGAGGTAGGTAAATGGTGGTTTGTTCCCTGTCTTCTCTCTGGTGGTGGTGAGAAATTATGAAGAACTATTAGGCTACCTGTGTGCAGTGTGGAGAATTGTCGGAGTATTGACCACTTTGGCCAATCAGAACATTGAAAAAATAAATAATTCAGCGTGTGTCAGCCTTGAGGTTACTCATAAAACACGGACCCCTCTTGTGCAGTGAAACACAGAAAGATATGTGATCACTTTGTAATGGCGACGCTGGTTTGCGGAGGACATCCAAACCAGAGTTGCCACAGCAAAGCCCAAGGAGCATGACACACTCTGGAAGTTGCTATAGCCCTGCTTGGGATATTTAGCCAACATTGCCTATTGGTTGAGAGACGGGGCTCATTCTAGCTTGGTATGTCAGGGTGGGCAATTGGAAATGTGAATTGGGCCAAATTGGAGGTCAAGTTTTAGAGATGTATGAACACACCACACCAAAAACTTTATTTTATGGCTATGCAATTCTATATGGGTATGATTTATGTTCACTACTTGGTCAATTGATTTGATAGTATTTTTAATCTATGCAAATAAATTCTATGAATTGATAGTTCACCTCTCTGTTTTCTTTTATTCTGTAATTGGGTATATTGTAACCATGTGTTCAATCAAATCAAAGTTCATTTATGATACAGACTGTAAGCTAAACAATACAATGAAAAGCCTATTCACAATAAAGCTCTCCTCGCAAACAGTGCAATGACATTAAGCTACAGTTGAAGTCGGAATTTTACATACACCTTAGCCAAATACATTTAAACTCAGTTTTTCACAATTCCTGATATTTAAATCCTAGTAAAAATTCCTTGTCTTAGGTCAGTTAGGATCACCACTTTACTTTAAGAATGTGAAATGTTAGAATAATAGTAGAGAAAATGACTTATTTCAGCTTTTATTTCTTTCATCACATTCCCAGTGCGTCAGAAGTTTACATACACTCAATTAGTATTTGGTAGCATTGACTTTAAATTGTTTAACTTGGGTCAAAAATTTCAGGCAGCCTTCCACAAGCTTCCCACAATAAGTTGGGTGAATTTTGGCACATTCCTCCTGACAGAGCTGGTGTAACTGAGTCAGGTTTGTAGGCCTCCTTGCTCACACACGGTTTTTCAGTTCTGTCCACAGATTTTCTATAGGATTGAGGTCAGAGCTTTGTGATGGCCACTCCAATACCTTGACTTTGTTGTCTTTAAGCCATTTGGCCACAACTTTGGAAGTGTGCTTGGGGTCATAGTTCATTTGGAAGACCCATTTTCGACCAAGCTTTAACTGATGTCTTGAGATGTTGCTTCAGTATGTCCACATCATTTTCCTTCCTCATCATGCCATGTATTTTGTGAAGTGCACCAGTCCCTCCTGCAGTAAAGCACCCCCACAACATGATGCAGCCACCCCCGTGCTTCATGGTTGGGATGGCGTTCTTTGGCTTGCAAGCCTCACCCTTTTTCCTCCAAACATAACGATGGTCATTATGGCCAAACAGTTCTATTTTTGTTTCATCAGACCAGAGGACATTTCTACAAAAGTATGATTTGTGTCCCCATGTGCAGTTGCAAACCGTAGTCTGGCTTTTTTATGATGGTTTTGGAGCAGTAGCTTCTTCCTTGCTGAGAGGCCTTTCAGGTTATGTCGATATAGGACTTGTTTTACTGTGGATATAGATACTTTTGTACCTGTTTCTTCCATCATCTTTACAAGGTCCTTTGCTGTTGTTCTGGGATTGATTTGCATTTTTTGCATCAAAGTACGTTATCTCTAGGAGACAGGACGCGTCTCCTTCCTGAGCGGTTTGATGGCTGCGTGGTCCCATGGTGTTTATACTATTGTTTGTACAGATGACCATGATACCTTCAGGTGTTTGGAAATTGCTCCCAAGGATGAACCAGACTTGTGGAGGTCTACAATTTTAATTCTGAGGTCTTGGCTGATTTCTTTTGATTTTCCCATGATGTAAAGCAAAGAGATACTGAGTTTGAAGGTAGGCCTTGAAATAGATCCGCAGGTATACCTCCAATTGACTCAAATTATGTCAAATAGCCTATCAGAAGCTTCTAAAGACATGACATAATTTTCTATAATTTTCCAAGCTGTTTAAAGGCACGGTCAACTTAGTGTGTGTAAACTTCTGACCCACTGGAATTGTGACACAGTGAATTATAAGTGAAATAATCTGTTTCTTCATTAAAACGTCCTTTCTGTCTTTTTCGCTTAATATGACATTTCATCAAGATCTGTTGCCTACGCCTATAATAATCATACTCATCACTTATTATTATTATTATTATTATTACTACAAATAAAATACTATTCCTTCTCACAATGGTGCTTGTTTAGTAAAGTTAGACCAGAGAATCAATGTCGAGCAAGATCACAGGATGATGAATTTTCATGTTTCATAACAGATGTGAATGTAATGCCACAGCATAGTAGGGCTGTAATGTTACTGTTACACCAAAACACCTCCTCATTTCTAATGAGATTTTAGGATGGTTAGCTGAAGCTGAATAGTCTCCCTCCCCAAAATATAATGCGCTAAACTCAACAGAGTGCACCACCAGGCAGGATACATCCTTTGATTGTAACAAAATACAAGAAAGGCTAATAGTTTGTTAACACCATCTGCTCTAATTCTTTCAGATTAATTTACTAACTTGGTGTTTGACGGTATTAAAAACATAGGCAGACGTTGCACATGTAGGATGCATTTTTTAAAGTATATATTCTATAATGATAAGCTATTAAATTGGCTACATCTGTCGGTACACACTTTGATTGAGGAATTTATAATTCAATTTCCTTTTTTTTGGGCTCCCTCATCTATTTTTTTTTGATGACATCACTGATCACAACAAACTGTTCAGCACAGTCACTAAAATAAGAAAGTCCCCAGTGTCTTAGGGTTTATTGTGGGATGAATACAGGATTATTAGAGGATCGTGTCAATGTAGCCGAGGTCAGCTACGAGGAGAGCAAAATGGTGTCGAACACCGGCCCTTTACAGTACATTCAGAAAGCATTAAATTGATTTCCCCCCTCATCAATCTACAAACAATACCCCATAAAGACAAAGCTAAACCATTTTTAAAATGTGTTTTTTTTTGCAAATGTCTTACAAATAAAAAACTGGAATATCTCATTTACATAAGTATTCAGACGCTTTCCTCAATACTTTGTTGAAGCACCTTTAGCAAAGATTACAGCCTCAAGTCTTTATGGGTATGACACAACAAAATTGGCACACCTGTATTTGGGGAGTTTCTCCAATTATTCTCTGCACATCCTCTCAAACTCTGTCAGGTTGGATGGGGAGCGTTGCTGCACAGCTATTTTCAGGTCTTTCCAGAGATGTTCGATTGGGTTCATGTCCGGGCTCTGGCAGGGCCACTCAGTCTGAGGTCCTGAGCACAGGTTTTCATCAAGGATCTCTCTGTACTTTGCTCCGTTCATCTTTCCCTCGATCCTGACTAGTCTCCCAGTCCCTGCCGCTGAAAAACATCCCCACAGCATGATGCTGCCACCACCATGCTTCACCGTGGAATGGTGCCAGGTTTCCTCCAGATGTGATGCTTGGCATTCAGGCCAGAGAGTTCAATCTTGGTTTCATCAGATCAGAGAATCTTGTTTCTCATGATCTGAGCGTCCTCATTTGGCAAACTCCAAGCGGGCTGTCATGTGCCTTTTACAGAGGAGTCGCTTCCGTCTCACCACTCTACCATAAAAGCCTGATTGGTGGAGTGGAGTGCTGCAGAGATTGTTGTCTTTCTGGAAAATTCTCCCATCTCCACATAGAAACTCTGGAGCTCTGTCAGAGTGACCATCAGGTCCTTGGTCACCTCCCAGACCAAGGCCCTTTTCTCCTGATTGCTCAGCCAGCTCTAGGAAGAGTCTTGGTGGTTCCAAACTTCTTCCATTTAAGAATGATGGAGGCAACAGGGTCCTTGGGGACCTTCAATGCTGCCGACATTTTTTGGTATACTTCACCAGATCTGTGCCTTGACACAATCCTGTCTCAGAGCTCTACGTACAATTAATTTGACCTCATTGCTTGGTTTTTGCTCTGACTTGCACTGTGGAACCTTATTTAGACAGGTCTGTGCCTTTCCAAATCATGTCCAATCAATTGAATTTACCACAGGTGGACTCCAGTCACGTCGTATAAACATCTCAATGATGATCAATGGAAACAGGATGCACCTGAGCTCAATTTCGAATCTCATCATGAAGGGTCTGAATACATACAGTATGTAAATAAGTTTTTTCTGTTTTTAGATTGAATCATTTTGCAAAAATGTATAAAAACCTGTTTTCATCTTGTCATTATGGGGTATTGTGTGTAGATTATTATTAATGAGGATGTGTGATTTATTTAATCCATTTTAGAATCAGGTCATAACGTAACGAAATGAAGAAAAAGTCAAGGGGGCTGAATACTTTACGAATGCGCTATACATCAATGGATTATGCTACTCAGTCTCATTATACAACTTACATGCCATTTTAGTAAATGTAGTAAATACCACTGTAGTAATAGAAATGTTGAGAAAGAGGTCATGTTTTGAAGTGGATTCCATAGCTCAGGTTTTACTATGTTTTGTGGTGTGGATTAGCCATTTCTGACATACTGTACATCATGTACTGTATATGTACTGTACCTCATGTACTGTGGATGTACTGTACATCATGTACTGTAGATGTACCATACATTATACTTCCTTACAGTCAAAGTGCCTCAACAGTATTGACTTTTTAGCTAGTCAGTCATCAGCACTCACTATCAGTGTCTGTAAAGCCATCATATTACGCTCGAACACTGACGAAGCTCTCACCATTGAATCAATCTCTAGAGATCCTGGTGCTTGGCTTTTAGCTGCACCTTGATACAGCTTTAAACCAAACAAAGGCTCAGGAATAAAAGGCTTGTGAGGAACCATGCACTGTAAATCTCTAATTCTGTTAGTGCTGCTCCGGCTCTCTCTCTCTCTCTCTCTTCACCCCCTTTGTTACACGACACATGTCTAATTGCCATAAAGCAAGTTGATAGAATGGTAATATAAATGAGAGAGCATGGTCATCTAAGGATCTGTCTTCATTAGGATCTGAGGAGAAAGTTTCTATTAGTTTTCTATCAAGATGGGATGACCGCGTGTATGAAATTACACTTCACAATACAAAGCACTGGCGGCCCAAGAGCTCTGAGCTGGGCCCAATGGAGGATGAACATCCTTAATCAACGGGAGGGGAGTACCAGTGACAGGGCACTATGATCTCTCCCCATGTCACAATCCAGGAGATTATTGCTAGCTTCCTGACACTTCCTCTACAACACTGAGGGGAGGGGAGGAGGGCACCTCTTCTTTTCGCTCCTTTCTTTTTCCTCTTTCATTTCAGACATCTTCTCCACATTAAGGTCATTTTCTTATTTTCTTATCTGCCGGCGTGATGCATATTTCTTTCTTCATTCAAGGCGAGGACACAGGTGGAGCAGGCCTCCGGAGGGCCACATGCTTAACTGGCCTGTTAGGACAAATTATGATTATAATTAGTCTGTGAGTTTTCTGAGGATCTGAGGATGTTTTAAAACAAATGGGCTCATTTTGCTCCAGTTAAGAGTCATAAGCTAAGACATTAGAAAGAGATGATTCACAAGGAGAAAAAAACATGAATGCATGTTTTTTCCCCCTATGAAATATCCATCTGTTGCTCTTGTTGTTTTCCCCATGCAGCTTTTTTTTATTCATTCTATTTGCCACCAGGACATTATTTCACAATTATCATACAGCTGTCTGTCTGTTGGTCCTTTTCTACCCATGATCAAAAGCCCATTAGTTTGAGTAAGTCAGCTGCCATTATCAGAGTGTACAATATAAACACAGGTTTTTGTTTGTATTACTCACCCGGCAGCTAAAAAACGGGGCCTGCAGAGTGAAAAAGATCTTTATCTCTGACCTGATTCTAAGAGTGACCTAAATAATGATCACCCTATTTCTAAACTTTAATGCCTAGCTAAAATATTACAATCCTTGATTAATTCTCAGCTAAGATCTTTCTTATCTTTTAAATGTATTCTAAATGTACATCAGTCAGGTTAAAGACCAGGTCATAGCACTATCTCGGCTGCATCGCTAGTTTTAAAGTATGTGCTTAACTGCATGGATAAAAGGCAACCTTGTGCTGCCCTCTTCATTGACCTGTCAAAGGCTTTCAATACTCTTGACCACTTGTTGCTAATTCAGAGGCTTTCCACAATTAGCCGAGATCAGGCTGTATGTAACTGGTTACAAAATGACTTGACAGATAGAACTCAATGTGTATGTACTGATGGTGTTCAAATCAGGTTTCCTGGATGTTACGAAAGGTGTCCCACACGGGTTGATTCTGGGTCCTGTACTTTTTACTGTTAACATTAACAATATCGACATGTCTGTAAAAAAATGTAACCTGCACTTGTATGCCAATGATACTGTTTCGTATGCTATTGCCCCCACGGTTGACCAGGCTCTATCTGAACATTGGTGCCTTCATTGTATTACAGAGAAACGTTGTTGACTTGAAATTGGTATTGAATGCAGGTAAAACTAGGTATATGTTGTTCTCTAGAGGGTCATAAAAATAACTCTGATGATTTAAGCATATGCACTTTGGATGGTGCTTACACATATCTGGGAATCTGGATACATGAAAATTGATGAGTTAGTAAAGAAGCTGAAAAATAAATGGGCTACTTCTATAGAAATAGGTCCTGCCTCTCGCTAAATAGCAAAAAGCAGATTATTCAGTCGACGTTCCTATCGGTCCTAGACTATAGCAGCACCATCTATGTGAACGCTGCTGCCACTTCATCAAAGCCTTTAGATGCAGTTCATCATAGCACTGTGCTTTATTATGGGCAACACTTTTAGTACTCATCACTGCAGTCTCTACCAGAAAGTTGGTTGGTTGTCATTGATGTCACGTAGGTTAATACATGCCTATGTTTTCATTTATTAAGCCCTTTTACAAGAAGTCTCACTGTACCTTACAAAATTACCACACCCGGTCTCATGGATGGTTAGCTCTGGAAATCCTGTGGTGTCTTCAACATGTTCTTAAATGTGATGTTGTGGTGCCTCTATGTGACGACCCTCCAACTCTGTCTGCCGTATTCTGTCTTTGTTCTTGTTTCCTTGTTAGGATGCCGGTGGGCGGAGTTGGGGAGGGTCGTCAGCTACATGGGAAACACCTGGGCCAGGTGTTTCCCAGGATAAATAGACCTCTTCCACATTCTTGGAAGAGACTCTCTCCATGCAGACACCTTTGTAGATTGTGGTTCTTGGTGGCCTTTTGTTTGTTTGCATTGGCACCTTTCAACACCTTGCATTATCACATTCATGCATGCAAAACACTCACTTACACTACTGATTACTGATTACACACACCATTGTATATTTTCCTTAGTTGCTTTAGTTAATAAATATATATTTTGTTACTCCTTATCTCCACTTTGTCTCCCTTTGTTACGGGCTTTGAGCCGGTTCGTGACACTCTAGGACAATTCAGAATGCTGACTGAGGACCTTATTACTGATGAATGTGTTTTTTTTTATGACCATGTTCTTCTTTCTACTTGCATTTAGCATTCATATTGATGTGTGTATTTTCTGTAATTTAGTGCTCATCTGTATAAGAGACCTTGGTCTCAGTATGACCCCCTGATAAAATAAAGTTTTTTATAAAAGAGAGCTTTAGAATTCTAGAAATTCTGAAATTCAACATCTGAAACATTATCATTCAAACCACCTAGGTACTGTATATCTGAGAAATATGGCCTGGTCTTCATTATTGCCAAAACGTATTTAGATGAGGATTGCATCAGAGAATGCTGGTGTCAGTTCTACTCCTCCCTCCACCAGCCTCCACTGGATTGCATGTAGACCTATTGCTCTTTGGGTGGGTGGGAGGGATCAAGAGCAGTCCCATCATTTAGGGGGCCATCACCTCAGAATGCAAGTCCAGCACTGTTAGCACAAACACAGTTTGCCCAGCTGTTGTTGATCCATCCAGTGCCAAGGTGCCAGGTTCACCATCGGAGCTCAGTGGGTCCTCTACCATCCCCTCCTTGACGGGGCACAGGCTGATAATTAACATGATTAATGGCGCTGGTTCACGGTGGCAGCACTAGCAGTTGAGGTAATTAACAAATGAGTGGGCAAATACTTCCATCTTGCTTTCAAATGAGAGGGATGCTAATTGTCCAACACAATGTTTAATGTTGGTATGAACTGATTACCGGGTTCCCATGCAGATGGGTGGGCACCACGGGCATGCCAGTGTGTACCCTCTGTTCACTGTTTGAGAAGATACTGTATGTTCCTGCCAAAAGCCTGAGTGAGGGAATAGGACAAACATAGACCCTGTTTCACAGACCAAGAGTGAGGGCCTTAAGCCTGGACTGAAGACTGTTTTAGAGAACCTGAGAACCTGGTTGGGGTATCTCAAGCATAGCATATATAGGCTAAAAGCATGATGTATGATATGAAAATGTTAAAGACAGAGGGAAGAGTGAGCTGTGTATTGGCATCTTATGTCTCTCCCAAGCATGTAGTGTCTGGCTTACCAAAAGCTACATTAGCTAGCCTTCATTGAGGGGTATCTCCCTGTAGGCTGTTGCAGGACCCATTGCATATTCTAGTTGTTGCCAGGGGGTTACGTAATGAGAGCTGCCTTCTGAGGTTGTGCTGAAGTGAAGTGGGGGACCCTGTACTCTCGTCTGATTAAGTGACAAGAAAGAGGGCCCAGGGTTATGAAGAGTGAGCAATGAATTCTACATACTAAGAGTTTCATACCAAGACAATATACAGTTGAAGTCGGAAGTTTACATACGCCTTAGCCAAATATATTTAAACTCAGTTTTTCACAATTCCTGACATTTAATCCAGATAAAACATTGGGCGATTCCCTGATCCACCTCTACGCAGACGACACCATTCTGTATACTTCCGGCCCTTCCTTGGACACTGTGCTATCTAACCTCCAAACGAGCTTCAACGCCATACAACATTCCTTCCGTGGCCTCCAACTGCTCTTAAACGCTAGTAAAACCAAATGCATGCTTTTCAACCGTTCGCTGCCTGCACTAGTAAAACTGACTATCCTACCGATCCTCGACTTTGGCGATGTCATCTACAAAATAGCTTCTAATACTCTACTCAGCAAACTGGATGCAGTTTATCACAGTGCCATCCGTTTTGTTACTAAAGCACCTTATACCACCCACCACTGCGACCTGTATGCTCTAGTCGGCTGGCCCTCGCTACATATTCGTCGCCAGACCCACTGGCTCCAGGTCATCTACAAGTCCATGCTAGGTAAAGCTCCGCCTTATCTCAGTTCACTGGTCACGATGGCGACACCCACCTGTAGCACGCGCTCCAGCAGGTGTATCTCACTGATCATCCCTAAAGCCAACACCTCATTTGGCAGCCTTTCGTTCCAGTTCTCTGCTGCCTGTGACTGGAACGAATTGCAAAAATCGCTGAAGTTGGAGACTTTTATCTCCCTCACCAACTTTAAACATCTGCTATCTGAGCAGCTAACCGATCGCTGCAGCTGTACATAGTCTATCACTAAATAGCCCACCCAATTTACCTACCTCATCCCCATACTGTTTATATTTATTTACTTTTTCTGCTCTTTTGCACACCAGTATCTCTACCTGTACATGACCATCTGATCATTTATCAGTCCAGTGTTAATCTGCAAAATTGTAATTATTTGCCTACCTCCTCATGCCTTTTGCACACAATGTATATAGACTCTCTTTTTTCTTTTTTTTCTACTGTGTTATTGGCTTTTTAATTGTTTACTCCATGTGTAACTCTGTGTTGTCTGTTCACACTGATATGCTTTATCTTGGCCAGGTCGCAGTTGTAAATGATAACTTGTTCTCAACTAGCCTACCTGGTTAATTAAAGGTGGGGAAAAAAATAAATAAAAGAAATCCCTGTTTTAGGTCAGTTAGGATCAGCACCTTATTTTAAGAATGTGAAATGTCAGATTAATAGTAGCGAGAATGATTTATTTCAGCTTTTATTTCTTTCATCACATTCCCAGTGGGTCAGAAGTTGACATACACTCAATTAGTATTTGGTAGTATTAGCTTTAAATTGTTTAACTTGGGTCAAACGTTTCGGGCAGCCTTCCACAAGCTTCCCACAATAAGTTAGGTGAATTTTGGCCCATTCCTCCTGACAGAGCTAATGTAACTGAGTCAGCTTTGTAGGCCTCCTTGCTCGCACACGCTTTTTCAGTTCTACCCACAAATGTTCTATAGGATTGAGGTTAGGGCTTTGTGATGGCAACTCCAATACCTTGACTTTGTTATCCTTAAGCCATTTTGCCACAACTGTGGAAGTATGTTTGGGGTCATTGTCCGTTTGGAAGACCCATTTGTGACCAAGCTTTAACTTCCTGACTGATGTCTTGAGATGTTGCTTCAATATATCCTCATGATTTTCCTGCCTCAAGTGCACCAGTCCTTCCTGCAGCAAAGCACCCCCACAACATGATGCTGCCACCCTCGTGCCTCACGGATGGGATGGTGTTCTTCGGCATGCAAGCCTCTCCTTTTTTCCTCCAAACATAACGATGGTCATTATGGTGAAACAGTTCTATTTTTTTTAATCAGACGAGAGGACATTTCTACAAAAAGTACAATCTTTGTCCCCATATGCAGTTGCAAACCGTAGTCTGGCATTTTTTATGGTGGTTTTGGAGCAGTGGCTTCTTGCTTGCTGAGTGGCCTTTCAGGTTATGTCGATATAGGACTCGTTTAACTGTGGATATAGATACTTATGTACCTGTTTTCTGCAGCATCTTCACAAGGTCCTTTGCTGTTATTCTGGGATTGATTTGCACATTTCGCACTAAAGTACGTTCATCTCTAGGAGACAGAACGCGTCTCCTTCCTGACCGGTATGACGGCTGCGTGGTCCCATGGTGTTTATACTTGCGTACTATTGTTTGTACAGATGAACATGGCACCTTCAGGCATTTGGAAATTGCTCCCAAGGATGAACCAGAGTTGCGGAGGTCTACATTTTTTTTCCCGAGGTCTTGGCTGATTTCTTTGGATTTTCCCATAATGTCAAGCAAAGAGGAACTGAGTTGGAAGGTAGGCATTGAAATGCATCCACAGGTACACCTCCAATTGACTCAAATTATGTTAATTAGCCTATCAGAAGCTTCTAAAACCATGACATAATTTTCTGGAATTTTCCAAGCTGTTTCAAGGCACAGTCAACATAGTGTATGTAAACTTCTGACCCACTAGAATTGTGATACAGTTAATTATAAGTGAAATAATCAGTCTGTAAATTATTGGTGGAAGAATTACTTGTCATGCGCAAAATAGATGTCCTAACCTACTTGCCAAAACTATAGTTTGTTAGCAAGAAATTTGTGGAGTGGTTGAAAAACAAGTTTTAATGACTCCAGCCTAAGTGTATGTTACGCTTGTCGAAATGATCGGACCAAGGTGCAGCGTGGAAGGCGTACATTTTCTCTTTATTAAAAATGAACACCTACAAACAACAAAAGGAAAACAAATGTAACGTTCGGTAGGCTACACAGAGCTGTGCAAAAACAACATCCCACAAAACTAAGGTGGCAAAACAGGCTAGACCGCTGTCCCTGATTGAGAACCATAACATAGAAACAAAGAACAATAGAATTTCCCACTGAGTCATACCCTGACCAACCAAACATAGAGAATAAAAATATCTATACGGTCAGAGTACCCCCCCCCGCAAACCTGACACTATAGGGGAGGGTCCGGTTGGGCATCTATCCTGGTGGCGCCTCTGGTGCGGGGACCCTCGTCGCCGACCCCGGACTGGGGACCCTCGCTGCAGGGCCCGGACTGGGGACCCTCGCTGCAGGCTCCGGACTGGGGACCCTCGCTGCAGGCTCCGGACTGGAGACCCTCGCTGCAGGCCCCGGACTGGAGACCCTCACTGCAGGCTCCGGACTGGGGACCCTCGCTGCAGGCCCCGGACTGGGGACCCTCGCTGCAGGCCCCGGACTGCGGACCCTGGCTGCAGGCTCCGGACTGGAGAATATTGCTGCAGGCTCCGGACTGACCCGTGGAGCAGGCACAGGACTCATCAGGCTGGGGAGACCCACTGGAGATCTGGTCCGTGGAGCAGGCACAGGATGAACCGGGCTGTGGGGGAGCACTGGAGATCTGGTGCTTATCCTTGGCACCACTCTTCCAGGCTGAATGCCCACTTTAGACCGGCACCTCCAGAGCGCAGGCACAGGTCGAACCGGGCTGTGGGGGAGCACTGGAGTTTTGGTGCTTAGAACTTGCACCGCTCCTCGTGGCTGAATGCCCACTTTAGCCAGGCACGTGCGGAGCACAGGCACATGACACACTAAGCTGTCACAGCGCACCGGAGATCAAGAGCGCTGAGCTGGCACAATTTTCCCTGGGTGGATGCCCACTCTAGCGTGGCACTTGCGGAGAGCTGGCTCCGAGCGCACCGGGCAGTGCACGTGCACTGGATACACCGTGCGCTTCACCGCATAACACGGTGCCTGATCAGTACCACGCTCCTTTTTTTCTTTTTTTTCTATGAATTTTTACCCCTTTTTCTCCCCAATTTCGTGGTATCCAATTGTTGTAGTAGCTACTATCTTGTCTCATCGCTACAACTCCCGTACGGGCTCGGGAGAGATGAAGGTTGAAAGTCATGCGTCCTCCGATACACAACCCAACCAGCCGCACTGCTTCTTAACACAGCGCACATCCAACCCGGAAGCCAGCCGCACCAATGTGCCGGAGGAAACCATGTACCTGGCAACCTTGGTTAGCGCGCACTGCGCCCGTCCCGCCACAGGAGTCGCTGGTGCGGGATGAGACAAGGACATCCCTACCGACCAAGCCCTCCCTAACCCGGACGACGCTAGGCCAATTGTGCGCCGCCCCACGGACCTCGGTTACGACAGAGCCTGGGCGCGAACCCAGAGTCTCTGATGGCACAGCTGACGCTGCGGTACAGCGCCCTTAACCACTGCGCCACCCGGGAGGCCCTAGTACCACGCTCCTTGCCATGAGCATGGGGAGTTAGCTCTGCCAACCTCCCCGTGTGCCCCCCCACCAAATATTTTTTAGAGTGGCTTCTCAGGCTTCCATCGATGACTTGCCTCCTCATATCGTCGCCGCTCCTCTATTCTCCAGCCTGCGTCCAGGGTCCTTTACCGTCCAGGATCTCCTCCCACGTCCACTTGTCCTGTCCACACTTCTTGGTCCTTCTTTGGTTGCATGTTCTGTTACGTTCATTGAAATGATCGGACCAAGGTGCAGCGTGGTAGGCGTACATTTTATCTTTATTAAAAATGAACACCTAAAAACAACAAAAGGAAAACTAACGTAACGTTCAGTAGGCTACACAGAGCTGTACAATAACAACATCCCACAAAACTAAGGTGGCAACACAGGCTGCCTAAGTATGATTCTCAATCAGAGACAACGATTGACAGCTGTCCCTGATTGAGAACCATAGCCGGCCAAAACCTAGAAATAAAGAACATCGAGTTTCCCAGCCAAGTCACACCCTGACCAACCAAACATAGAGAATAAAAAGATCTCTACAGTCAGGGTGTGACAGTGTATGTAAACTTACGTCTTATATCACTTTATATCACTTTTCAGAAATGTTGGTAAATTAGCTTTTATTGTTTAAAGAACCTATTAAAGAGATTGGTGTGTTTTTTCACTATCATGGCATGGGATTGTTCAATAGCAGATATTAATAACAATATTTGTTTGAAATCTAACACTTGATGGTTTCATTTCAGAGACAAAAATAGTCATGTTTTGTTGCAAAAACCTATATTTCCGCCACACTCTCTGAGAAATAAGTATTTCTGCTAGGACGTTTTACACAGTCAATTGTGTTGAATAACTATATTTTTTATAAAGAACTATAGAAATTATACATTTGTGACTTCCATATAAAAATAAATACATGAATCATCACAGTAATATGAGATCTGTATGTAAAATATTTACATTTTATATTTTGACATGTATCAGATTTGAGTTCTATGTAGAACCCTTTACACAGAGGGTTCTACATGGAACTCAAAATAGTTCTACCTGGAACCGAAAAGGGTTCTCTATGGGGACAGTCAAATAACCCTTTTTTTTCTCCAGGTAGAGGGATGGGATGGCCAGGAACAGTGTCAGGGCTGTGGGAGCCAAAGCAGCTTGTCTTGTTGTCTCAGCCTGGCTGAACCTTAATGCCCGGAGCGATCCAAAATGGCAGGACAGTTACACCCTGCCTCAACAATAGTCAGACATCTAGCAAACAGGGCAGGATTACTCATTTTAAAACGTTAATTGGTAGGTAGCACAGTTCTGCTCAGTGGTCTTTGTCTGTGGTGGCACCCTCGGCAGTGCTGAATTACATTGTTTCGAGGTATAATGGAGATGAGTTCACCTCACAGTGGTCAGATTAGCTAAGTGTTTGTACCAGTTGAAAAGGGATGGAAAAAAAGCTAACACATGAAACTCTTTCTCCTAACCGTATGTTACCTTTTGGCTCTGTCCTCAATGTCTAATTTGCTTTTTAAGAAACAGCAGGTAAAAATCTGTCCCATAGTGTTGTCAATAACAATGTTCTCCCAATGCAGTCAGACCTTGAACACGTAGGTGATCTATAACCATATTAACCCTCTGAAGCTTCAGTTATTGGTCATTCCCAGCATTGATATTCTGGACAGTGTTGGAGATGTGCTGGTGGAGGACTCAGTCATCCCACTCTGGCCCTCTCCTCTCCTCCTCTGGTCACTTCTCTACGTCTGACTGAGGTCTTGGTGGGTAAGCAGCAGCTCCCCGCATCAGGAGCTAGATCAGAGCCTAGCTGTGAGCGCCAGGATATATCCTCTGCTTTGAAGCTTGGAGGGCTGTGCAGAGCTCACCCAACTGCCAGTTTAATGAATTGCCACAAAGACACAGCTATTTGCTGGGCTTAAAGTTGAGAGAGCAAAAGGGACTGTTCTTTCTCATTCTCTTGCAATGCCTCCATCTCTTTCATTCTCTCTGTCCATGTAGTTTCAGGAATTCATTTGTTCTCTCACTGTGTGTTATTGAGAGACTAAAAGAAAGTCACAAAATGTGTGATTTAGCAACTTGAATATGATCTCATGAGATAATGTCTCACAGCCCCAGGGTCTGGAATAGAATAACATATAGAGAAGTGCCATTGCACGAAGACATAAAGAAGACATACAGGCAACAATCAAGGGAATAGCCTAGCAACAGCCAACGTTTTAGCCAAGTGGATCGATGGATCACCTTCATGTGCAAATCCAATGAAGGCTGTGTGTGCGTGCATGCGTGTGTGTGTGTATGTTTGGTATGTCTGACAAATAAACGTGAAGTCCATCTGCGCTCGACCACTCCAATTATGTTTTAACAGCTGAAAGGTGAGGTCACAGGACAGACAAACCTCTAAATTGAATCCAATGCAAAAATGCCATGGTAACAGGCAATTAACATACTGTGTTCCCTAATTAACCACCCTCTACAGAAAGCCCAAATAACAAAAGCCTGACGCACTTCAATGAGTTGTCAGCACGGTGTCTCAGGTAATGAATCACCTTCCCTCTCTGAACAGATGATCTCTCTCTCTCTCTCTTCCGATCATCTCTCTCTCTCTTCCGATCATCTCTCCCTCTCTTCCGATCATCTCTCTCAATTAAAATAAATTTCAATTAAATTACAATTCTATTTAAGGGCTTTATTGGCATGGGAAACATATGTTAACATTGCCAAAGCAAGTGAACTAGATAATAAACAAAAGTGAAATAAACAATACAAATTACCAGTGGTGGGACACAATGCAGATAGCCCGGTTAGCCAATGTGCGGGAGCACTGGTTGGTCGGCCCAATTGAGGTAGTATGTACATGAATGTATAGTTAAAGTGACTATGCATATATGATATACAGAGAGTAGCGGCAGCGTAAAAAGAGGGGTTGGGGGGTTGGGGAGGGGGACACAATCCAAATAGTCCGGGTAGCCATTTCATTACCTGTTCAGGAGTCTTATGGATTGGGGGGTAAAAACTTTTGAGAATCCTTTTTGTCCTAGACTTGGCACTCTGGTACCGCTTACCATGCGGTAGTGGAGAGAACAGTCTATGACTGGGGTGGCTGGGGTCTTTTACAATTTTTAGGGCCTTCCTCTGACACCACCTGGTGTAGAGGTACTGGATGGCAGGCAGCTTAGCCCCAGTGATGTACTGGGCCATACGCACTACCCTATGTAGTGCCTTGCGGTCAGATGTTGAGCAATTGCCGTACCAGGCAGTGATGCAACCAGTCAGGATGCTCTTGATGTTGCAGCTGTAGAACCTTTTGAGGATCTCAGGACCCATGTCAAATCTTTTTAGTTTCCTGAGGGGGAATAGGCTTTGTCGTGCCCTCTTCACGACTGTCTTGGTGTGTTTGGACAATTCTAGTTTGTTGTTGATGTGGACACTAAGGAACTTGAAGCTCTCAACCTGCTCCACTACAGTCCCGTCGATGAGAATGGGGGTGTGCTCGGGCCTCCTTTTCCTGTAGTCCATAATCATCTCCTTAGTCTTGGTTATGTTGAGGGATAGATTGTTATTCTGGAACCACACGGCCAGGTCTCTGACCTCCTCCCTATAGGCTGTCTCGTCGTTGTCTGTGATCAGGCCTACCACTGTTGTGTCATCTGCAAACTAAATTATGGTGTTGGAGTCGTGCCTGGCCATGCAGTCGTGGGTGAACAGGTAGTACAGGAGGGGACTGAGCACGCACCACTGTGGAGCTCCAGTGTTGAGAATCAGTGTGGCAAATGCCTGGGGGCGGCCCATCAGGAAGTCCAGGATCCAGTTGCAGAGGGAGGTGTTTAGTCCCAGGATCCTTAGCTTAGTCATGAGCTTTGAGGGTACTATGGTGTTGAACGCTGTAATCAATGAATAGCATTTACACATAAGTGTTCCTTTTGTCCAGGTGGGAAAGGGCAGTGTGGATTGCAATAGAGATTGCATCATCTGTGGATCTGTTTGGGCGGTATGCAAATTAAGGTGGGTCTAAGGTTTCTGGGATAATGGTGTTGATGTGAGCTATCACCAACCTTTCAAAACACTTCATGACTACGGACGTGAATGCTACGGGTCTGTAGTCATTTAGGCAGGTTGCCTTTGTTCTTGGGCACAGGGACTATGGTGGTCTGCTTGAAACATGTTGGTATTATAGACTCAATCAGGGACTTGTTGAAAATGTCAGTGAAGACACCTGCCAGTTGATCAGCACATGCCCAGAGCACACGTCCTGGTAATCCATCTGGCCCCGCAACCTTGTGTATGTTGACCTGTTTATAGGTCTTACTCATGTCGGCTATGGAGAGCGGGATCCCATAGTCATCCTGAACAGCTGATGCTCTCAGGCATGCCTCAGTGTTGCTTGCCTCGAAGCGAGCATAAAAGTGATTTAGCTCGTCTGGTAGGCTTGTGTCACTGGGCAGCTCGCAGCTGTGCTTCCCTTTGTAGTCTGTAATAGTTTGTAAGCCCTGCCACATCTGACAAGCATCGGAGCTGGTGTAGTACGATTCAATCTTAGCCCTGTATTGACGCTTTGCCTGTTTGATGGTTCGTTGCAGGGCATAGCAGGATTTCCAGGTTAGAGTCCAGCACCTTGAAAGCAGCAGCTCTACCCTTTAGCTCAGTGCGAATGTTGCCTGTAATCCATGGCTTCTGGTTGGGGTATGTACAGTGCCTTGCGAAAGTATTCGGCCCCCTTGAACTTTGCAACCTTTTGCCACATTTCAGGCTTCAAACATAAAGATATAAAACTGTATTTTTTTGTGAAGAATCACCAACAAGTGGGACACAATCATGAAGTGGAACGACATTTATTGGATATTTCAAACTTTTTTAACAAATCAAAAACTGAAAAATTGGGTGTGCAAAATTATTATATAAATGTCGTTCCACTTCATGATTGTGTCCCACTTGTTGTTGATTCTTCACAAAAAAATACAGTTTTATATCTTTATGTTTGAAGCCTGAAATGTGGCAAAAGGTTGCAAAGTTCAAGGGGGCCGAATACTTTCGCAAAGCACTGTACGTACCGTCCCTGTGGGGATGACGTCCTCAATGCACTTATTGATAAAGCCAGTGGCTGATGTGGTGTACTCCTCAATGCCATCAGAAGAATCCCGGAACATGCTCCAGTCTGTGATAGCAAAGCAGTCCTGTAGTTTAGCATCTGCTTCATCTGACCATGTTTTTATAGACCGAGTCACTGGTGCTTCCTTCTTTAATTTTTGCTTGTACATAGTCTAAGCCTTCCTTATTAAGTTTGGGTCAGTCACAGTGGTCAGGTATTCTTCCACTGTGGACTCTCTGTTTAGGGCCAAATTGCATTCGAGTTTGCTCTGTTTTTTTGTTCATTCTTTCCAATGTGTCAAGTAACTATCTTTTTGTTTTCTCATGATTTGGTTGGGTTTAATTGTGTTGCTGTCCTGGGGCACTGTGGGGTCTGTTTGTGTTTGTGAACAGAGACCCAGGACCAGCTTGCTTAAAATGTCTTTGGGGTAGGGGCAGTATTGGGAATTTTGTATGAAAAGTGTGCCCAAATTAAGCTGCCTGCTACTCAGCCATAAAAGCTAGAATATGCATATAATTAGTAGATTTGGATAGACAACACGCAAAAGTTTCTAAAACAGTTTGAATGATGTCTGTGAGTATAACAAAACTCATATGACAGGCAAAAACCTGAGAAAAAATCCAACCCGGAAGTGGGAAATCTGAGGTTTGTAGTTTTTGAACTCAGACCTTATCAAATACACAGTGGGATATTGGTAATTTTGCACTTCCTAAGGCTTCCACTAGATGTCAACAGACTTTAGAAACTTCTTTGATGGTTCTACTATAAAGGAGGGGGGTGAGATGGGATTGAGTTAAAGGTCTGCCAGCAGCCACAAGCTCAGTCTCGCCCGCTCACGTGAAAGGTAGCTGCGTTCCACTTCATTTCTGAAGACAAATTAATTCTCCGATTGGAACATTATTGAAGATATATGTTAAAAACATCCTAAAGATTGATTCCATACTTCGTTTGACGTGTTTCTTCGGCCTGTATCGGAACCTTTTTGACTTTTCGTCTGAAACTAGTGAACGCGCTTCATGAATGTGGATTACTGGACTGAACACGCTAACAAAAGGAGCTATTTTGACATAAATGATGGACATTATCGAACAAAACAAACATTTATTGTTGAACTGGGATTCCTGGAAGTGCATTCTGATGAAGATCATCAAAGGTAAGTGAATATTTATAATGCTATTCTGACTGATGTTGACTCCACAACATGGCGGATATATGTATGGGCTCTGAACACTGTACTCAGATTATAGCATGGTGTGCTTTTTTGGTAAATTTAAAAAAAAATCTGACACAGTGGTTGTATTAAGGAGAAGTGTATCTATATACATGCATAATAGTTGTATCTTTTATCAATGTTTATTATGAGTATTTCTGTGAATTGATGTGGCTCTCTGCAAAATCACCGGATGTTTTGGAACTACTGAACGTAACGCACCAATGTAAACTCTGATTTTTGGAGATAAATATGAACTTTACCGAACAAAACATACATGTATTGTGTAACATGAAATCCTATGAGTGTCATCTGATGAAGATCATCAAAGGTTAGTGATTAATTTTATCTATATTTCTGCTTTTTGTGACTCCTCTCTTTGGTTGGAAAATGGCTTTCTGTGACTAGTTGCTGACCTAACATAATGATATGTTGTGCTTTCCCCGAAAAGTGTCTTTGAAATCGGAAACTGTGGTTGGATTAACGACAAGTTTATCTTTAAAATGGTGTAAAATACTTCTATGTTTGAGGAATTTTAATTCTGGGATTTCTGTTGTTTTGATTTTGGCGCCCTAGAGTTTCATTGGCTGTTTCACTGGGACTCTTCCTCAGGTTCATGGCTTTGTTATGGAAGGTTTTGGAATCACTTCCTTTTATGTGGTTGTTGAATTTAAAGTATCTTTTCTGAATTTTGATCATTAGCAAGTGTCAGTCTAATTCTGCTTTGCATGCATTATTTGGTATTTTACATTGTACACAAAGGATGTCACAAAATGTCACACAACCATAAAGGGCAGTGGGTTCTATAACTGATTTAAGTATTTTTAGCCAGATCCTAATTGGTATGTCGAATTTGATGTTCCTTTGATAGCATAGAAGGCCCTTCTTTCCTTTTTTTCTCAGCTTATTCACAGCTTTGTGGAAGTTACTTGTGGCACTGATTTTTAGGACGAGGTATGTATCATTTTGTGTGTGTTCTAGGGCAACGGTGTCTAGATGAATTTGTATTTGTGGTCCTGGACACTGGACCTTTTTTGGAGCACCATTATTTTTGGTCTTACTCAGATTTAGGTCTGACAGAATCTGTGCAGAAGATCTTGTTAGATATTACTGCATGGTCGGAGCTAGAAGCACAAGCATTTCGCTACACTCACATTAACATCTGCTAACCATGTGTATGTGACAAATAACATTTAATATGATTTGTGAGGTGCTGCTGTAGGCCCTCCTTGGTTGTGGACAGAAGCACCTAATCATTAGCAAACAGTACACATTTGACTTTAGATTCTAGTAGGGTGAGGCCGGGTGCTGCAGACTGTTCTAGTGCCCTCGCCAATTCGTTGATATATGTTGAAAAGGGTGGGACTTAAGCTGCATCCCTGTCTCACTGCACGGCTTTGTGGAAAGAAATGTGTGTTTTTTTTTTACTGCACACTTGTTGTTTGTGTACATGGATTTTATAATGTTGTATGTTTTTTCCACCAACACCACTTTCCACCAATTTGTATAGCAGACCCTCATGCCAAATTCAGTCGAAATCTTTTTTGAAATTGCATGAGAAGACTTTGCCTTTGTTTTGGTTTGTTTGTCAATTAGGGTGTGCAGGGTGAATACGTGGTCTGTTGTACGGTAATTTGGTAAAAAGCCGATTTGACATTTGCTCAAAAACAATTTTCACTGAGGAAATGTACGAGTCTGCTGTTAATGATAATGCAGAGGATTTTCCCAAGGTTGCTGTTGACGCATATCCCACGGTAGTTATTGGTATCAAATGTGTCTCCACTATTGTGGATTGGGGTGATCAGCCCTGGGTTCCAAATATTGTGAAGATGCCAGAGCAAAAGATGATGTTAAAGATTTTAAGTTTAGCCAATTGTAATTTTCAGTCTGTATATTTTATAATTTCATTGAGGATACCATCAACACCGCAGGCCTCTTGCTCTCTGACTCACTCTCCCCATTATCACTACCTCTCTCCCGATCATCTCTGGCTCTCTATTTTTCTATCCCCTTCTTTCTATTCTCTATCACACTCACGCCAATTCAATTGCAGTAATTCCATTACAGATTTTTCGGGAATTGGATTACCGATTTGGTAACAGAATTACGAGTTTGAATGACTTAATAATTCATAGACAAACTTTATATCAGTAAAACACTATAACTAATTGGTAGGTCTACCTTTACTTGTTACTTCTGTGAACTGTCATTAGTCTCTCTCCTCATGAGGGAGAGAAATGTGAAAATATCTTAAAGATATGTGGGGTTTTGGTAATGGAATTTCAAAGCACAAGGTAATGTTTCTTCAACTTACAGAAATATTTATCCAAATCTAAATATGTGTTGATACTAGTTGTCACGGGTTTTTACTTCAACATTATTGTATTTTGATGTATTTCTAATACCTTTTAAGACTTTTTCTGGTAGATGTTTTCAAAGACCCCTTTTCCATCTGTTTGACCAGAAATCAAAGCCTTTGCTTTTTCCTAAATTTGTATATTTGCCATAATGTTAAAAAAATGACTTTAGAGTGGTGGTTGGTAGTAATACTGCAGTCTCGTTCTGGGCTGACTGGTTGATTAGGCAGACGGCATGTGTGTGTGTTAACTCAGGATGGTGGGCCATCTGGTCCAGTCACTGAGATTGATGAAGGGGATAACACTGTCCAGTGGAAACAGTGAGAGAAATTAGGAGAAAATAGCAGTGGCCCGTATGTTGAGGATATGAGACACTATTTACAACCGAATACCACCAAGGAAATGTAACAGTGAGACCAATGATGTATGGGGTTCATGAACTTGCCATTTTGCCAGTCTTTAGATAGAAATAGACCCAACTTTGTTTTCTGATGGTCATGGTTTTAAATTAGGTTTACTTTGTGCACTAATTCTTCTTCTAAAGGAGTAGTTCCAACAGCCACTATGAAGAATAGAATGTAGTGTCCGTTCAATTACTTGGTGAAGTCATGGACTTTTGGATTAAGAGTACAAAGGAGGCATTGATTAGCTCAGAGTTTGACAATAACAAACAGCAGAGCACAATTTGGATTAAGAACACTCTAGCTTGAAGCAGTTACTGCTTCACAGTCACGGTTTTAACTCGACCGTTTGCAATTATACTTAAACAAACATAAGTTCCTGTCCACAAGATCTCTGTGGCACACAAGTGATTAAATGTATGGACATCACATTCATTATTCCGATAGTCTGATAGATATCCTGGGAAATGGATATTTCTCTCATAACTAACAAGAATTAGCCAAGAACTCTGTGGGAACCAGAAAGTGCTCCTCTCATCCATTTAGATGTTGTTAAAGGAAGGCGATTAAAGCCTCTGGTTGTTATATAATAACTTGAATATAATGGTGTATTGTCATCTATCATTTTGTGAATGTGTTAGCATCAGTGTAATCTGATGCAGCACTATTTGGTGCTGTGTGTTATGGCTGTAGTTTACAGAACCTTTCATTTAAGTAATGTATGATTGAAGATGATAATCTCATTTAAGTTCTTGTTAGAATGGCTGTATGCGTTGGCCAGACAAGTCTAATGTATGTTACTATGCTTCGCAAATCTGTTTTAAAGTGACTATTATGTTGATTATGGTGAGAAATTAGTTTGATTACTATCAAGTAATTAATGCCCTGTTGAGGAGTATCTTCCTAACTACAACATAGACCTTTAATGGAAACACGGTGTAGTTTTACCTCATGCAATAATTACTGTACATCTGTTCAGAGATCCAGTCTTGCAGGAAAACGTTCCTTAATTGCCACCTTTGTCCCAGTTTTACAGTAGTCTGAAGGGATAATAACAGCTGGCCACACTAATTGTTACTTTATGAACTCATTTGTAGAATTATGCTGCCGAACCTTCTCCCAAGAAGCTAGTTTATTGTTCTGCACACAATGGCGCTGTGGTGGTGCATCTTTAGATTTTGAACCATTACGTAAACTCAATGAATATACAGTACCAGTCAAAAGTTTGGTCACACCTACTATTTTTTTCTTTATTTTAATTCTTTATTTTTACTATTTTCTACATTGTAGAAAAATAGTGAACACATCAAAACTATGAAATAACACATGTAGAATAATGTAGTAACCAAAAAAGTGTTAAACAAAACAAAATGTATTTAAGATTCTTCAAACTAGCCACCCTTTGCCTTGATGACAGCTTTGCACACTCTTGGCATTCTCTCAACCAGATTCATGAGGTAGTCATCTGGAATGCATTTCAATTAACGGGTGTTTCTTGTTAAGTTCATTTGTGGAATTTCTTTCCTTCTTAATGTGTTTGAGCCAATCAGTTGTGTTATGACAAGGTAGGGGTGGTATACAGAAGATAGCCCTATTTGGTAAAAGACCAAGTCCATTTTATGGCAAGAACAGCTCAAATAAGCAGAGAAATTACAGTCCATTATTACTTTAAGACATGAATGTCAGTCAATACGGAGCATTTCAGGAACTTTGAAAGTTTCTTCAAGTGCTGTCGCAAAACCCATCAAGCGCTATGAAACTGGCTCTCATGAGGACCACCGCAGGAGGATCCAGTATAAGCGCACAGGGAGAGACCCAGATGCAGACACGGGAGGAAGATGGTTTGAGTCTCTGATATTTATTATAATCCAATGGGCAGGCAAGAGAATTGTCGTGGACAGGCAAAAGATGATAAACAAGGTCAGAGTCCAGGAGGTACAGAGTGGCAAGCAAGCTTGAGGTTAGGACAAGCAGTATGGTAAGGCAGGCGGGTTCAGAGTCAAGGCAGGCAAGGGTCAAAACCCAGAGGACTAGCAAAAGAGAAAGACAAAAGCAGGAGCACAGAAAAACACGCTGGTGATTTGACAAGACAAGGCGAACTGGCAACAGACAAACAGGGAACACCGGAATAAATACCCAGGGACTAATGGGGAAAACGGGTGACACCTGGAGGTGGGTGGAGATAATCACAAAGACAGGTGAAACAGATCAGGGTGTAAGACCCAGAGTTACCTCTGCTGCAGAAGATGAGTTTATTAGTGTTACCAGCCTCAGAAATTGCAGCCCAAATAAATGCTTCACAGAGCTCAAGTAACAGACACATCTCAACATCAACGGTTCAGAGGAGAATCAAATCAAACTTTATTTGTCACGTGCTGAATACAACAAGTGTAGACCTTACTGTGAAATACTTACTTACAAGCCCTTAACCAACAGTGCAGTTCAAGAAGAGTTAAGAAAATATTTACAAAATAAACTAAATTTAAAAAAGAATAAAAAATATAATAAAAAGTAACACAATAACATAACAATAACGAGGCTATATACAGGGGTACCGGTACCGAGTCAGTGTGTGGGGGTAAAGGTTAGTTGAGGTAATTTGTACATGTAGGTAGGGGTGAAGTGACTATGCATAGATAATAAACAGCGAGTATCAGCGGTGTACAAAACAAATGGGGGGGGGGGAATGTAATAGTCCAGTGGTAATTTTGATTAATTGTTCAGCAGTCTTATGACTTGGGGGTAGAAGCTGTTAAGGAGCCTTTGGGTCCTAGACTTGACGATCTGGTACCACTTGCCGTGCAGTAGTGGAGAAAACTGTTTATAACTCTGGTGACTGGAGTCTCTGACAATTTTATGGGCTTTCCTCTGACACCGCCTATTATATAGGTCCTGGATGGCAGGAAGCTTGGCAGGATGCTCTCGATGGTGCAGCTGTAGAACTTTTTGAGAATCTGGGGACCCATGCCAAATCTTTTCAGTCTCCTGAAGGGGAAAAGGTTTTGTTGTGCCCTCTTTACGACTGTCTTGGTGTGTCTGGACCATGGTAGTTAATTGGTGATGTGGACTCCAAGGAACTTGAAACTCTCGACTTGCTCCACTACAGCACTGTTGATGTCAATGGGAGCCTGTTCGGCCCGCCTTTTCCTGTAGTCCACGATTATCTCCTTTGTCTTGCTCACATTGAGGGATTGATTGTTGTCCTCTCCTCTCAATAGGCTGTCTCATCGTTGTCTGTGATCAGGCCTACTGTTGTGTCGTCAGCAAACTTAATGATGGTGTTGGAGTCGTGTTTGGTCACGCAGTCATGGGTGAACAAGGATTACAGGAGGGGACTAAGTCCACACCCCTGAGGGGCCCCAGTGTTGAGGATCAGCGTGGCAGACGTGTTGTTGCCTACCCATGATCCAGTTGCAGAGGGAGATGTTTAGTCCCAGGGTCCATAACTTAGGGATGAGATTCGTAGGTACTATGGTGTTGAACACTGAGCTGTAGTCAATGAACAGCATTCTCACATAGGTGTTCCTTTTGTCCAGGTGGGAAAGGGCAGTGTGGAGTGCGATTGAGATTGCGTCATCTGTGGACCTGTTTGGGCGGTCTAGGGTATCCGGGAGGTTGCTGTTGATGTGAGCCATGACCAAACTTTCAAAGCACTTCATGGCTACCAACGTGGGTGCTACGGGGCGATAATCATTTATGCAGGTTGCCTTCGCTTCCTTGGGCATAGGGACTATGGTGGTCTGCTTGAAACATGTAGGTATTACAGACTCAGTCAGTGAGAGGTTGAAAATGTCAGTGATGACACTTGCCAGTTGGTCCGTGCATGCTTTGAGTAGACATCCTGGTAATCTATCTGGCCCCGCGGCTCTGTGAATGTTGACCCGTTTCAAGGTCTTGCTCACATTGGCTACCGAGAGCGTTATCACACAGTCATCCAGAACAGCTGGTGCTCTCATGCATGCTTCAGTGTTGCTTGCCTTAAAGCATGCATAAAAGGCATTTAGCTCGTTTGGTAGGCTCGCAGCACTGGGCAGCTCGCGTCTGGGTTTCCCTTTGTAGTCCGTAATAGTTTTCAAGCCCTGCCACATCTGACAAGTGTCAGAGCTGGTGTAGTAGGATTCAATCTTAATCCTATATCGACGCTTTGCTTGTTTGATGGTTTGTCTGAGGGCATAGCGGGATTTCTTATAAGCGTCCTGTTTAGTTTCCTGCTCCTTGAAAGCGGCAGCTCTAGCCTTCAGCTCGATGCAGATGTTGCTTGTAATCCATGGCTCCTGGTTGGGATATATATGTATGGTCACTGTGAGGGCGTTGTCGTCGATGCACTTATTGATGAAGCCTATGACTGAGGTGGTATGCTCCTCAATGCCATTGGATGAATCCCGGAACATATTCCAGTCTGTGCTAGCAAAAGAGTCCTATAGCGTAGCATCTTCGTCATCTTACCACTTCCGTACTGAGTGAGTCACTGATACTTCCTGCTTTAGTTTTTGCCCATAAGTAGGAATCAGGAGGATATAATTATGGTCAGATTTGCCAAATGGAGTGCGGGGGAGAGCTTTGTATGCATCTCTGTGTGTGGAGTAAAGGTGGTCTACAGTTTTTTTCTGGTTGCACATGTGACATGCTGGTAAAAACGTATTTAAGTTTGCATGTCCCCGGCCTTCTGAATGAGCATTTTCTTGTTTGCTTATGGCCTTATAGAGTTGGTTGAGTGCAATCGGTCTGTGGTGGTAAATAGACGGCTACGAATAATATATCCCGGATCCGGGATCGTGACTAAAGCCTCAGGCTCATTAGCATAACGCAACGTTAACGATTTCTGAAAATCGCAAATAAAATGAAAATAATGCGCCTACTCTCAAGCTTAGCCTTTTCTTAACAACACTGTCATCTCAGATTTTCAAAATATGCTTTTGAACCATAGCAATTCACTAATTTGTGTAAGAGTATGCTACGCTAGCTTAGCATTTTGAGTAGCATTTAGCACGCAACATTTTCACAAAAACCAGATAACCAAATAAATAAAATAATTTACCTTTGAAGAGCTTTGGATGTTTTCAATGAGGAGACTCTCAGTTACATAGCAAATGTGCAGTTTTTCCTGAAAGCGTCTTTGTGTAGGAGAAATCGCTCCGTTTTGTACATCACATTTGGCTACCGAAACGAACCGAAAATTCAGTCACCTACAACGTCAAACTTTTTCCGAATTAACTCCATAATATCGACCGAAACATGGCAAACGTTGTTTGGAATCAATCCTCAAGGTGTTTTTTCACATATCTCTTCATTGATATATCGTTTGTGGAAGCCTGCTTTCTTCTCTAAATTCCATGGAAAAATACTTGCAGCTGAGTTTTGCGCACCAATTTCGGCGCAGGACACCGGGCGGACACCTGGTAAATGTGGTCTCTTATGGTCAATCTTCCAATGATATGCCTAGAAATACGTCACAATGCTGCAGACACCTTGGGGAAACGACAGAAAGGGCAGGCTCGTTCCTCTCGCATTCACAGCCATATAAGGAGACAATGGAAAACGGAGCCTCAAAAATCCTGCTCATTTCCTGGATGCCGTCTCATCTTGGTTTTGCCTGTAGCTCACGTTCTAGGGCACGCACATAGAATATCTTTGCAGTTCTGGACACGTCAGAGTGTTTTCTTTCCAAAGCTACCAATTATATGCATAGTCGAGCATCTTTTTGTGACAAAATATTGCGCTTAAAACGGGCACGTCTTTTTATCCAAAAATGATATAGCGCCCCCAGAGTTTCAACAGGTTAATATTAGACATTGTGCACCAGCTGTTATTGACAAAAAGACACACACCCCCACCCCTCGTCTTACCAGACGTAGCTTCTCTGCTCTACCGATGCATGGAAAATCCCGCCAGCTATTATTATCCGTGTCGTCAAGACTCGGTGAAACAAGTCTTAAAGTCCCGTTGGTAGGATAATCGTAATCGTAGGTCATCAATTTTATTTTCCAATGATTGCATGTTAGCAAGTAGGACGGATGGCAGTGGGAGTTTACTCGCTCACCTACAAATTCTCAGAAGGCAGGACAATCTGCGTCCTCTTTTCCTCCATCTTTTCTTCAAGCAAATGACAGGAATGTGGCCCTGTTCCCGGGAGAGTAGTATATCCGCCTCGTCCAAATCATTAATGAAAAAAGCTTCTTCCAGTTCATGGTGAGTAATCGCTGTTCTGATGTCCAGAAGTTATTTTCGGTCATAAGAGATGGTAGCAGGAACATTATGTACAAAACAAGTAACAAATTAAGTTACAAACAAACGCAAAAAAACTAACAAAATTGCCCATTTGGTTAGGAACATGTAAAACGTCAGCCATCCTCTTCGGCGCCATTTTAGGCCTTCCTGATTGAATTGCTGCAAATAAAACACTAGTAAATGACACCAATAATAAGAAGAGACTTGCTTGGGACAAGAAACACGATCAATGGACATTGGACCGGTGTATATCTGTCCTTTGGTCTGATGAGTTCAAATCTGAGATTTTTGGTTCCAACCGTTGTGTCTTTGTGAGATGCAGAGTAGGTGAACGGTTTATCTCCGCATGTGTGATTCCCACCGTGAAGCATGGAGGAAGAAGTGTGATGGTGTGGAGGTGATTTGCTGGTGCCACTGTTTGTGATTTATTTAGAATTCAAGGCACACTTGACCAGCATGGCTACCATAGCATTTTACAGTGATACGCCATCCCATCTGGTTTGTGCTTATGTAACCGGTGTGAAATGGCTATCTAGTTAGTGGAGTGCGCGCTAATAGGATAGGATAATGAACCAACACACCTCCAGGCTGTGTAAGGGCTATTTGACCAAGAAGGAGAGTGATGGAATTCTGCATAAGATGACCTGGCCTCCACAATCACCCGACCTCAACACAATTGAGATGGTTTAGGATGAGTTGGCCCCAGAGTGAATGAAAAGCAGCCAACAAGTGCTCAGCATATGTGGGAACTCCTTCAAGACTGTTGGAAAGCATTCCAGGTGAAGCTGGTTGAGAGAATGTCAAGCGCGTGCAAAGCTGTCATCAAGGCAAAGGGTCGCTGCTTTGAAGAATCTCAAATATAAAATATATTGTTTTTGGTTACTACATGTGTAACGGCTTTCTTCCTGGGAAGGAGAAGCGGACCAAAACGCAGCGTGGTTAGGGTTAAACATCTTTAATAAAGACGAATACCGAGAAAACACTACAAATATACAAAACAATAAATGTGAAAACCGAAAACTGTGTGGTGAAACAAACACAGACACGGAAATAATCACCCACAAAACCCAACACAAAACAGACTACCTAAATATGGTTCCCAATCAGAGACAATGACTAACACCTGCCTCTGATTGAGAACCATATCAGGCCAAACACAGAAACAGACAAGCTAGACAACAGAGAATGCCCACCCAGCTCACGTCCTGAACAACACTAAAACAAGGAAAACACACAGGAACTATGGTCAGAACGTGACAACATGATTCCATATGTGTTATTTCATAGTTTTGATGTCTTCACTTTTATTCTACAATAGTAAAAAAAATAGTAAAAATAAAGAAAAACCCTTGAATGAGTAGGTGTGTCCAAACTTTTGACTGGTACTGTACATCGTATATTAGTATACTAGTATTCAACAGATATATTCACATCATCCAGTTTGTATATTTTTTGAAAGGGTTGAGCAACAAATCTACCTTTGTTCCTCATATCTTACAGACATTGTAATCATAGCAATTAGTCTATAAACCCCTTAAAGTGGTCCAAAATGTGGGTGTTGGCTATGCCAGAGCTCCTCTGACAGGGATACCACCACGATCACATGTCTGAAAGAAGGAAAACCCTTCTGTACATGTCCATTTAAACATTCATATTCCTTTAACTTTAAACAAAAGAGGCAGACAAGAGGAGAGCCTCTTGTTCTGTTCTGTTCTGTTCTGCGGTGGAATCGATGTGCTGGTCAATGAGTGTGATAACCATCTCAGTCGTTTCACTCCTACGCCTTCACTGTCAGAGCTAGTGGAGGTAATGAAAGAGCACACATGATTGGGTTCTGCCGTGATCCTGTTGTGTTAACCTGAAATGAGCTGAGATAATCTAGTCCTTTTTTATCTGCCCTGTTTGTCGTGGGTATATGGTGAATGAGCTAGGCTGGTTTGGGTAGAGCTCATATAATTACAGTGAGCTGAGATAGACATTTGGTCTCAATGGAACCGATAACCTAACCATTGCTGTGATTATTTCCTTTGAAGTAGTGCATTATGGAATAGAGTCTTTGTCTCAGGACCCAATCACATGGACTTCTCTGATGAACTAACCAGGGAAATTAATCAGGTCGATGATCGACATCCAACTCTGACAGCAGCTTTTTCTAGCTGAGTATTGCTAATTTCCACAAAATTATAATACAACAACCACTGACTGAAATGCAGAGAGGTTAGAAAGCGGGAGCCTCTGTGAACACGTTATGCCTGATCCACTGAGAGAGTTCTGGCTCATTAACTGAGCTCTTTGTGTCTGCATTAATAATGCAGAGCCCAACATGAGCGAATGAGAGAGAGAGAAAGTGGTTATGTACTGCCATCGTGTTAATGCACCATTAATCACACAGGTTAAGACAACAGCCCAGGGCGCAGTTGACCCCCTCTCTCTAGGGCAGGGTGGGTCAAACAGTAGGGCGTTTGGTAACTCAGTCCCTGAACCTGGGTAATGTGGTGTTGAGAGCTGTTGTATTCCAGTAGGGTAACCTTCCTGAACCTCCCCCCACCCTCGTGCTCTGTGTGCTATGGAGTGTGAGCCTCATGAAGAATTTAAATCTCTCTGCTGACAATCCCACCTCTTTACCTGTCGTGGCACATCTGCGAATCACATTTCACATGTTTTTTTGTGCGGGTGGAAATCACTTTTCACATGTTTTTTTGTGCGGGTGGAAATCACATTTCACATGTTTTTTGTGCGGGTGGAAATCACTTTTCATGGCTCTTGTTAAACCCCAAAAGGGATTTGATAGGGCTAAAGCCAGTGGAATTATTGCTTTATAGTGTACAGGTACAGGTAGATATGTTGCCTAAGACATTGGTTCCCAAACTGAGGGGTTGGCAGGGGGGGGCGCTGGGGTCCCCAACCTAAAGAAACTCAGTTTGCCTTTCAACTTACTCTTGAAGGTTGTAATAGTAGAATGCGCAAGGTGCAATTTTGAAATTGGGTAGTGGATCATCAGTTCCTCATGTCATGTCAGTCATTGCATACTTAAAAGAGCTATTAATACCTTGGGGGGGGGGGGGTGTTCCCCAAGGCTGGAAGGGGGACCTGAGTGAAAAAGTTTGGGAACCCCTGGTCTAAGATGATGAAAGTTGTTAAAAAGAAAGTCCAACTGTGCTTTCAAGGTAGGGTAAAAAAAACATCCAATAGTGACCTGAATCATTTGAGTTTGTAGACTGAGCTATTTCTTTGTATCCTCATGGGTATTGCCACACTTTATCGGACTACATTTCGCTCAGCTGAGGATAGAAAGACTTCTACTTTGAAGGCTTCATCTAGCACCAAGCTCTCGGTACTCTCATATCCTTTTTCTCCATCCCTCCTGCCTCCCTGAACTGAAATCAATGCCCTGGCCCTTTCATCCTCCCAGCGGAGGGAGCGCCTCGACAGGAACAGAGTCTATCAGGCCTCACCATCCTGACATTTCCCTCCAGCTCCTTCACCTACTAGGCCTAGGGGACCGGGGCTGACTCATTCCCCCTTGGGGTGGATAATCCGGGGGTGAAATCCCCCCAGGCCCCAGCTCCCCCAACCTCCTGTGATTAATGATATGTCTTGTGGCTGTGACCATTGTTCTCTCCCTATGATTCCTTGGGTCGAGCCCTGGGAGTTATGTGTGAGAGCAGGGGAGCTCTTGTTCTTTGTAATTATTTACTGGCAAAGCAGCCGCTGGCAAACATAGACAGACTGACAGGTCTTTTATTAGCAGATATACAGAGCTTTATATTACAAAGACAAAGCCTGTATGTATGGCCCTACCTCTGCACAGCCTTGCTTTCTGGTCTGCAGTATTGTGGGCTGTCCTTCTGAGCACATGTACTCCAGCTCCACATTGATGGGTTAATGCAGGGATGTTACTGGTGTCTCACCACTGTACATGTTTGTGACTGCTAGTGAAAACCCCCCTTCCTTCTCTGAGAACAGCTGTAAATGTGGGTACAGAGAAGACAGCCCCCTTCAGCTGAAACCATCTTAGTGCATTCAGTGACTCTCAGATGATAACTGGGCATTCATTTGGATTCAAGTGGAGATGATACATTTGAGAGAGCAATCTCCTTTCTTCCACCCACAACTAATGCAGTCATTGAAAATTAGGATTTTTCTAGGGACTATTTCTGATGTGCTGTTTTTACATGGACGTCTCTATAAAACATGTCTAGGTATAAATGTCAACTGAACTCTCTTGTTCTGTGGAATCGTATGCCTTTATTTACCTCAGTTTCTCAGTTAGAGACTGAACCAGACGGTAAAACAGGGACTCTAACAAATGAGCACAATATCCCACAGAAAAGCTGTATGGGGAAGCATAGTAGCTGCGCAACAGAGAACAGCAACATTATAAATCTCTTTAATCTTCTCATACTGCCTGCCATGGATCTTCTCGGAAGCCATGTGGTGCAAGACATGAGGCAGTTTGATTGTTGATTTGGTGCCAAATGTAAATTGATCCTACATCCTAATCAGACAGTTTTTTTTTAACCTGGACGATACATTGGAGATAATATAAGACATGTACTGGAAACAATAGAACACTATGAAATATCTGGGAAACCAGGTGTGGTTTTCATAGCTGACTTTCAAAGGGTTTTTGATAAAGTACGACTGTAGTTGATATATAACTGCCTGTAATATTTCAATTTTGGAGAGTCTCTAATAAAATTGGTTAATGTTATGTATAGTAACCCTAGGTGTAAAATAGTAAATAATGGCTACATCTCAGAAAGTTTTAAACTGTCAAGAGGAGTAAAACAAGGTTGTCCAGTATTGGCATATCTATTTATTATTGCCATCGAAATGTTAGCTGTTAAAATTAGATCCAACAATAATATTAAGGGATTAGAAACCCGTGGCTTAAAAATAAAGGTGTCATTGTACATTGATGATTCATGTCTTCTTTTAAATCAACAATTAGAATCCCTCCACAGCCTCATAGAGGATCTAGATACTTTTTCTAATCTTTCTGGATTAAAACCAAATGATGATTAGTGTACTATATTACGTATTGGATCACAAAAAAATGCAACATTGACATTACTGTGTAGTTTACCAGTAAAATGGCAAACTACACAAAGGAAAAATGGATTCTGCTCGTCCGTGGTGAGCCATCGCAGTCCTGATGTCTAGAAGTACTTTTTGGTCATAAGAGACAGTAGCGGCAACGTTATGTACAGAATAAGTAAAACAATGCAAATAAACAAACAAAAAAACACGATCTTTTGGGGGCACGTAAAATGTCTGCCTTCTTCTCCGGCACCATTTTAGGAACTGTCCGAAATGGTTCTCTAGTAAATTAGTAAGAATGTCTCACCCAATGTTCGAGAATAGCTTTTTACCCTTTATTCAGATTACATCTGCTCAATTTCGGTTATTTGAAAACAAAATCATCTCCAAAATATCATTATATTTGTAAACAAGCCATAGAAAGTTGGTTGCCATTTCAGTTTAATCCACCTGAAAAGACAGAACAAATAATATAACAAATATTGTGGTTAAACTGTTTAAAAAAAGGTATAATCTTTGTAAATGAGATCATAGATAGGACTGGTGGAGTTATGTCACACATGCAGCTAACACAGTCACATGGAAATGTCTGATCTATCCAAAATTACAACCAACTAATTGCAGCATTACCACAAAAATGTAAATGGAAGGGGGGAAAAGTAAGGAACTTGTCTGTCGGCATTAAAGACCAAAATTGGTTAAAGAAAATTATGATAAATAAAAATATATACCAGTTTCATTTAAGGACCAAAAAATTGACAGCTGTGCCATATACATTGCTAAATCGTTGGGAAGAGATTTTCAAAGTACCGATTCCATTGCACATGGTTTATGAATTGACACCGGATTCTAAACGTAACATTTTTCAATTGAAATGACTATACAAAATTCTTGCAACCAATAGAATGTTATATATATATATGGGGATACAATCTTCCAAGCTCTGCAGATTCTGCTGTGAGGAGGCAGAGTCATTAGATCATTTATTTTGGTACTGTCCATATGTAGCACGTTTTTGGTCACAGGTCAAGGAATGGCTGAAGAATTGCAACATTTACCGAGAGCTAACGCTGCAGGTAGCAATACTGGGTGATTTGAAAAGTCATAGTCAATCAATCAATAATATAATCATTATTTTAGCAAAAATGTTTATCTTTAATTTACAATCTGTAGAAAGTATAAGAATAGAAAGGTTCATTACTTTTGTGAATCATCACAGCACAGTTGGAAATCCAATATGGATGGTGTTAAGAGATAGATGAGAGGGGTTGAATGGAGCTGGAGGGCGGGACTAATAATAACAACAAGATAACACATGTAAAACATACGGGGTCTGTAAAATGTATATAGGTGCAGAACTTTTCTGAAATAGCACAGTTATAAATATAAGGCAAATAGAAATCAAACTGGATGGACATCAGAAATAGAGCAAGGCCAGGACTAAAGTCAAACAAAATATAACTATTGTAAAATAGATTGTGTCATTAAAATGTTTATAGTATGTATAAGCTAGAAGTAGAACCCTAAATGTAATTGTTTACTAGATTACTCCAATTGGGGGAACAGTGGTAAGGTTTGCAGGGAATAATAAAGGAAGGTATATTCTGAATAAAGTGCATGCGTGTACCTGTACGTGTCTTTATGTATATATATATATATGTGTGTGACTGTTATGTGGGTATGTGTATGTATGTATGTGTATATATATATATTTACCAAAATAATATATGGGGGTTTCGAACTGATGCAGACAATTACATTGATGAAAGCAACAATGTATCCTCAATATTAAAGCTGATCCACCCCCTAAAAAAAAATAATGATAATAATTTATCCTACACTCACTGCTGAGTGGCAGTCTGAACGTTACATATTGGTAGTATCGGCCATTGTTAGGTCCTTTTTCATCTGGCTTAACCAAAGATTGTCTGCCCTTCAAGACTGAGTAAACCGTACTACTGTACATACAGACTGCACAAGGCTACCTAGACCTACTGTCTTTCCCAGCGTGATCAGTTCCTCTACCTCACCTACAGTAGTATCTAGCAGCCCCACTGTTCTTCAAGCTACCAAGTTCCCCTAATGGATTTAAAGGTATTCAGAGCCTCTTCTGGCTCTAACGTAGCTCCTTCCTCTGGCAGCTCTAAGAGCCGTTATCCCTGTTTGACATGTCCTACTGTATCTGAGCAGTGTTCAGTGTCTTACTCTACATCCTGGTGGATCCGCAGAAACACGTACATGGATATTCTCCTCGTATTCTCCTATGTTGAAGTCTTGGAATTACCTGGATAGATAGCAAGGTTAGGATCCTGTTTGAAGGACACTTGTTCAGTCTGTCTTCATTGTTAAAGACTTGGATTTACCTGGATAGATACCAAGGTTAGGATCCTGTTTGAAGGACACTTGTTCAGTCTGTCTTCGTTGTTAAAGACTTGGATTTACCTGGATAGATAGCAGGGTTAGGATCCTGTTTGTAAGACACTTGTTCAGTCAGTCTCCCTTGTTAAAGACTGGATAGCTATCAAGGTTAAAGCTAAACCAGAGGGATTGTTTCTCAGGAGGATCCTGTTAGTAGGACACTTGTTTAGTCAGACACCTAACTACCTCTGATCAGGTGCTTCATGTTAATGACATTATTTCTCATTTCTCCTCCTCCTTTTCTTCTGGCCAGGAGGGTGAATACTTAATCTTCATGGTGAGCTGTCAGGACGTGGCGAATGCTAGAGGAAAAAACCTGTGTACATTATTAAGGAAATTCTACAAATTATTCTAAAGACAAAGCACTAAGCAGGTTGGAGCAACATGCACACAGTTATGTAAGGGTTTCTGTACAGATTTAGCTAGGCGGTAGACTTTCAGTGGAGGGCATTGAGAGTGGTGACATGTCAAAAGAGCTGTCAAATGACTTCATACAGTATGGAATCAAGGAATGGTGACCTTGAGTTCCTATGAGATCATTCAGTTGGTAAATCCATGCAGTGTAGATTAGGAGGATCATGCATCAGTGTTTTGTTCCCTTAAGGCAATTTATACAGTAAAGGTATATCAATTGTCATTGATCGACCCTTATCTTCCTATTCACTTAGGTACCTTTCAATGCTACTTTCAGATATTGAATAATTGTTATTACCCACTCAAATACACTCAGGAACTTTCTCTGAAATTCCTGCTTTCTCAGATGCAGCAGGTGCACAACCAATGTACCACCCAAGTGACTAATTAATTAAACTTAATTTCTACTCAAGCACAGCACAGATGGCTGTATTCCGGGGCTGCTAACCCATCTACCTCTTAGCCAGTACGCTAGATTGCAGTGTCTCATTCATGCTTTGCCCCGTCTTGTTTGATCTTAGATTTAACAAGGCAGATGAAAGGTGCAATTATCGTCTCCCAAGCTCCACTTAAAGGTGTGCCTTACACGAAATTGGTGTGGTACGTCGCAAGCTCTGCTTCAAAGAGGAGGTTTTCTCATTTTCCGCAGTGGAGAAGTCACCAAAGGAGACAGAGGGGAGAGATAAAAAGAGAGAGGGACTGAGATAAAGTGGGAGAAAGTAAATAATTAATGCTCATATTTTGTAAAGACCCAGGATGCATACCACAGGCATGTAAATAAGAAAAGCTCATAGTAGCCTTCTAGGGAGGGATGGATAGGGAAAGGAAGGGATGGAGGGAAGGAGCGAGAGACTGCACTATAACCTGTCCCTCACTCTCACCAGAGTTTGAAGAATAGAATATTTCAGGGACAAATGCTCGCGCAGGAGGGGTAAAGGTTCTGGACCTGAACCAACTGTAAAAGTTATGTTTATTCTTTCTTTGCTCTAAGATGATGGAGATATTTGTCAGAGCATCAGAAAAGCGTAAAGAAAAAATTAAACATTGTGGGATCTCACACAGGCACTTCTGTCATTGGGAAAACAGAGCTTCCTTTGTAACTTTGGTTACAGGCACTTCAGTAACGATGATGACGACTATGATGATTATACCAATGATATAAATTCCGATAATGATTATTTCCCTATAAGAGCACTCCTGAATGAGAGGCACTGCTTCATCCATTAGTCTTAGCAGACAATGCAAACAGATTGATGGACAGTTGGACAAGCTGTCATCACTTCTTATTAGCCTAACACTGTAAAACTCTCCCAGCCAACAATTAGTCCCTGTGATTCAGGGCTCTGGGTGAATAACAGCTTCTGACAAGTCACAGAATCCTCTATAAACTCGTCCGCAGGCCTCAAACACAGGTCAGATGGTTCTTTTCACAGCCCATCTCCTCTTCTTGCCAGGCTGGGCTGGAGCAGAGAAGGACAGGATCTTAAGGCTAGCCTAGAGACCAGTGTCAGAGAATGATGAACCAGACAAGGGATATGAGGGGACTATGCTGAGAGAGTGATATGACATTCCTCTAACTTGATGTTATCTTTTTGAGGTATAGGATTGTATAGTGGGCTTTGTGGTGGTTGTGGGATGTGGGATGCATCATTGGAAAACATTGAAATACATTAGGCTGTATTTCCACTATACAGTAAAGATTTACAGTAAAGATATATTGTAAAGATTGCAATTGCAGTCTACCCATAACAGGCTTCCCTTCCTCCCAACATATTAATTGCTGTGTGATACTGAGATAATTAATCCAATGAAAACACGGAACTCACAGCACAAACCATGCGTATCAACAAAGGCTTGGATGCAAATCAGCACCCCAAACGAAGACATGATGATTGGTATTACCAGAGGAATACACACGTAGAGGAGATGTACCTTCTTCCAATTAGTGCGTATCCACTCATCGCTATTCCAGTCAGTTGCATGGCATTCACGTACAGCTATGGCACATGAACAATGTTTTCACAGATCCTGACGCAGTGCTGTGTGTGGTGTGGCAACCCTATGGCACATTATGCGTTGGCTGGTTGATGCATGTACGCTCCCCTGAACTCCTGAGCTGGTATCAGGAGTCTCTGTCAACATCACAGTGAGTCCCGTTTAGACATGCCTGGTTTTTGGTGGTGTCATGTTCCTTTTTTGCTGCAATCATTATTAAAGCATTCAAAATGTTGTATTAGTCCCAGAGCTAGGGCCCTGGCTAGCTGACACTATCTGCTAACCCTGGAGCCTCTCCTCTGTTTTCCCATTAATCTCTTCTTACAGGGATCTACTCCCAGCTTCAAAGTGAAGTTGGAGAGCCTTTGGTCTTGATGACATGGACTTAATCCCCAGACTAAAGGTTTTATAGAAGGGATCTTTCCGTGTGAAATGGGAATATGGGATTCATGCTGTGGTACGGAGTGAAGCTGAACTACCCCGTTGTGGTGATGTCAGAAGGAACCAGGGGGAGCTAAGTACAGTGATTAATACTAGATCCTCAAAAGCTCTCCGCCCGTGTCATCTGAATTGGGAGGAAAATGTTCTCTTATACAAATAAAACCTAAAACTGTGGCCATTTACAGTGCATTAGGAAAGTACTCAAATTCTTTGACTTGTTCCACATTTTGTTACGTTACAGCATTATTCTAAAATTGATTCAATTGTTTTCTTCTCTCTCATCAATCTACACACAATACCCCATAATACTAAGCAAAAACAGGTTTTTAGAATTTAGACATTTAGATAAGACATTTATATAAGAATTCAGACCCTTTACTCAGTACTTAGTTGAAGCATCTATGGCAATGATTATAGCCTCAGTCTTCTTAGGTATGATGCTACAAGCTTGGCACACCTGTATTTGGGGAGTTTCTCCCATTCTTCTCTGCAGATCCTCTCAGTCTCTGTCAGGTTGGATGGGGAACATCGCTGCTAAACTATTTTCAGGTCTCTCCAGAGATGTTTGATCGGGTTCAAGTCAGGACCCTGGCTGGGCCACTCAAGGACATTCACAGACTTGTCCCAAGCAACTCCTGTGTTATCTTGGCTGTGTACTTAGGGTCGTTGTCCTGTTGGAAGGTGAACCTTCGCCCCAGTCTGAGGTCCTGAGAGCTCTAGAGCAGGTTTTCATCAAGGATCTCTCTGTACTTTGCTCCGTTCATCTTTCCTTCAATCCTGACTAGTCTCCCAGTCCCTGCCGCTGAAAAACATCCCAACAGCATGATGCTGCCACCACTGTGCTTCACCGTAGGGATGGTGCTAGGTTTCTTCCAGATGTGACGATTGGCACTCAGGCCAAAGATTTCAATCTTGGTTTCATCAGAGCAGAGAATCTTGTTTCTCATGATCTGAGAATCCTTTAGGTGCCTTTTGGCAAACTCTCACACAATTGCATAGCCTATAGAAATGTTGTGCAACATTGGCTCACGGGCTCTCATGAAGCATTCGATCACTCTGATTGATGTCAGAGTGGCTTCCTTCTTGCCTCTCTACCATAAAGGCGTGATTGGTGGGGTGCTGCAGAGATGGTTATCCTTCTGGAAGGTTCTCCCATCTCTTCAGAGGAACTCTGGAGCAGTGTCAGAGTGGCCATCAGGTTCTGGTCACCTCCCTGTCCAAGGCTCTAATCCTCTGATTGCTCAGTTTGTCTGTGTGGAAGAGCCTTGGTGGTTCCAAACGTCTTCCATTTAAGATTGATGGAGGACACTGTTCGTACCCTTCCCGAGATCTGTGCCTCGACACAATCCTGTGTTGGTTTTTGCTCTGACATGCAGTGTCAACTGTGGGACCTTATATAGACAGGTGTGTGCCTTTCCAAATCATGTCCAATCAATTGAATTTACCACCGATGGACTGCAATCAATTTGTAGAAACATCTCAAGGAGGATCAATGGAAACAGGATGCACCTGAGCTCAATTTCAAGTTTCATAGCAAATGGTCTGAATACCTATGTAAATAAGGTATTTCTGTTTATTATTTTTAATACATTTGCAAAATAAATGTAACCTGTTTTTGCTTTGTCATTATGGGTGTATTGTGTGTAGATTTATGAGGAAAATGTAACCCTTCAAGAAGATCCCTCATCCCTGGCCTGCAGGCAAAGGAAAGCATCAGAGGCAAATGGAAGAGCTGTCATGCTAAAGATCCCTACCTTCTCCATCCATGTGTGCCTAAACATTAAAACGCTCTTTGACAGGTGGCAAAAAGCAGAGGGGATGCAATATTAATGCCTTCTGTTTTCAGGACCATAAATAAACCCAGGCTATATTTGGAACAACGTTACCGTGACATTCCCAAGCATTTGGAATCCTCCTCACGCATACAGTTTATCATATCTCCCTTTCTCTACATCCCCCACTCCTTCACTCCTGTCTTCTTACCGGCTGGGTGGTTTCACTAGAACAGTGACATAGCCATTGTGTGATTCCCAAGCATTTGGAATCCTCCTCACAAATACAGTTTGTGGTCTCTCTCCCCTTCTCTCCATCCCCCAATCTTCTACTCCTGTGTCCCTAGAACAGAGGCATAGCCATTGCCTACTCAGGGCTCTGGCACACTGCCAACACCTGCCCTGGCTGCACTGCTGCCTGCTGCTTTGTGATGTGCCAACCATTACTGAGCCACTGCATGAGAAAAGATTGCTGTCTGTTCAGTAGGGTGGATGTGATGCTTAGTAGATGCCACAGTATTTTTCCATTTGTTTTCTGGGAAGAAGACATGACAAACCTTTGATTGTTATGATCAAGCTTGGTGTTTGATGTGGGAGCTGATGTTGCATCATATCTTCCCTGGAAGTTTGTGTTTCCTTTAGGTGTACAATAGAAGGTGGTCACATGCGTTGGTGTGTATCCTATTCTATCTTGGCAGGGAGCTTATTAGTTTTCGATGCAAAGTCAACACGTCCATTCATGATGCTTTTAGTTGCAATACACATTTAGCTGTAGGCATTCTCAGGCTATTCACATCACGATTCCTCTTACACCCCAGAGGTGAGTCATGAGAGCAAGTAAGCAAACAATAAATGACCGTGGATAAATGCATCTATCATGGAGACTAAAGCTATTCACCGCCTAGCACTTGCAATTCAGATCTCACACATGCACACACACATGCACACACACATGCACACACACATGCACACACACATGCACACACACATGCACACACACATGCACACACACATGCACACACACATGCACACACACACATGCACACACACATGCACACACACATGCACACACACCACTTCCATCTCATTTTGATATTATGAACCAACCTTTAACTCCCTTCCCCTACGAGCCTTGTGATGTCTTGAGCTTTTGACAGTCATGGAATTTTGGATGACAGTTATTGGTCAGCCAAATGACCACGGTCACCATAATAAATAATAATAATCGGCTGCCTAGGCATTTCATCTGAGCAACAAAGTTTCAATCCTGTGTAGAGTCCAAGTTACAGCAGAAACGGACTCAACCGCACGACTGCTCGGCCGTCCCGTCTTCAGTCAGCTGTTCGTTCCACGCCCTAAAATGATTCTTTAACGGTTATGATGACGTTCTTCATCCATTACTGTCGGTTACACAGTTGTACAGTAATTGTGCCAGCCCTAGTGAAACATGTGTATTGATCTGCAGGAGAGTGTGTGTGTGCGTGTATTGGTGTTTGTGTGTCTGTCTCTGTGTGTGTGTGTGTCAGCAGCATCGTCTGTCCTGAGTATCAAATAGAATAATAATCCTCCTTATTCGCTTGGCACCTGCTAAAAAGCACACGCTGGCAACATTTATCTGTCAGAAGGAGAGAAAAGGAATCCTTGTCGTTTTATGTTGAACATCTAACTCACATGATGTGATCACTGATAGTCTGTCTGGAGTCTGGACTGTCTGCAACAATTCCAAGTGTATGTCTGTCGCCTACACCTCCGCCAATATTTACACCATGTCAGCCATTTTGCAAACCTCGCCCTTCTGATTTTTAAGACCATGAGAAAATCCTCAGTATAATATCGAGGTGCATTTGAAATGATGTATTGCATTATCATCAAAGCAAATGCATTTCTTGGTTTAGTGTTATTTGAGTGGGTCTGTAGAGCAACCCCTACAGTATAATATGAGGCTAGAGACTTGCAGCTGGATGAGGATGTGGCAGTGGTTCACTGTATCTCATTCACATGGCATATTTAGGGTGCATTCTATTCAATTGCTTATGGTAAACCACAGACCAGCCAGGCTCAAAGAGCTTATTGTAAACTGTGGCACATGTAAAATTAGCCCATGCGAAGTGGGACACACATGGAATCTCTGCTATTAGCTTTGCTCGTTGCTTCACTGGCTTCCCCCTATCTCCCTCCCTCACCTCCCTCTCTCACTTTTCCACAGTCTCTCAGAGAGACATTGTGTACCTTTTTACAGTAAACGTTTTAAGAAATTCAGAACAAAGACAGACTTTTCCTCCTCAACGACTAGCTCAAATCCCACCAGTGTAACTTGTACATACGTTACAGAGCAACTTTAAAAGGCCAGGCTGTAAATAATTGACACATTTCATGCATAGTGAAAACCGATCACGTAATACATGTAGCCTACTGCACAGAGACAATGATGTGTTTCCAGCAAGTTTGTATAGCATCACGCTACACCAGGGCTTTCTCAACTGGCACATTTGGTTCCTCGGAAGTTGTTGGAGCATAAGTTTTTGGTTTCCCATTGGTTCTGGAACCATAGCCATATGTTTTCTTGACTGGTAAAACCTGCCCCTAGTTTTTTTTGTTTTTCTGAGAACGGAAGTGAACATTTAGCATGTTCTGGGAATATTACTTTTTAGGTAGCAGGGAGGTTCTGAGAACATTTTACTATGGTTCCCTGAAAGTTTTCCTGGGAAGTTTAATTAACGTTGTAAGAATGGAAATTATGTTATTTGAAGGTAATAATTAAATAACGTTCTGAGAACATGTTTCAATAAGACTTTTAAAAGCACTGCTAACCTTAAGATAATTCCAAGCACATATAGGACACATGGAAATGAATTTGCTTAGCCATTAATCATGCAAACACATTTACATTTTATTGTGGCATTGCATCAGTAAGATTCAGACCTATGATCTTCTGTTCTCTATCCATGGAATTAGTCCACTGCACCACCAGGACAGAACAAGCATGCCATTTTTTTCTTTTACTCATACAAAGCTGTTGATTTTATTCTATTCAACCAGACCCCATTTCAAAGGAAACGAGCACTCATTAAGATCAGGTGTGACCAATGAGGAAACATGTAGGAAACATTATGCTGAAGTACTGAAATTCCCACCTAAGAAACCTATGGTTCTCAGAACGTAATCTGCTAGTTGGGTATCTTGCAACATTCCCAGAATGTTGTGGGAAGGTTGTATGCAAAATAACCATAGGACAACCACACTCTCACCAAGCTCTAAGAAACATATGGTTCTCAGAACGTTATGTGCTAGCCGGGTATGGACTGTACACAGACAGTCCTTTGAAGGTTGCGTTTCTTTGCTCACATTTATTTTCTCAATATTTGTCCAATTTAATTTCAGCATATGTTATCATCTGACACTAACACCAGCAACATTAGCAACACTAGCACCAAGGACAGCGCCAAATAGAAAGAAAGACAATTGTCAACAATTTGGTTAATTAACTGTTATTAACAACAACAAAAATACTGACCAAACTATTAATTAGTCCTTAATCCTTCGTCCTTGTGTGAGTAAGCTGATGGCGAATAGAGGGAGTGTTTGAATATGGGGAGTGTCTGAAGTCTGTTATAGAGCTGGGATGAATGCAGGTAGCATAACATGGCGTTAGAATACATGTAATGAACCTGTTGATCTCTCTCGCTCTTTCTCTCTCTCTGTCTCTGTCTCTGTCTCTGTCTCTGTTTCTCGCTCTCTCTCTCGCTCTCTCTGTCTCTCTCTGTCTCTCGCTCTCACTCTCTCTCTCTTTTCCCCTCTCTACTCTGTCTTCTCTCTCGCTCTTTCTCTCTCTGTCTCTGTCTCTCTCTCTCTCTCTCTGTCTCTCTCTTTCTCTCGCTCTCTCTCTCTGTCTCTCTCTTTCTCTCGCTCTCTCTCTCTGTCTCTCTCTTTCTCTCGCTCTCTCTCTCTGTCTCTGTCGCTGTCTCTCGCTCTCTCTTTTTCTTTTCCCCTCTCTACTCTGTCTTCTCTCTCTGTCTCTCGCTCTCTCTCGCTCTCTCTCTCTTTTCCCCTCTCTACTCTGTCTTCTCTCTCTCTCTCTCTCTCACCGCCCCTCTTCCCTTGTTTTTCTCTCTACCTCCGTTCTGGCTCATTGTGCACAGAACATTTCACAATAAATGAATGTGATACTTGCCAAGATTATAATACATGCATTGTAGTTCTGTGTGTAATTTATTTTCTTGCCAGTCATGTTCCTGAAAGAAGTTCCTGTGTTGTCTCCCACATTGTCCCTCAAGCACCTTACTGATCCATTCATAATAGATGAACTGTTAGGTAACAAGAATCTGGCTACAACTGCTGCAATCTGACTATTCAGTGTCCCGGGAAAGGGTAAGATATAAAGCTTTGACTTTTATTGGAAACTACAGTTTCATTGAAGTATCCATCTCTCACCTTCTTTATATTCCTTAATCTCTTTATCTTTCACGCTCTCTCTCCACCTCTCTCTCTCTCTCTCTCTCACACACACACACACACACACACACACACACACACACACACACACACACACACACACACACACACACACACACACATACACACACACACACACACACACACACACACACACACACACACACACACACACACACACACACACACACACACACACACACACACACACACACACACACACACACACACACACACACACACACACACACACACACACACAGATGTGTACACATTTTACTATACTTGTTAGAACCAGAAGTCCTCACAAGAATAGTAAACCAACTAAAATTCAGAGAAGTAAGGACACTTTGCCGGTCCTCACTTGCAAAAAGGCTATTTTAGGTTTAGGGGTTAGGTTTAGGGTTAGAATCAGGGTTAAGGGTTTGGTTTAGGTTAAGGGTTAGGGTTAAGGTTAGGGTTAGAATTTAGGGAAAGTAGGAATTTGAATGGGAATCAATTGTTGTCCCCAAAATGTTCTCACAAGTATAGTAAGACAAAGCCACGCATGCGCGCACACACACACACACACACACACACACACACACACACACACACACACACACACACACACACACACACACACACACACACACACACACACACACACACACACACAAAGAAAATATAAACAGTCAAGAAATTAACTATTGATCCTAAAAAAGATTTTAAAATATATTTATTTTCATCTTCATTTTGGTACGCAATTTCTCCCAGACATGTTGAAAAAGGGTAACAATTATAAATGAAGATTGCTTTCCTCAATATGTACAGTTGAAGACTGGAAGTTTACATACATCTGAGCCAAATACTTTTAAATTCAGATTTTCACAATTTCTGACATTTAATCCTAGTAAAAATTCCCTGTCTTAGGTCAGTAAGGATCACCACTTTATTTTAAGAATGTGAAATGTCAGAATAATAGTAGAGAGAATGATTTATTTCAGCTTTTATTTCTATCATCACATTCCCAGTGGGTTAGAAGTTTACATACACTCAATTAGTATTTGGTAGCATTGACTTGAAATTGTTTAACTTGGGTCAAACATTTCGGGTAGCCTTCCACTAGCTTCCCACAATAAGTTGGATGAATGTTGGCCCATTCCTTCTGACAGAGCTGGTGTAACTGAATCAGGTTTGTAGGCCTCCTCACTCGCACACGCTTTTTCAGTTCTGCCCACAAATATTCTATGGGATTGAGGTCAGGGCTTTGTGAGGGCCACTCCAATACCTTGACTTTGTTGTCCTTAAGCTATTTTGACATAACTTTGGAAGTCTGCTTGGGGTCATTGTCCATTTGGAAGACCATTTTGCAACCAAGCTTTTACTTCCTGACTGATGTCTTGAGATGTTGCTTCAATATATCCACATAATTTCCCTTCCTCATGATGCCATCTATTTTGTGAAGTGCACCAGTCCCTCCTGCAGAAAAGCACACCCACAACATGATGCTGCCACCCCCGTGTTTCACGGTTGGGATGGTGTTCTTCGGCTTCCCCCTTTTTCCTCCAAACTTAGCGATGGTCATTATGACCAAACAGTTCTATTTTTTTTCTTCTTCAGACCAGATACATTTCTCCAAAAAGTACGATCTTTGTCCCCATGTGCAGTTGCAAACCGTAGTCTGTCTTTTTATGGCGGTTTTGGAGCAGTGGCTTCTTCCTTGCTGGGCAGCCTTCAGGTTTTGTCGATATAGGACTCATTTTACTGTGGATATAGATACTTTTGTACCGGTTTCCTCCAGTATCTTCACAAGGTCCTTTGCTGTTGTTCTGGGATTGATTTGCACTTTTCACACCAAAGTACGACATCAAATGATGTCAATTAGCCTACCAGAAGACATGACATAATTTTCTGGAATTTTCCAAGCTGTAAATGTCATGTCTTGTTATGTCTGTTCCTGTCCTTTCTCTTCATTCTCTCTCTCTGCTGGTCTTTTTAGGTTACCTTCTCTGTCTCTCATTCTTCAGCTGTTCTACATCTCCTCTAACTAGCTCATTCACTCTTTCACACCTGTTCTCTCTTCCCCCTCTGATTAGGTCTCTATTTCTTTCTCTGTTCCTGCTACTTTCAGTGTCTGATTCTTGTTTGTGTTTTTTGATGCCAGAAGCAAGCTGTCGTCTCGTTTGCTTCCACCTTGTCCTGTCCTGTCGGAGTCTGCCTGGCAGGAGCATCCTGCACTATACTAACGTTCTTTTGTTCCGCTGACAACGTTGGAAGAGGATTTATGCCATTCCTGTATTTTCATTAAAGAACTCTGTTTTCTGTTAAAACCGCTTTTGGGTCTTCACTCAAGTTCATAACAGAAGAATCAGACCACGAATGGACCCAGCGGCTCCGGACCCTTTTCACTCCGCCGTCGAGATCCAGGGAGCGATGCTAGGCAGACACGAGGAGGAATTGTCTGCTGCTCAACATGCCGTTGAGACCCTGGCCGTCCAAGTCTCCGACCTCACAAGACAGGTTCACCAACTCCTCCTCGATCCACCGCCCACTTCCAGGGTTTCCGAGTCTCCGGAGCCCAGGATCAACAACCCGCCGTGTTACTCTGGGGAGCCCACTGAGTGCCGCTCATTCCTCACTCAGTGTGATGTGGTGTTCTCTCTCCAGCCCAACACTTACTCCAGGAGCGCAGCCCGCATCGCCTACGTCATTTCTCTCCTTACCGGACGGGCGCGTGAGTGGGGCACGGCAGTCTGGGAGGCGAGGGCTGAGTGTATTAACCAGTATCAGGACTTTAAGGAGGAGATGATACGGGTTTTTGACCGTTCTGTTTTTGGCGAGGAGGCTTCCAGGGCCCTGTCTTCCCTATGTCAGGGGAATAGATCCATAACGGATTATTCTATTGAGTTTCGCACTCTCGCTGCCTCTAGTGACTGGAACGAGCCGGCTTTGCTCGCTCGTTTTCTGGAGGGTCTCCACGTCGAGGTTAAGGATGAGATCCTCTCCCGGGAGGTTCCTTCCAGTCTGGACTCCTTAATAGCTCTCGCTATTCGCATAGAGCGACGGTTTGATCTTCGTCGCCGAGCTCGTGGAAAGGAGCTCACGTTCTCCGTTGCTCCCCTCTCCACATCACTGCCACCTGCCGCATCACTGCCACCCTCCTCCGCCGGCTCGGATGCTGAGCCTATGCAGCTGGGGGTATTCGCATCTCGGCCAAGGAGAGGGAACGGAGAATCACCAATCGCCTCTGTCTCTACTGCGGCTCCGCTGGTCATTTTGTCACCTCATGTCCAGTAAAAGCCAGAGCTCATCAGTAAGAGGAGGGCTACTGGTGAGCGCAACTACTCAGGCCTCTCCTTCTGGATCACGCACTACCTTTCCGGTCCATCTCCGCTGGCCTGGTTCATCTGCTTCCTGCAGTGCCTTGATAGACTCTGGGGCGGAGGGCTGTTTTATGGACGAGACCTGGGCTCGGGAACATGACGTTCCTCTCAGACAGTTAGGGGAGCCCAGGGCCTTGTTCGCTTTAGATGGTAGTTCTCTCCCCAAGATTCAGCGTGAGACGCTGCCTTTAACCCTCACTGTCTCTGGTAATCATAGCGAAACCATTTCTTTTTTAATTTTTCGTTCACCTTTTACACCTGTTGTTTTGGGTCATCCCTGGCTAGTGCGCCATAACCCTTCTATTAATTGGTCTAGTAATACTATCCTATCCTGGAATGTTTCTTGTCATGTAACCTGTTTAATGTCTGCTATCCCTCCTGTTTCCTCTGTCTCTTCTTCACAGGAGGAGCCTGGCGATTTGACAGGGGTGCCGGAGGAGTATCACGATCTGCGCACGGTGTTCAGTCGTTCCAAGGCCACTTCTCTCCCTCCACACCGGTCGTATGACTGTAGTATTGATCTCCTTCCGGGAACTACTCCCCCGGGGTAGATTATACTCTCTGTCGGCTCCCGAACGTAAGGCTCTCGAGGATTATTTGTCGGTTTCGCTCGACGCCGGTACCATAGTCTCCTCCTCCTCCCCCCCGCCGGAGCTGGGGTTTTTTTGTTCAGAAGAAGGACGGGTCCCTGCGCCCATGCGTGGATTATCGAGGGCTGAATGACATAACAGTTAAGAATCGTTATCCGCTTCCTCTTATGTCTTCAGCCTTCGAGATCCTGCAGGGAGCCAGGTTTTTCACCAAATTGGACCTTCGTAACGCCTACCATCTCGTGCGCATCAGGGAAGGGGACGAGTGGAAGACGGCGTTTAACACTCCGTTAGGGCACTTTGAATACCGGGTTCTTCCTTTCGGCCTCGTTAACGCTCCAGCTGTCTTTCAGGCACTAGTTAACGACGTCCTGAGAGACATGCTGAACATTTTTGTTTTCGTTTACATGGACGATATCCTGATTTTTTCACCGTCTCTCTCGATTCATGTTCAGCACGTGCGGCCCGCGTCCTCCAGCGCCTTTTGGAGAACTGTCTTTATGTGAAGGCTGAGAAGTGCACTTTTCATGCCGCCTCTGTCCCTTTTCTCGGTTCCGTTATTTCCGCTGAGGGCATTAAGATGGATCCCGCTAAGGTCCAGGCTGTCATTGATTGGCCCGTTCCTAAGTCACGCGTCGAGCTGCAGCGCTTTCTGGGCTTCGCTAATTTCTACCGTCGTTTCATCCGTAATTTCGGTCAGGTGGCAGCTCCTCTCACAGCCCTTACTTCTGTTAAGACGTGCTTTAAGTGGTCCGTTTCCGCCCAGGGAGCTTTTGATCTTCTTAAGAATCGTTTTACATCCGCACCTATTCTTGTTACACCTGACATCTCTAGACAGTTTGTTGTTGAGGTTGACGCGTCAGAGGTGGGCGTGGGAGCCATTCTTTCTCAGCGCTCTCTCTCTGACGGCAAGGTCCATCCTTGCGCGTTTTTCTCTCATCGCTTATCGCCGTCAGAACGTAACTATGATGTTGGTAATCGCGAACTGCTCGCCATCCGCTTAGCCCTAGGCGAATGGCGACAGTGGTTGGAGGGGGCGACCGTTCCTTTTGTCGTTTGGACTGACCATAGGAACCTTGAGTACATCCGTTCAGCCAAACGACTTAATGCGCGTCAGGCTCGTTGGGCTCTGTTTTTCGCTCGTTTCGAGTTTGTTATTTCTTATCGTCCGGGCTCAAAAACACCAAGCCTGATGCTTTATCTCGTCTCTTCAGTTCTTCTGAGGTCTCCACCGACCCCGAGGGGATTCTCCCTGAGGGGCGTGTTGTCGGGTTGACTGTCTGGGGAATTGAGAGGCAGGTAAAGCAAGCACTCGCTCACACTCCGTCGCCGCGAGCTTGTCCTAGGAACCTTCTGTTCGTTCCCGTTCCTACTCGTCCGGCCGTTCTTCAGTGGGCCCACTCTGCCAAGTTAGCCGGCCACCCCGGCGTTCGGGGTACGCTCGCTTCCATTCGCCAGCGTTTCTGGTGGCCCACTCGGGAACGTGACGCGCGTCGATTTGTCGCCGCTTGTTCGGTCTGCGCGCAGACTAAATCTGGGAACTCTCCTCCTGCCGGCCGTCTCAGACCGCTTCCCATTCCCTCTCGACCGTGGTCTCACATCGCTTTAGATTTTATCACCGGACTGCCTTCATCAGCGGGGAAGACAGTTATTCTTACGGTTGTCGATAGATTCTCTAAGGCGGCTCATTTCATTCCTCTCGATAAGCTCCCTTCTGCTAAGGAGACGGCTCAGATCATTATCGAGAATGTTTTCCGAATTCATGGCCTTCCGTCTGACGTCGTTTCCGACAGAGGCCCGCAGTTCACGTCTCAATTTTGGAGGGAGTTTTGCCGTTTGATTGGGGCTTCCGTCAGTCTCTCGTCCGGCTTTCATCCCCAGTCTAACGGTCAAGCCGAACGGGCCAATCAGACTGTTGGTCGCATTTTACGCAGTCTTTCTTTTCGTAACCCTGCGTCTTGGTCAGAACAGCTCCCCTGGGCAGAGTACGCCCACAACTCGCTTCCCTCGTCTGCTACCGGTCTATCCCCTTTTCAGTGTAGCCTCGGGTACCAGCCTCCGCTGTTCTCATCTCAGCTCGCCGAGTCCTGCGTCCCCTCCGCTCAGGCTTTTGTCCAGCGTTGCGAGCGCACCTGGAAGGGGGTCAGGTCGGCACTTTGCCGTAATAGGGCGCAGACTGTGAGGGCCGCTAATAGCGTAGGACCAAGAGTCCTAGATATTGTTGCGGTCAGAGAGTATGGCTCTCCACTCAGAACCTTCCCCTTAAGACAGCTTCTCGCAAGTTGGCCCCGCGGTTCATTGGTCCGTTCCGTATTTCCCAGGTCATTAATCCTGTCGCAGTGCGACTTCTTCTCCCGCTATCTTCGTCGCGTTCACCCGGTCTTCCATGTCTCCTGTGTTAAGCCCGTTCTTCGCGCCCCCGCTCGTCCCTCCCCCCCCATCCTTGTCGAGGGCGCACCCATCTACAGGGTTCGTAAGATTTTGGACATGCGCCCTCGGGGCCGTGGTCATCAGTACCTAGTGGATTGGGAGGGGTACGGTCCTGAGGAGAGGAGTTGGGTTCCCTCTCGGGACGTGCTGGACCGTTCGCTGATCGATGATTTCCTCCGTTGCCGCCAGGTTTCCTCCTCGAGTGCGCCAGGAGGCGCTCGGTGAGTGGGGGGGTACTGTCATGTCTTGTTATGTCTGTTCCTGTCCTTTCTCTTCATTCTCTCTCTCTGCTGGTCTTTTTAGGTTACCTTCTCTGTCTCTCATTCTTCAGCTGTTCTACATCTCCTCTAACTAGCTCATTCACTCTTTCACACCTGTTCTCTCTTCCCCCTCTGATTAGGTCTCTATTTCTTTCTCTGTTCCTGCTACTTTCAGTGTCTGATTCTTGTTTGTGTTTTTTGATGCCAGAAGCAAGCTGTCGTCTCGTTTGCTTCCACCTTGTCCTGTCCTGTCGGAGTCTGCCTGGCAGGAGCATCCTGCACTATACTAACGTTCTTTTGTTCCGCTGACAACGTTGGAAGAGGATTTATGCCATTCCTGTATTTTCATTAAAGAACTCTGTTTTCTGTTAAAACCGCTTTTGGGTCTTCACTCAAGTTCATAACAGTAAAGGCACAGTCAACTTAGTGTATGTAAACGTATGACCCACTGGAAATGTGATACAGTGTGTTATAAGTGAAATACTCTGTCTGTAAACAATTGATGGCAAAATGACTTGTGTCATGCACAAAGTAGGTGTCCTAACCGACTTGCCAAAACTATAGTTTGTTAACAAGAAATTTGTAGAGTGGTTGGAAAACAAGTTTTAAAGACTCCAACCTAAGTGTATGTAAACTTCCGACTTCAACTGTAAATCTATTGATGCTGCAGTTAAAAAAAACATCCCTTAAATATACAGTGTTTCCTTGCACCCGTCTTAAACAAGTGACCACATGCTGATTTGAAACTCTTTTGACAGAGTCTGTCAGTATTTAGGATCTGTCACTGCTGTAATAATATTTGAAGATAAATACACAACGCAGCAGACTAAAGGTCAAGAGGGAATTCGTGATCAATTGAAATAGTTGTTTTTCTGTAATGGGGAACTGAATATTAATGGGTCAGGGACACGGGAGGAATTTCAGTCCGGGACTCATAGCTACACGTGACAAGTTCTTATTTGTCTGAAATGTCTATACATTGAGCCTGAAATGGGATAATTGTTATAGGGTTGGGTTATAAACTACATCCTGTCTCTTTGTTCAGAAGAGAAACCATTGAGGACAGGGAAGAATGACCATCTACCATCTACTTTCCAGCATAACAACTATGATTTGTTCTCTTTGAATAAATATATTTTTCTCCCCCTGATTTGCTTTGGGTCTGTGTTCTTGAAGAATAACATCAACTACTAACACTGCTACCAATCTCAGACAGTGAGGAAATACTTTCTCTCTTTCCCACTCAAGTGACAGTCAGTCACGGTGGTGGTTGATCCCAGTGGTGGTTGTTCTCACTGGCTCAGTTTTATTACCTTTAAAGTAGCTGACAGACTTCCCTGGATGTGGATACCTCCAGTGTCTGTCTGATGGATATAGAACCTATAAGACCTCTTTGAGCTTGGATAGAGATAGACACAGGTTGTTGTATGTGTACCTGTGGATGTATGTGCGTGTATATTTGTTTATATGTCAACAAGTGATTGGTATGAGCCCTTCCTGATATAAGAAGGCAGACACTTGTGTCTTCAAGGCAAGGATACATTTGGCTCTTGTATATTGACACCGAGGAGAATCATGCACCAGTCACATGTTCTATGAGTGAGACAGAAAAGCGTCTTCTGAAACACAATAATTAATTTCTGCTCCCCACTGTGATCCTATTGCCCATTTGGGGCCTAAGTATGAGTGCTGATGAAGCATAACGGCCAAACAGCAGTCTCCTGTCGGATTAGGATATCACTGTCAGACGCATGGCTGCCCAGCCGCACTCTGAGGGCCATATTAGCACAGTGCACGGCATTACCAGGCTTCAGCTCTGTGTTCTGAAATTGAATTGAGTTGAGCCCCCCACTCTGGCTACCTATTCCATCCAGACAGACATATTGGTCCAGGGGCCATTTGTTTGCAGCTGATGTATTCAATATACACCGGCCAGGTATTATGATGGCCCATAATGGAACATACAGTTGATACAAAGTAGTTCATAACATGGAGGGTGTAGGTGGATGATGGGTGTAGGTGGATGTTATCGCGGGTGTACGAAATGCTTATGTTCCTAGCTCCAACAGTGCAGTGTAGTACCTTACAATACAAAACACACATATCCCAAAATTTAAAAGAAAGGAATTAAGAAATATAGAAACATTAGAACAAGCAATGTCCAGAATATAAATATATACTGTATGTATGTATATGATGGTGTGTATAGACCTCATGGACAGTATATGAACAGAAAAGGTGTACAGAAGTAGATATAGGATGAGCCTGGACTAGAATACAGTATATACATAATATGAAGAGGGTAAAACGGTATTTAAACATTATTGAAGTAACCAGTGATCAATGTACATATGGCAGCAGTCTCTAAGGTGTAGGGTTGAGTACCGGGTGGAAGCCAACTAGTAACAGTGACTAAAGTTCAGGGCAGAGTACTGGGCGGAGGCCGGCTAGTGCTGACTATTTAATAACAGATGGCCTGGGAATATAAGCTGTTATTCAGTCTCTCTGTCCCAGCTTTGATGCACCTATACTGTCTCTGCCTTCTAGATGGTAGTGGGGTGAACAGGCCGTGGTCCGGATGGCTGAGGTCCTTGACGATCTTCTTGGCCTTCCTGTGACACCGGGTGCTGTAGAGGTCCTGGAGGGCAGGCAGTGTGCCCCGGTGATGCGTTGCCATTCCAGGCGGTGATCCTTTGGAGAGCCCGGTGCAGTTGCTGTACCAGGCTGTGACACAGCCGGACAAGATACTCTCAATGGTGCTGTAGGTTTGTAAGGGGCCAAACTAATTTCTTCCGCCTCCTGAGGTGGAAGAGGCGCTGTTGTGCATTCTTCAGCACACTGTCTGCGTGGATGAATACTTTCAGGTTGTCAGTGATGTGCCGAGCAACTTGAAGCTTCAATGACCACCAACCGGTCTTCCTGTGCATCCTGGATTCTACACATTCCTAAACACACCTACACACACACATGCACACTCTCAGACTATTTTCTTGTTGTTCATACACTGTAGGGATGTCAAGTGAAGTCAAATGTTTGTCAGTGACACCTGATGAAAGTGGATGCTGAGAAACTGGAGTTGTAATGAGGAGATGTTTTTTTTGATACTTGCCGAGTTGCTATGAGGTCAGCAATTGCCCTCTATACCTCTTACTCCTCTTCAACAGACAGACAGATGATCTTGATCTGCTCTTCCCATCTGGGTCCTGTGTCTAGAACATCTGGTGTAGATGCCACCGTGCGTGCAGTCTCCGACTCTGACAGCAAAAGTCATGGCCCAGGAACACAACTTCATTGGCTAAGAGGGCATGGTGAGAGAGAGTGAGAGACAGAGGGGGGCTGGGGCTGGACTGAGGGGACGGAGAGAGAAAGAGAGAAAGAAAGACAGAGGGGAGAGGGTGAGAACAAACTCAGGCAACATGAGTAATATTCAAACTGATTTATTTCCTGGGAATGGGAGATACGATATATGGTACTTTTTCCCGCCTTGCTCCAAAGTGCCAGGGCTTGTTATTCTGATCTGGTTTCTTGTCATTTCATGTCATTTCACTGGAGAATTGTCCAGCGCTGAAGCAATTTATTTGTCTGCTCTGTTTGGTCACTATGCTGTAATTACCTTCCTTGTTGCTGTATTAGCTTTGTAATCTTAACAACCTGGGGGGAAGTAGATTTGGAAATGAGACTCATGCAGATAACTGGCCAGCAGCTTTTCAAATTATCCAGCCTGTTCTCATATACTTGACGTAACATAGTAAACGTAAATCCAGCACACTCAAATTATTATGATGTGTAACCATACCAAACGTAACATAAGACAGAAGGTTACTAAAGACAAAAACTAAAGTAGGGTGGTTGGTCGGGGTGGTGGGTAGAAGTTTAACGTGACCGTCTAGCAACCCCAAGGTTGCATGTTTGAATTTCATCATGGACAACTTTAGCATTTTAGCTAATTAGCAACTACTTATAACTTTTTAGCTACTTTGAAACTACTTAGCATGTTAGCTAACTCTTCCCTAACCGTAACACTTTAACCTAACTCCTAACCCTAACCTTAACCCCTAACCACTAGCCTAGCTAACTTTAGCCACCTAATTAATATTAGTGTTAGCCACAACAAATTGGAATTCGTAACGTATCATATGTTTTGCAAATTCGTAACATATTGTACAAATTGCAATTCGTAACATATCATATGAAATGGATGATGGACATCCACAAATTAATACATGCCATACAAAACGTAGCATTTCATATTAATTGGAGTGTCCAGGATTTATATTTACTATGTTACTTCTACCTCTGAGTCCAGGTTGAATTATTATGCTTAGATTATGATCTCATAGAGAATTATCAAAAGAGCGGATTATCCTGGATAGAGAGATTATTTTCAGGCCACCCACATAATGTTGTAATTCTGTTTGCAGCTGAAGTAACACATAGAGTACAGGCCACTCAGGAAGATCATTACCTTCTGGGTACAGATTTGTGAAAGCAGTCACAGGTCTTACAGCCATGAGGGTATGACGCAAAAGGAGGCAAAGTTAAAGGGGTAAAATCAGGTGTAGCTTAATTTATTAGGTGACACAAAATTGAGGTTACTGAAAAAGGTTAAAAAAAAGACTTACAAAACAAACAAATCCCTGAAAGGGTCGAGTAATAAAAAGGACTAGGCCTAAGCCGGCATTCCTGCCAATATAACTCTGTTGGCACTGACGTGGTCTACCTGGCCCAATATTGGACTAAAGGAGCCTAAATATTACTCCTTATAGTCCAAGGACCTTACATGTTCTGTTCAGAGGCTAATTGGTTCTGGCAGCCAAAACAGTCATACACTCCATCTAAGCGGGAATCGATTCTCAATTGCGGTATGGTTCTAGAAACAAAAAGCCCTCTACTTTCATATCGAATCAAAATAATTTCAGAAATGAAAATATGCACATACTGTAGACTGTTTGAACCCTTTTCTTTGCATCCAAAAGTATTTTTCAGTGACAAGTTTGTAGCGCCCATCTTCCGTTTACATGCAGGTGTTCTGAGACACAAGTAGCTAATTAGCTCAGGTAGTTGACTCTGTCTTTCACCTGTTTTCCATAAACAAATGCTGTAACGTGGAAATGTGGCCGTGTGGGAAGCCTAACCTTATAAGGGTGTGTAGTAATTGAACCGATTCTTTTTTGAAAATGGTTCAATGCTGATATGAAAGATATTTCCAAAACCGTGCCGCAAGTGATGCGTATTCATGTTTACAGCAAGCATCAGGCCTCTAAACAAAAGTCCCCCTGGGAAGAAGATACACTACATGACCAAAAGTATGTGGATACCTGCTCGTCAAACATCTCATTCCAAAATCATGGGCATTAATATGGAGCTGGTTCCCCCTTTGCTGCTATAACAGCTTCCACTCGTCTGGGAAGGCTTTCCACTCGATGTTGGAACATTGCTGCGGGGTCTTGCTTCCATTCAGCCACAAAATCATTAGTGAGGTTGGGCACTTATGTTGTGCGATTAATCCTGGCTCGCAGTCAGCATTCCAATTCATCCCAAAGGTGTTCAATGGGGTTGAGGTCAGGGCTATGTGCAGGCCAGTCAAGTTCTTCCACACCGTTCTCAACAAACCATTTCTATATGGACCTCGCTTTGTGCGTAGGGGCATTGTCATGCTGAAACAGGAAAAGGCCTTCCCGAAACTATTGCCACAAAGTTGGAAGCACAGAATCGTCTAGAATGTCATTATATCCTGCAGTGTTAAGCTTTCTCTTCATTGGAACTAAGGGACCTAGACCGAACAATGAAAACAAGACCCAGACCATTATTCCTCATCCCCCAAACTTTACAGTTGGCACTATGCATTGGGGCAAGTAGCGTTCTCCTGGCATCCGCCAAACCCAGATTTGCCTGTCGGACTGCCAGATGGTGAAGCGTAATTCATCACTCCAGAGAACGCATCTCCCCTGGTCCAGAGTCCAATGGCAGCGAGCTTTACACCACTCCAGCCAACGCTTGGCATTGCACATGGTGATCTTAGGCTTGTGTGTGGCTGCTCGGCCATGGAAACCTGTTCCATCAAGCTCCCGACTAACAGTTCTTGTGCTGACGTTGCTTTCAGAGGCAGTTTGGAACCTAGTAGCGGGTGTTGCGTCCGGAGACAGATGGTGTTTCCTGGCTACGGGCTTCAGCACTCGGCGGTCCCGTTCTGTGAGCTTGTGTGGCCTACCACTTTGTGGCTAAGCCGTTGTTTCTAGATGTTTCCACTTCACAATAACAACACATACAGTTGACCGGGGCAGCTCTAGCAGGGCAGAAATTTGACAAACTGACTTGTTGGAAAGGTGGCATCCTATGACGGTGTCACGTTGTCACTATGACGGTGTCACTGAGCTCTTCAGTAAGGCCATTCTACTGCCAATGTTTGTCTGTGGAGATGTGTCCTCGATTTTATACACCTGTCAGCAACTGGTGTGGCTGAAATATCCAAATCCACTAATTTGAAGGGGTGTTCACATACTTTGTATATATGGTGTACCTTCATCAATACGCGCTGAAGTTAGTTAGCGTCTATGAATGGAGTAGGTATGGAGTAGCTTAAACATCTTCCTGAGATGGATTAGCTAGCAACATGCTAACTATTCACAGTCGGACAAAAGGCTTTACTATTTTTTAACAGGTCCTCTTCAAGCTAGGCCATCTCCACAGCATTGTAAACCATTTTCCTTATTTATTGAAGACATTGGTTTCTTCCCAGCCTCATTTGAGGAGGGAGGGAGTCAGTGAGTATCTCCCTTGTGCTCTGCCAAGCCAGCCCTAATCCTCCATGGACCCTGAGCTGCATCTGCTTCATTTCTTCCCCCTCTCACCCCTCTCTCCAGAACTAGATGTTGTGCTTCAGCTGAGCCTGGGAAGCCTGGGAAGCCTTCATCCATTATGGATGCTGTGTTATAGGAGACTGATCTATAATATCTCCCTTTGGATTCCAGCAGGACAGGAGAAGCCAGCACAAAGCAGCTAGGCCTCTCTCTGTATCTTTTTACTGTACAGTTACTGGAGCGGGGCATTTTTATCATTTGATTTGCTGTCTATAATTCACAAGGCATGACAGCATACTAAGGCAGCCTGATACAGTATATTGTAAATCCTGTTGTAGGTTGAAAGGGTTCTGCAGAAAAGCATCTATTCCCTTTTTTGACCTCTGTCTTCCTCCTACTTCCTAATCTAATCAGGGACATCAAAGCCACAACAACGTGACCCTACAACACATTGTTGGGGTTAAGGAGCAGCATGTATCTCCTTTTACGTTGACCTGTTTCCTGCCAGGTGCCCTTCCTAGCCTCCATCACAGGACAAGCCAGGCATGGCTGACAGCTGTATGATTGTTGCCAATGTAGTTGCTGTTGGACTGATTGTCTATGCATGGGACAGCCAATGAAAGAAAGGAAGAGAGAGGGGGTAGAGAGAATGAGAGGTAAAGAGAAAGAGATACACAAACACAGACAGAGGGGGAGAGAAGAAACACAGACTCAGCTGCAGGTCTTTCCCACTGGGCATACATCCACCACTTTATTAGTCTGGCACAGTGGAAGAGGAGAGCCTGCTGTGGGGGGACGAAACACACACACAGACAAACATAGACAGACACAGACACACAGACACACATTCAAACATACACACACATAAACACCGACACAGACAGACAGAGAAGACACACAGACAAACATAGACATGGACACACACACACAGACACAGATACCGACACACACACAAATACCGACACACACACACACACACACACACACACACACACACACACACACACACACACACACACACACACACACACACACACACACACACACACACACACACACACACACACACACACACACACACACACACACACACACCAATATGTTCAAATAGAGACAGAAGCCATGCAGCTGAGGTGATGGGTTTCGAGAGGAGAATTGAGCGAGGGGAATGTGGGGTCCAAGCAAATGTCTTCATCAGTTAAGTGGTATTCCTACTTTGATTATGAACATCCTGTGCTCTCTATTTGAAGCAGGATATTTTATAAGCCTTTGGTAAAACACCCTGGAGAGATTCTGCTTTCCACATGAAGAAAGCGGGACGTGGCTACGAAGCAGCCTATGAACTTGTGCCGCTTAGGCTCTGAGTCAGTTATACTCCAGGCCTTATGAGAATAATTCATGACAGTGCTCTAATAGCAAGTGAAGCAAGGGTGTGAAATGAAGAAAAAAATAACATTTACACGACTGCAGTAGTAGACTTGGTGATTTTTCTGTTTGATTATCTAGATTATTTGATAGTAACCGTGACCCTCCAATGTTGTTTATGCCCAGATATGTTTAACAAATGCAAAAGCATTGAAGAAGCATGACTCTGCTTATTATCTGCTTCATCACAGCAGAGAGTTAGTGAAAAATGTCTTTCATGTTTTATAGGAATTGAAAAGCAGTGCGTGGGAGCTAACGACAATTGAGATAGAATTGTTATAAGAACCATGTGGGAAACTAATATGCAGCAAACCCCCTCACTGAGAGATCTATTATTGATCAGACCAATGAAACCCCATTTCACCTCTCATTCTTTTTTTAACAGAGCTCTCCCTTTCTCCCCTCTTTTTCTCAGAATCTCATCCCTTTCTCCTTTTATCTTTCAGAAGTCTGCTGTCTTTCTGAGCTCGAGGAGGGAGGCCATGTTTCAGTACCTGCAGGTCTACTCGGGCTGACTGAGGACTTTCTGCCTGCTCCAGGGGGGTGAGCCAGAGAGAAGCTAAACGCCCCTGACTGGCTCTGGAGGAGTGGAGAAAAGAAGGCTTATCTCCCACCTTTGTTCTCTCTAATGCCCCTTGAGATGGCTCTCCACGGACTCACTCCCACCTCAGTCAAAACTGTTTAGTAACTCCACACCATCTCCATACCCCAACTGCAGGGAGAGAGATTACCCCACAAGGAAGTGGAGAAAGAGAGAGAGAAAGCTAATTAGTATTACTGAGATAGTGTCAAAGCTGAGAGACATGAGAAGAGACTTCTGAAGAGAGATCTGTGCTCTGAGGGATATTGCTGCTAACCTTTAGGACATTTGTTTGTGGTATTTTTTTAAAAGGGACTCATTTTAGTTGGTTGCGGGTTTAACTTAGCCTTCTATCATGACTCTTCTGGGAGGCTGCATGAAAAGGGGGCAGACTGACTGCCACAGAGGTGGTCCGGCTGGGCCCTGTCAGGTCCTGCTCCTGACCTGCTGTATCCTGGTAGTCCTGGGGGCCAAGCCAAAAACACCTGGCCACACACACCTCAACTCCATCCGTATTGATGGGGATATCTCACTGGGTGGGCTCTTTCCTGTACACGCCAGAGGCAACAATGGGAAAGCCTGTGGGGAACTGAAGAAGGAAAAGGGGATCCACAGACTGGAGGCCATGCTGTTCGCCTTGGACCGCATCAACAACGACCACGAGCTGCTGCCCAACATCACTCTGGGGGCCAGGATCCTGGACACCTGTTCACGGGACACCCACGCCCTGGAGCAGTCGCTCACTTTTGTCCAGGCGCTCATCGAGAAGGACGGGACGGACATCAAATGCCTGAGTGGCGGGCCGCCCATCATCACCAAGCCTGAGAGGGTGGTGGGCGTCATCGGGGCCTCCGCCAGCTCCGTGTCAATCATGGTGGCCAACATCCTGCGCCTCTTCAGGGTAAGTGCCTTACACTTATTGGTTAATGGCTGTGAATCATGGTGGTGGCTATGAAAGTAGACTCTCTCAACAGTCGTTTGTAGGCTGGCAGGCAGCACGCTCTGCAAGTGAGAATGCAAGCGAGGCTGCAATGTGACAGAAATCTGTAGCTGATGCTATTGCCTGAATCATGTATGATTATCAAAAGGCTAGGTTGCTTTTACCGGTTAAAAGTGGTTTACATTTTTTTCATGAAAGAATAAAGATCTATTCTGTCATTTTCCAACATTATGGAAATGTTGATGTGATATAAACACTCCCCACATTTTCTATAGGCTTTTACTCCATGTCTTTGCTCTAAGGTGATATTACATAGTGTAGCTAGAGACATATTCAATATCTCACATTTCAGGAATGCTCTGTGTCTGTGAAAATGCACCATGTCGCTCTTGTATGGGCATCAACTCATTCATGTGAGGAATTAGGTTCACAAGGGGATGAAAGTAAGGCAGAACGGTCCCGGTACAGAGTCCCTGCTAAATAAATAGTGGGGGTACGCCGTACCGGTAAAACATGAGCCAAAATATCTGGGGGGTTATTACACCATTATTAATCATTACTGCATGTCAGAGGCATGATAAATGAACGAAAGGACTTGAAAACGAATGATCTAAAATGTTCTAAAATGCAATGTGGTCAGATGATAACACAGAAATTTTGCCAAGGCAGAGATGATTGGCCGAAACCAAGGACAGCAGTAGACACATACATTCTGGCCTAATGACAATCGCCAAATGTCCTTACAATTTCTGGTGTTTTGTGTAACAGATTTCTCTTTCCATTCACCACTGTTTGGAGGCTGGAAATGTGTTGTGAGTGGATGGATGTGCGCGGGTAGCCTAGTAAAGGAGCCTTCTGAAGTGATTGTTTGTCAAACTGATGAAAACATCATGACTGGTTGAGTTTATGTCACAATAAAAGGCAATACATTGTAAAAGTTAAATGACAGATCTTTACGACTAGGCCCACAGAGATCCTATTGAATTAATAGTGATTATATATGTAATTCTATGATTAGGCAAGCGCATGTCCCATAGGAGGTCCTGCACTGGGAAAACAATGTAATCTATTTTCACCCCAGGGTTTAATCCCCTCATTAAACCAATTAAAAATCATATTCCAAAATATTTCTTCTTATCAAACCAACAGTCTTCTATGTATGTTCTATGTATGTTGGCCATCTGCGTTTGCCTCAGTTGGATGTGGTCTTTGTGGTTTGTATGTTCTATAAAAGTCCCATGAGAACCAGACATATTTTTCACTGTTCTGACAGTTGAGGCTCATCATTAGTCCTCAGCCTCTCCCCATAATGACATTCATTTGGGAAGTCCTTAGTGGTGTTTTGCCTCTAATTAAATAGGGCAAGTCATGCATGTAACCATTTGAGCTCATTCAACACTTATTAAAGATCTAAAACGAGCCTCAACAGTATTATGTTTGCTCTCAGGATCCAAACATAATGTGCCAGTGTGAAAACAAAAGTAAACACAAGACGACAGGCCCTTTCATAATGCCAACACAAAGCTGTCATAGGAATGATGAAGATGCCAGGCAGAACAATGGGAAAACAGTTGGGCTGTGTTATAATGTAGCTACAATATTATGAAGCTCATAGAACATTTGGAACATCGGAAGGAAGGTTTGGATGCTTGAGGCTTGTTTGAATAACATAATTCCCATAATACAATATCAGCACAGCGATCTGTATTCTCTGTATTGTGTTCCCAGTGCCAGACAGTGACAGTAACAGATAATGCTTGGGGGCATGCAAAGCATAAGCTGGTTGGATTTAAACTGTGTGTAATCAGTGTTCTTAGCTTCTCAGGTCACCTCAGTGGCGAGCATGTACTGTAATCGCCCCCTGCACAAAAAGCTGCCTGTTCTGTATTTGTACTGCAATTATACTGAATAAAAGGCAGAAAACAGCTATGCACCTTGTTGTGATTTCCAAGGCTATGTGCTCTGATAAGTACCCTTTTGAGCTCTGCGCAAATATCATTTTAATATCAAATTGAGAAGCTGGGAAATGTCCCCAGAACTTAAAAGTCAACAAGGATAATCGGGAGACACTCTACTGCAGTAGCTGACAGTAGCACTCTGTGTTTGGGGTAAGGATATAGTAACCAGTGCTGTGCTCACACCATGCTGGACTACCTCAGCCTGCCTCCGACCTGGATCACATCACCATCATTAGCTCGATATAATGGCTCCCCTTCATTAGTGAATGAGGGTGGTATTGCAGCAGATACATACTCCTCTTGGTTCAAATTATTTCAAGAATTTGACTTGATACTGTATCTTTCATCTGCACAATCTGTGTTCTTGTCTCTCATCCTCGCTGTTGAGGAATGAGTGTGTGTTCTTCAGATGATTGGATGAGGGCGGTAAGAGATTTGATCAAAGTGGGAGGCAGTCTTCAGAAAGATGCGTGGAGAAGATTGCACTGATTTCAGATTGCACTGATTTCAGATTGTACTGGTTTCAGATTGCACTGGTTTCAGATTGCACTGGTTTCAGATTGCACTGGTTTCAGATTGCTCTCGTTTCTAATTCAGTTACAGTGATGAAGGGCTTATGGCCAAGTGGTACACCAACTAAGTGCAGGTCACTAGAGCCCCGTTTCCACTGGCAATTAAAATTTGTGCCAAATTAGGGTCAAATTAAAGCTGGCGCGAATGGAATTCTCAAATTCTAGCTGGGTCAAAGGAAACCGGGGGTGGCGCAGCCCAGTTTCACAACTGGTGTTAGCTCGATTAGAATGTGGGCTGCTGACACTGTTACTATGCAATCACCAAGCTGATCACTGCTGGATGCTGACACAATGTTTAGCTAGCCCATCAGAGCTTGTTGCTAATAGCTAGCACATGGACAAGCAGTACTGCAGTTGTCAGACATGACACACATTTTCACCATAGCTAGATCCTGCATTCATTTTTGCACTACACAATAAACGTTTATTAAAACAGTCAACCCTCGGTTAGCTGTTTCAGAGTTGAACGTGAGCTAGCGGGAATTTTATCCGTCCAGGTCATATTGAAAGTTAGCTACATCATATGGTTAGCTAGGTAATAGCCAATGCCATGTCAAGAATCAAGGTAGGAATTAAGCTAGCTAGCCTGTTATGCTAGCGACAATGCTAACTGTTTAGCTAGCTAGCTAACGTCAGCAAGCTAAATGTTGCTAGCTGTCTCTAGCTGGTAATGGTGGTAGTAACATTAGTTACAGCATGGTGATGATTACAGTTCTTCAACATCTTGCTAGCTAGCTAGCAACATTAACAAAGTCAACTGCAGTCACATATTGGCTACCTAGCAACATGACATAATTTCTGGATGGAGTAGGAATGCAATTTTTTATTGATTTATAATTTTTATTTGACCACCTTTTCTCCCCAATTTCATGGTATCCAATTGTTAACCCAACCAAGCCGCACTGCTTCTTAACACAGCGCACATCCAACCCGGAAGCCAGCCGCACCAATGTGTCGGAGGAAACACAGTGCACCTGGAGACCTGGTTAGTGTGCACTGCCCCCGGCCCGCCACAGGAGTCGCTAGTGCGCGATGAGACAAGGATATCCCTACTGGCCTACCAACCCTCCCTAACCCGGACGACGCTAGGCCAATTGTGCGTCGCCCCATGGACCTCCCGGTCGCGGCCGTCTGCGACAGAGCCTGGGCGCAAACCCTAGACCACTGTGCCACCCGAGAGACCCTCAGTAGGAATGCAATTTGAGCTAACCCACCAAGGCCAGCAATGGCTTCAACGTGCCAATGGAAACGGGGCTCTAGGTGAGCTCTAGATAATGACGGTCTGTAGGCTACACACTCCCTTTTCAATGTCATAACAGGGTCGGGTAGATTTTACTGACCATTTTTACCTCAACATGGACAATTTCAGGTGTTTTACACATAACTGTTGCACCTTTTTCTTTATTTTAAAAGCAGAAAGTAGGCCATCTTCTCAGCCCTGGCAGACTAGCTGAGGATAGGACTGTTCCCAGCCGCACATAAGCTATACCCAGTAAACTCTTGGTGAGTCAACTGTTTCCTGTGCCGAGGTCAGGGGATCTGCCTCATCCATATTTTGTTTGATTTGAACAAGCAGTTTGGGTCCCAGCCCTTCTTCTTACTGTTCCTTGCCATGCCTAAGGGTAGTGGCCATAACACACTGCATGCTTGCTATTGTTATCAGAATGCTTCATTCTTTTCCCCCCACTTCCCTCTCCCAGTCTTAGAGCAGCTGAGGCTGGGTAAAGTGTTTACTCAGCACTCTGGAGCAGTAGGCTCCCGTCCCTATTGTGCTGTATGAATATTTGATTCCCAGTTTACGTAATGTCCGCCTGGGGATCCGGTTAGGGTTTGAAAGCTCCCTCCCTCCATGGTTGGCCCTGCCTGCTCATGCTCTGTGATGTTCTCATCAGTTGAGCATTTTACTGCAACATAAGCAGGAGCAAAGTGTCCTAGCGCCCAGGCTAATTTGCAGAGGGCTGGTTATGACACTGTAGCGACTGCAATTGATTACCCACTAACGACAAGGCTGGTTTTAATAAGGCATCCAGGTTTGTGATCATGTCTTGGAGATGTCGTCTCTGGCCCTGTGCATGTCCGCTCTTAACTCAGTCTTGTGTAGGCTACTGTATCAGCACTGTAGCTGTCACATGGGCATGAAGGTGGGATCAAGTGCCACTGTTGAGTTGCTGAGACATAACCATATGTTCTCAAAGAAGAATAGGGGCGCTTCGGCCACCTCCACCAAGGTGTACAGTCTGCTAAGGTACAAACAGCCTACACACATGCCAGTACCTCTGCCTTCTAAGGAGCAGGGAAAATGTCTTCAGAGAGTAGAGGGGAGGGAGGTGAGAGGAGCTTAGAGGAGAAGACGGGGGAGCCTGTAGTTAGTTGTAAAAGGAGGGTTAACTAGCTGTCTGTTGTGCTGTCTGTGAGGCAGAGAGACTTTGCAGCCCCTGTCTCTTCCCCTATTAGAGACAGAGATTGTAGACCCTCAGACACTGTACCTTCCTCCTCTCAGCATCTCAACATGTTGAGACAGCGTTCTCTCTGGATTAACGCAGGAACCATTATGTAAAAACCTTACACAAAAATAAATCAATTTGGAAAATGTGATAAAAGGATGCCTCTGCTCTGTTTGCAGGATGCTGGGCAGACATTTACAGGAATCTGTAGAATGTCTGTGCTGTATGGAATGTGGGGAACCAGAATTATTTTCAATGGGATACCTTTGAGAATTAATTTGGCAAGAAAGTAGCTGAGTATTTGGCAAAACTAGACTGAAGGAAGATGGCAACCGTGTGAGCTGAAGCACAACTACACAAAAGCTAGTAGCTCTCAGTAGCTACCTCAGTAGCCAGTAGCTCTCTTTATCACTCTTGAGACAGGCCTGCCAAGGTGTGTCCTGTCACCTTCATGGATCCTCAGCATCGTAGCTCTGTGGTAATTAAGAATAATTGTTTCTCTCAAAGTGGACTCCTATTCTGCACTAAGTGTAAATTGGTGTAGCCACATGAAATCAGGTCATTCAAGCCAGCCATTTCAGCCCTTTACCCACCCATCCATACCCAATAAATCCAAGGAGTGAATTCTCTACTTGACTTTTAAAATCCCATGCAGGCAAAGCCAACAAGGGAAGAAAAGCAAACGAGCGTCTCAAAATACTTGCAGGAAATTGTTTCCTGCAGGTTTACAGGCCAGTGGTTGTGCAGTGTCACTCAACCAGACTTTTACAGTTGGGAAGACCTGATTCTTGCAGCTGTTTTTCTAACCGTTCATTGTGGTCATTCCCTTCCATATAGAGCTCCGGCCATAGCGGAGCCACTCCTTTATTACAGGACTAGTTCAGACTCAAGTCGCTTAGCCGACCCTGGGTCCAGAGGTCAAGTCTCAGTACATCCAAGAGGGAAGTGTGCCCAGAAACATGTCCCTTGCCTCTTAGTTTTGCTCTCTTTTTTCTTAGGTTTGCCGATTCTGTGTGCGAATCCCATCACAGGAAGCTGGAACACCAGCTGCTAATCACCATCCATAGTAGTGAAGGGGCACGGTGCGGTGGTCTCCACATGTGCACTGCTCGCTGTGTGGAGACGCTTGGTTTCACTCAAATTAATTTGTGGCATTTAATTACTGTAAGTTTGCAGGTCTGCAGAGTGAATGTTGCGTGGTGGGGAGGGGAGGATGTTGAGTTTGTTTTTAAAATGGATGGTAAAAAAATGTTCACTTCCTGAGAGAACTCTGTGGAGACTAACACCATCTGCACTGATCTTAACAGCAGAGGAGATACACATGTATAGTGCTTTGGTAGGAACACAAGCCAAGCTACACCTGTGAAAACAGCTCCAATGTTCTGACCCTCTTCATAGTCATTTGACATTGTCTATTCTCAAGGCATGATAGCATAAATCATTTTTCTCTAACACAATAGCCATACAACATGAATAATGTTCAACACTGTGTGTTTATCAAGTATCCTCTTACCCTTCCCCCTGTGAAAAGAGGGGATTGTTTTGGAGAAAATCCAGTGTTACAATCATGCTGCTAATTTAATGTTGGCATTTTCTCCAATTACTGTACATCACTTCTTCAGAACTCCTTGAAGCTCAGTCCTTGGATTTGTGACACTGTAAATTGTCAGTAAGTCTTTTGATTTTGGCCTACATTTACAAACTGTCCATATGCTTACTTGCAATTGTAAGTCCTCAAAACCATTGATGTCATCTTATGTCCTGTGAACTTGTCTCATAGATGCAACTCCAGCACTCCCCCTGTCTCGAAATCTAACACTAAGCCTATGCGTTCCCGATATTCATCTTTAAACAACCACATCTCCAAAATAGAACCCAAGCAGCAAATCCATGTCTCCCCTGGAAAATCTACCCATCAACCAAATAACATTCTGTGACCTACTGTCTGAAGATGTATGCAATGTATGTAGATTTGTAGTTGTAAAGATGGATGAGTGGTCACAAGAGAGACAAACTACACAGTTGTTAGTAGGTGAAATATATTTGAATTAATGTGATTGATGGAGGCATGACAGTTATTGATTCTGTGAATAGTGAAATTTGATGGAGAAGTGACAAGTGGGATGTCGGAGTGATGGTATATAACAGCAAATATGTTGTGACAAATGGATATACTCTGTTTTTATCCCTGCACACTATTGAACATTGCCTGAATGATGACCATAAAAGCATTACCACTAAGAAATGTAAATGCACTGCAATGTTAGCTTAATGATAGAAAATCTCAGATCAACACAACTTGACTATGTTTTCTATGTTTTCTGTGCCATGCCATATCCTCTACCTGGCCTGAAGCAGTGACAGAGAGCTACGGTAAGAAGGTTGGACATCATCCAGTCAACGTGCACGTCAGACATCATGGTAGCTAGCTTCGATGAGTCATCTACCCTCCATCACACAGAGAAATTCACTCTCTCTTCTCTGAGGCAGTCACGATGCTCCATTACAAATGACCATTTGAACGTTAGACAAGTAGGACCAAACATATTCATTCAGAAGTGTGAATATGTATTTATTGCATTAGTGACCTTCAGCAGCACTTAATTTGCTTTAATTGTTGAATATAGTTTCAGAAATGTTGAAACAAAATGACGAGATACATAATATAGTAACAGTATGAAATGGCCAATGGTTTTGATGTAATGACCTCTTTCTGATATTACATCAGACTAGAGAACAATGTCAGGACAGAACAAATAAAAGGGTATAAACAATAAGACACCCACCCGTTAAAACTTTTGTACACACAAACATTAGCAGATAGACAGAGAAGGATCAATTCTCATTTACTGGTTAATTATCTCTTTCCAGACCTCCCTCAGTCAGTAAAATAGACTAAGTCTATAATAAATCCCTACACGGAACACAGGGTTTATGTTGTACACCTCAGCCAGTTTTATTATTTGTTCCGTAAAATCATTAAACAGTCAAGCAAGCTGTGAAGACCCCCTCCCGTACAAACACAACACACCTCTTAGATTGCACTCCTGTTCAGGTATTTAACCTGAGGCAGGGAACTGTTGTGACAACATACTCTGTTTCCTGGAATTCTACCCTCGTCTTTTTCCCGCTGTTGAAAGGCAATATTTGAAGTTACACAATGGAAGGAAAGTTGGTCCATATTGGTATTGATTTCACACAAGTTTGAGGTGCTGACATTTAAATTAAGATAAATGTACTAACATAGTACTGCTGTTGCAGACAATTGTTGGGAAGTCTGGGAAAAAATCAGATTGTATTATCAATGTCCCTGCCTAGGATGCCATCATGTTCACTGTGTTGGTCAAGGATCCATTCTTGCAAGAGCACCAGTTCAGTATGGAAGCTTATGGTAAACACTGCAACAGAAAGCATTAACAGCTAGGAAATAACTGCGTATATAAATGAGTTTTGGTTGTATGTACACTGCTCAAAAAAATAAAGGGAACACTTAAACAACACAATGTAACTCCAAGTCAATCACACTTCTGTTAAATCAAACTGTCCACTTAGGAAGCAACACTGATTGACAATACATTTCACATGCTGTTGTGCAAATGGAATAGACAACAGGTGGAAATTATAGGCATTTAGCAAGACACCCCCAATAAAGGAGTGGTTCTGCAGGTGGGGACCACAGACCACTTCTCAGTTCCTATGCTTCCTGGCTGATGTTTTGGTCACTTTTGAATGCTGGCGGTGCTTTCACTCTAGTGGTAGCATGAGACGGAGTCTACAACCCACACAAGTGGCTCAGGTAGTGCAGATCACCCAGGATGACACATCAATGCGAGCTGTGGCAAGAAGGTTTGCTGTGTCTGTCAGCGTAGTGTCCAGAGCATGGAGGCGCTACCAGGAGACAGGCCAGTACATCAAGAGACATGGAGGAGGCCATAGGAGGGCAACAACCCAGCATCAGGACCGCTACCTCCACCTTTGTGCAAGGAGGAGCACTACCAGAGCCCTGCAAAATGACCTCCAGCAGGCCACAAATGTGCATGTGTCTGCTCAAATGGTCAGAAACAGACTCCATGAGGGTGGTATGAGGGTCCGACGTCCACATGTGGGGGTTGTGCTTACAGCCCAACACCGTGCAGGACGTTTGGCATTTGCCAGAGAACACCAAGATTGGCAAATTCGCCACTGGCGCCCTGTGATCTTCACAGGTGAAAGCAGGTTCACACTGAGCACATGTGACAGTCTGGAGACGCCGTGGAGAACGTTCTGCTGCCTGCAACATCCTCCTGTGGTTTGGCGGTGGGTCAGTCATGGTGTGGGGTGGCATTTCTTTGGGGAGCCGCACAGCCCTCCATGTGCTCGCCAGAGGTTGTCTGACTGCCATTAGGTACCGAGATGAGATCCTCAGACCCCTTGTGAGACAATAAGCTGATGTGGTTAGCCCTGGGTTCCTCCTACTGCAAGACAATGCTAGACCTCATGTGGCTGGAGTGTGTCAGCAGTTCCTGCAAGAGGAAGGCATTGATGCTATGGACTGGCCCGCCCGTTCCCCAGACCTGAATCCAATTGAGCACATCTGGGACATCATGTCTCGCTCCATCCACCAACGCCACGTTGCACCACAGACTGTCCAGGAGTTGGCGGATGCTTTAGTCCAGGTCTGGGAGGAGATCCCTCAGGAGACCATCCGCTACCTCATCAGGAGCATGCCCAGGCGTTGTAGGGAGGTCATACAGGCACGTGGAGGCCACACACTACTGAGCCTCATTTTGACTTGTTTTAAGGACATTACATCAAAGTTGGATCAGCCTGTAGTGTGGTTTTCCACTTTGATATTGAGTGTGACTCCAATTCCAGACCTCCATGGGTTGATACATTTGATTTCCATTGATAATTTTTGTGTGATTTGGTTGTCAGCACATTCAACTATGTAAAGAAAAAAGTATTTAATAAGAATATTTAATTCATTCAGATCTAGGATGTGTTATTTTAGTGTTCCCTTTATTTTTTGAGCAGTGTAGTTATTGAAGCAGACCACAGCACTTGCCCAGCTAGAGGGTTTGTGGTCAAGCGTTTCCTACCTGACTGGGCCTGAAAAGATGCTAAACATTTCTTGGAGGCTGCTAGGTCATGTGTGAAATCTTGTTCCTAAGAAAACCTGTTTTGTGTCTCTTCAGTGTTGACCCTGCGGCGGTGTGGCATGTTCTGTGGTGGTTTATCTTAGTCAGGACTACTGTATTCCCTGTACTTCTAATTGACTCACATACAGTAATAGTTCAATCTGATCTGACAGTTCTGTCTGGACTTTATGGCTGGGTCTGAAATGGCAACCTATTCCACATATAGTGCAACAGTTTTGACCAGAACCCTATTCAGATGCATCCTATGAGATGGGTAATTGTGAATAAAGGGTCTCCAGGTACATCCAGAGACAGTGTTGAAAGCATTCTGTATGTGCATTAGTAGAAATGGTTATGTACAGATGGACTCTCTGCCGTGTGGGAACTGTCTGTACATCAATGCCACAACTACCTCAATCATAATGGAGTTAAATGCAGGGCAGCTCTGTCCCCTCAGAGATAGCCTGCTATAATAAACAGATCGTTTTACGTTTGAGGCGATCGATCACACCTTTACTTTCCCCTCCAGATCTACTACACTGAACCCCTCTTTTCTCTGCTTACTGATCCTCTGCTCCAGGCCTATAGAGGTAGGTGAAGTGAGTGCAGTGTGGCCAGCTGGATGGCTGGATATGTCAGCCCAGGAGTCCTATAGTCATCCTCAAGGACACTGCATCTCCTCAGCCCTGATTTTAGTGATTTAATATGCCAGGCTTACATGTTGACCTGAAGGTCTCTTTCACTCCAGCTCTCTTCTCCTCTCCTCATCTCTCCTCTCCTCTCCTCTCCTCTCTATAGACCAAGGCATGCTCTACAGGCTCAGAGCCATGAAAGCACAGCCCAGTGTCATTGGCATCTGTCCTAAACACAGCTACTGATGAGATATAATTGCAATGCCAAGCAAGGGTCAGTTGAATCTTTTCAGGTTTGTGTAAATCAGGCAGTTTCCAGGTGTTCTTTAGATGGCAACCTCTTGTCTTCTGTTTGACCCCAGATTTACTCCTACAGTATGTATTTTAATTGGCAGAGTCTAGAGCACATCAGATCAAGCCAAATGTTCTCATTGACCTCGGCTAGAGCTTGGCTGTAAGTTCAGTGCTTGACATTGCAGAAAGAAAAGATCAGACACCCCCAAAGAAGCAATGTACTTTTAATCGAATAATTTCCAAAGTCAAACAGTCTTCTTAAAAAGCTTGCGCAAAGTATGACATTTACACTCAACAACCCTTAAATTAAGTTTTATTAATGAGAGATCAATTGCTACTATGCCACTGCTTTAAACTTGCTCATATTTTGTGTTTCTAGAAATAAACAAGAAACGAGTGCCACTTGACTTATTTGGATGAGATGAGTTCTAGGAACAACTTGAGGATGGGAGGAAACCCTCTGATCAGACACATTATTATCTGAATGTCAGTGTGAGTTTCTGTGGAAATAACCAAGCGAGTCAATTTAAAATGAAAATACACGATATATTTCTGAAAGACGTAGCTTACAAAATGGTAAGTTATTGTTACTTAAATGAAAGCAAGTTTCCAATAATGGATTGTACTTGTAGGTAAAGGTCAATTGTATTTGCAGAACGTTATTAAACAAAACCAAGCGACAACAAACAGAGCGAATCGGTGCATCTAATAGCATTATCGAAGTAGAGGATGCCATTTGAGGAGGTCACTGAAAATGACCAATCAGATGCTCGCAAGCGATGTTTGAACATCTGGTGAAACAATTCTGATTTGAATTGAAGTAGCAATGTGTGTTTATTTAATGTGACTCTCACCGAGAAATTGCTGTCTTCATTATGCAGTGTATGTGGATCATTTAGAAACGGATTATCTGACATGAATGCAGTAACATACAGCAGAGATCAGAGTCACAGGGCAAACATCAGAGGCGTTGTTATGATCCTTTTTAAATTGCACTTTAAAACCAGATTGAAGAGTGCTTAAGCCTTCAGTGATGTTTGCAAAGTGGGACGCTGTACTGTTGCCCTTCTGGCTCTTTTCAAGTGTTAAACTGGCCATTAGGTTACTGTTGAAAAATGGTTGGAGGCAAATAGAGAAATCTTTCACCCATAACACTTGCTCATGTGGCATTTCATGCAACCTTATGCTAACTCATTTTAAACATATTATGGAGCTTAGGAGCACTGCTAGTGAATGCTTGAAGGATGTATACTGTACAAAAATATAAATGCAACATGCAAAAATGTCTAAGGTTTTTCTGAGTTACAGTTCATATAAGGAAATATGTCAATTTAAATAAATTCATTATCCCCCAATCTATGGATTTCACTGGGGAGCCAGAGCCCACTGGGGAGCCAGAGCCCATCAGAATGAGTTTTCCTACACATTAGGGCTTTATTACAGAAATACTTCTCAATTCTACTATTTTGTGTTTTTTTTTGCATTGATCTTAACTTTTTCTTGTACATAACGTTTCCACAATCGTTTCCTGTGGCTGAAAATACGTTCTGGACATGAGAACAGCAATCACTGACCTCGATTTGAATGAAGATTTCTACTTCAACCGAGTCAACGGGACATAAGTGGGGAGGCAGGTAGCCTAGTGGTTAGAGTGTTGGGCTAGTAACCGAAAGGTTTCTGGATCGAATCCCCGAGCTGACAAGGTAGAAATCTGTCATTCTGCCCCTGAGAAAGGCATAAATAACCCACTGTTCCCTGAAGACATTTGGATGTTGATTAAGGCAGCCCCCACACCTCTCTCATTCAGAGGAGTTCAGTTAAATGTGGAAGACACATTTCAGTTGTACAACTGGATAGGTATCTATTCTCACCCCAGACCAGGCCCTAATCCTGGAAACTTGGAAAAGCTGAAGGCAGTGTAAGAGAGGCTGATGTGTCGGCACCATGGAGAAACTAAGTTGGCGAGTACAGTACATGAACCGTCTCTACTGTCCGTTCTATTAGCAAATGTACAATCACTGGAGAACAAAATGGACGAGCTCCATTCGAGGTGTGTCTCATTCTTAACCACAGCTGGTGCCCATTCCTTAATATTAAGGAAGTCTTAAGTTTCTGCTCACCTGAGTTAGATAAGCTGTAGACCATACTATTTACCAAGAGAGTATTCATCTATATTTTTCGTAGCTGTCTATTTACCACCAAAAACCGATGTTTGCACTAAGACCGCGCTCAACAAGCTGTATAGGGCCATAAGCAAACAGAAAAAAACTCATCCAGAGGTGGCTCTCCTAGTGGTCAGTGATTTTAATGCAGTGACGCTAAAATCCATCTTAACTCATTTCTACCAACTAGTGGCGAAATAACTCAAGATCACCTTTACTGTCCCACGCCCTCCATTTGGCAAATCGGACCATAACTCTATCCTCCTGTTTCCTGCTTAAATGGAATTACTCAAACAGGAACTACCAACGATGCTCTCAATATGGAAGTGCTCCTATGAAGCTGATACGAAGACAAAGAACTGTTTCGCTAGCAAAAACTAGAATATGTTCCGGTAATATGTTTGAGTAAACTTCCAAGATGGCGTAGAAGTCGGATGTATGTTTTGTCTTGTCCCTTCCTGTCCCTTGTAAACATTGTTTTTCCTTGTTTTTTAAAATATATATTTTAATATCACTTTCCATCCACGGACTGAATATACTCTCCTATACTTAAGAACCAGAACTCTCATCAAAAGCTAGCTGGCTAACTGGCTACTAGCTAACCGCAGCCCGCTAGCTTTCTAGAACACTTCGGACTGTTAGCTTAAGACAAATTAATTATTAAATTAATTATTAAATTATTATTTGGCCACTATACCTAGTTTGCCAATTGGCCTGGTTTACCACACGGAGCCCTGCTGATCCGTCTTCTGAACCGGAACCCCAACAGAAGCTAGCCAGCTAAATAGCTACTAGCTAGTAGTCAGCTCGTCACTGCTAGCGGTCATCAGCTAACGCTAGCACGGGCAACTTTTACCAGTCTGCACAGCGTGACTCAAACCAGAGCAAATTTGACTAATTTTTCTCCATATCTCCGAATCCCTTCCGTAAGCTCTGAACCTTTTTCTCTTTTTCTTCGCCTGGATCATTTCTGCTAGCTAGCTGCTATCCGAGTGACCACTCCTGACAAACGTCCCTGTCTTGAAGCAAGAACCAATTAGCCTAGGTCTAGCCTTGCCAGGCCCATCTGCTATGCCCATCTCCCGGCTAGCCAGTAGAGGTCCATCAGCCACTCCCTGGGCTACAATACCTATTTTGCCAACCTGCCCCACCCCATCATGACTGGACCACCGACGTGATCTGCCTGATGGGTTTTCTCAACTGGCTCCGCCGCCGTGTTGTCCTCCTGAATGCCAATCCGTTAGCCTGTTAGCCGCGGCCTGCTTGCTGTCCAGAGCATATCGGACTGTTAGCTTAAGAGGCCCATCGGACAATTTCTTTGGCCACCATACCTATTTTGCCAATTGCCCTGGTGTACCACATGGAGCCCTGCTGATCCATCTGCCGACGTAATAGCACGAGGGTGCCACAACAGACTTTCGTCCGTCGCGACGTCCCTCCAAGGCCTTTTCTGCTATGCTAGCTTGCTATCCCCGGCCCGCTAACTGCCTGAAGCCACTCACTGGACTCCTATGATTCACACAGCTACGCATGCCTCTTGCTAACATCAATATGCCTTCTCCATTGCTATTTTGGTTCGTAATTATTGCCTTATTTCACTGTAGAGCCTCTAGCCCTGCTCAATATTCCTTATCTAACACTTTGATTCCACCTACCACACATGCGATGACATCACCTGGTTTAAAATATATTTCTAAAGACTATCTCTTTCATAGTCACTCAATGCACAGGTTTACCCCCACTGTATTCACATCCTACCATACCTTTGTCTGTACATTATGCCTTTAATCTACTCTACTGTGCCCAGAAATCTGCTCCTTTTACTCTGTTCTGAATGTACTAGGTGATCAGTTCCTTTAGCCTTTAGCCGTACCCTTATCCTACTCCTCCTCTGTTCCTCTGGTGATGTGGAGGTTAATCTAGGCCCTGCAGTGCCTAGCTCCACTCCCATTCCCCATTTGTTGACTTCTGGGACCGTAAAAGCCTTGGTTTCATGCATGTTAACATTAGAAGCCTCCTCCCCAAGTTTGTTTTATTCACTGCCCTAGCACACTATGCCAATCTGGATGTCCTAGCCGTGTCTGAATCCTGGCTCAGGGAGACCATCAAAAACCCTGAAATTTCCATCCCTAACTATAACATTTTTCGACAAGACAGAACTACCAAAGGGGGCAGTGATGCAATCTACTGCAGAGATAGTAAGACAGAACTCTGCAGGCTATGCAGGTCTGTACCCAAACAATTCGAGCTTCTACTTTTAAAAATCCACCTTTCCAGAAACAAGTCTCTCACAGTTGCCGCCTGTTATAGACCACCCTCTGCCCCCAGCTGTGCCCTGGACACAATATGTGAACTGATTGCCCCCCATCTTTCTTCAGAGCACGTGCTGCTAGGTGACCTAAACTGGGACATATTTAACACCCCGGCCATCCTACAATCTAAGCCTGATTCCCTCAATCACACACAAATTATTAATGAACCCACCAGGTACAACCCCAAATCCGTAAACACGGGCACACTCATAGATATCATCCTAACCAACTTGCCCTCCAAATACACCTCCGCTGTTTTCAACCAAGATCCCCTCATCACTGTCAAACGCTCCCTAAAACACTTCAGCGAACAGGCCTTTCTAATTGACCTGGCCCGGGTATCCTGGAAGGATATTGACCTCATCCTGTTAGTAGAGGATGCCTGGTCGTTCTTTAAAAGTTTCTTCCTCACCATCTTATTGCAACTTTCAATAAATGTAGAACCAGGAACAGATATAGCCCTTGGCTCTCTTCAGACCTGACTGCTCTTGATCAGCACAAAAACATCATGTGGCGTTCTGCATTAGCATCAAATAGCCCCGTGATATGCAACTTTTCAGGGAAGGTAGGAACCAATATACACAGGCAGTTAGGAAAGCTAAGGCTAGCTTTTTCAAGCAGAAATTTGCATCCTGTAGCACAAACTCCAAAAAGTTTTGGTACACTGTAATGTCCATGGAGAATAAGAGCACCTCCTCCCAGCTGCCCACTGTACTGAGCCTAGGAAACACTGTCACCACCGATAAATCCACCATAATTGAGAATTTCAAAAAGCATTTTTCTACGGCTGGCCAGGCTTTCCACCTGGCTAACCCTACCCCGGCCAACAGCCCTGCAACTTGCCCAAACCTCCCCCATTTCTCCTTCACCCAAATCCAGATAGCTGAAGTTCTGAAAGAACGGCAAAATCTGGACTCCTACAAAGCAGCTGGGCTAGACAATCTGGACCCTCTTTCTAAAACTATTGTCTGAGATTCTCATAGATTGGAAAGCTGCCACGGTCATCACCCTCTTCAAAGGGGGAGACACTCTAGACCAAAACTGCTACAGACCTATATATATGTTCTACCCTGCCTTTCTAAGGTCTTCGAAAGCCAAGTTAACAAACAGATTACCGACCATTTAGAATCCCACCACACCTTCTCCGCTATGCAATCTGGTTTCAAAGCTGGTCATGGGTGCACCTCAGCCACGCTCAAGGTCATAAATGATATCATAACCGCCATCAATAAGAGACATTATTGTGCAGCCGTATTCATCGACCTGGCCAAGGCTTTCGACTCTGTCAATCACCACATTCTTATTGGCAGACTCAACAGCCTTGGTTTCTCAAATGATTGGTTCACCAACTACTTCTTTGATAGAGTTCAGTGTGTCAAATCGGAGGACCGGTTGTCCGGACCTCTGGCAGTCTCTATGAGGGTGCCACTGGGTTCAATTCTCGGGCCGAATCTCTTCTCTGTATACATCAATGATGTCGCTCTTGCTGCTGGTGATTCTCTGAACCACCTCTATGCAGACAACAAACACCATTCTGTATACTTCTGGCCCTTCTTTGTACACTGTGTTAACTAACCTCCAGACGAGTTTCAACTGCTCTTAAATGCAAGTAAAACTAAATGCATGCTTCAACCGATCACTGCCCGCACCTGCCCGCGAGTCCAGCATCACTACTCTGAACGGTTCTGACTTAGAATACGTGGACAACTACAAATACCTAGGTGTCTGGTTAGACTGTAAACTTTCCTTCCAGACTCACATTAAGCATCTCCAATCCAAAATTAAATCTAGAATCGGATTCCTATTTCACAACAAAGCATCCTTCACTCATGCTGCCAAACATACCCTCGTAAAACTGACCATCCTACCGATCCTCAATGATGTCATTTATAAAATAGCCTCCAACACTCTACTCAACAAATTGGATGCAGTCTATCACAGTGCCATCCGTTTTGTCACCAAAGCCCATATACTACCCACCACTGTGACCTGTATGCTCTCGTTGGCTGGCCCTCGCATCATATTCGTAGCCAAACCCACTGGCTCCAGGTCATCTACAAGTCTAAGCTAGGTAAAGCCCCACCTTATCTCATCTCACTGGTCACCATAGTAGCACCCGCTCGTAGCACACGCTCCAGCAGGTATATCTGACTGGTCACCCCCAAAGCCAATTCCTCCTTTGGTCGCCTTTCATTCCAGTTCTCTGCTGCCAATGATTGGAACGAACTGCAATAATCACTGAAGCTGGAGACTCATATCTCCCTCACTAGCTTTAAGCACCAGCTGTCAGAGCAGCTCACAGATCACTGCATCTGTACATAGCCAATCTGTAAACAGCCCATCCAACTACAGTGCCTTGCAAAAGTATTCGGCCCCCTTGAACTTTGCGACCTTTTGCCACATTTCAGGTTTCAAACATAAAGATATAAAACTGTATTTTTTTGTGAAGAATCAACAACAAGTGGGACACAATCATGAAGTGGAACAACATTTATTGGATATTTCAAACTTTTTTAACAAATCAAAAACTGAAAAATTGGGCGTGCAAAATTATTCAGCCCCTTTACTTTCAGTGCAGCAAACTCTCTCCAGAAGTTCAGTGAGGATCTCTGAATGATCCAATGTTGACCTAAATGACTAATGATGATAAATACAATCCACCTGTGTGTAATCAAGTCTCCGTATAAATGCACCTGCACTGTGATAGTCTCAAAGGTCCGTTAAAAGCGCAGAGAGCATCATGAAGAACAAGGAACACACCAGGCAGGTCCGAGATACTGTTGTGAAGAAGTTTAAAGCCGGATTTGGATACAAAAAGATTTCCCAAGCTTTAAACATCCCAAGGAGCACTGTGCAAGTGATAATATTGAAATGGAAGGAGTATCAGACCACTGCAAATCTACCAAGACCTGGCCGTCCCTCTAAACTTTCAGCTCATACAAGGAGAAGACTGATCATAGATGCAGCCAAGAGGCCCATGATCACTTTGGATGAACTGCAGAGATCTACAGCTGAGGTGGGAGACTCTGTCCATAGGACAACAATCAGTCGTATATTGCACAAATCTGGCCTTTATGGAAGAGTGGCAAGAAGAAAGCCATTTCTTAAAGATATCCATAAAAAGTGTTGTTTAAAGTTTGCCACAAGCTACCTGGGAGACACACCAAACATGTGGAAGAAGGTGCTCTGGTCAGATGAAACCAAAATTGAACTTTTTGGCAACAATGCAAAACGTTATGTTTGGCGTAAAAGCAACACAGCTCATCACCCTGAACACACCCTATCCCCACTGTCAAACATGGTGGTGGCAGCATCATGGTTTGGGCCTGCTTTTCTTCAGCAGGGACAGGGAAGATGGTTAAAATTGATGGGAAGATGGATGGAGCCAAATACAGGACCATTCTGGAAGAAAACCTGATGGAGTCTGCAAAAGACCTGAGACTGGGACGGAGATTTGTCTTCCAACAAGACAATGATCCAAAACAGAAAGCAAAATCTACAATGGAATGGTTCAAAAATAAACATATCCAGGTGTTAGAATGGCCAAGTCAAAGTCCAGACCTGAATCCAATCGAGAATCTGTGGAAAGAACTGAAAACTGCTGTTCACAAATGCTCTCCATCCAACCTCACTGAGCTCGAGCTGTTTTGCAAGGAGGAATGGGAAAAAATTTCAGTCTCTCGATGTGCAAAACTGATAGAGACATACCCCAAGCGACTTACAGCTGTAATCGCAGCAAAAGGTGGCGCTACAAAGTATTAACTTAAGGGGGCTGAATAATTTTGCACGCCCAATTTTTCAGTTTTTGATTTGTTAAAAAAGTTTGAAATATCCAATAAATGTCATTCCACTTCATGATTGTGTCCCACTTGTTGTTGATTCTTCACAAACAAATACAGTTTTATATCTTTATGTTTGAAGCCTGAAATGTGGCAAAAGGTCGCAAAGTTCAAGGCGGCCGAATACTTTCGCAAGGCACTGTGCCTCATCCCCATATTGTATTTATTTATTTATCTTGCTCCTTTGCACCCCAGTATCTCTACTTGCACATTCATCTTCTTCACATCTACCATTCTAGTGTTTAATTGCTATGTTGTAATTTACTTCGCCACCATGACCTATTTATTGCCTTACCTCCCTTATCTTACCTCATTTGCACTCACTGTATATGGACTTTTTGTTTTATTTTTTTCTACTGTATTACTGACTGTTTTGTTGTATGTGTCGAACTGCTATGCTTTATCTTGGCCATGTCGCAGTTGGAAATGAGAACTTGTTCTCAACTAGCCTAACTAGTTAAATAAAGGTGAAAAAAAAAATAATAATCCGATGGCAATGAGGAATTTACCACATCAGTCACCGGCTTCATTAATAAGTGCATAGACAATGTCATCCCCACAATGACCATATGTAGATATCGAAACCTGAAGCTATGGATTACAGGCAACATCTGCACTGATCTAAATACCAGAGCTTTAGCTAATCCAGATGCTTATAAGAAATCACACTTTGACCTTCGTCGATCCAACAGTCAAAAGGTAAATTCAGGTCTAAGATTGAATCTTACTACACTGGCTTTGATAAATAATAATAATAATAATAATAATAATATATCCCATTTAGCAGACGCTTTTGTCCAAAGCGACTTACAAGTCGGCTGGGGCCACTACTTTTACATATGGGTGGTCCCAGCGGGAATCGAACCCACGACGCTTGGCGTTGCAAGCGCCATGCTCTACCGACTGAGCCACACAGATGTAGCTGAGCTAGCAAACTATCTCTGATTACAAAGGGAAACCTAGCCCCGAGCTGCCCAGTGACGTGAGCGTACAGACTAGCTAAATGCCTTTTATGCTCGCTTCGAGGCAGGCAACACTGAACCATTGCATGAGAGCACCAGCTGTTCCAGACAACTGTGTAATCACGGTCTCAGTAGTCGACGTGAGTAAGACCTTTAAACAGGTTAACATTCATAAGGCCGCAGGGCCGGACAAATTACCAGGGTGTGTACTCAGAGCATGCACTGACCAGCTGGCAAGTGTCTTCACTGACATTTTCAAGCTATCCCTGACCCAGTCTGTAATACCTCCACTACTGTCACTTAGAAATGTCCTTGTTTTTGAAAGAAAAGCAAGTTTTTTGTCCATTAAAATAACATCAAATTGATCAGAAATACAGTGTAGACATTGTTAATGTTGTAAATGACTATTGTAGCTGGAACCAGCAGATTTTTTTCTGGAATATACAGAGGCCCATTATCAGCAACCATCACTCCTCTGTTCCAATGGAACGTTGTGCTAGCTAATCCAAGTTTATCATTTTAAAAGGCTAATTGATCATTAGAAAACCCTTTTGTAATTCTGTTAGCACAGTTTAAAACTTTTGTGCTGATTAAAGAAGCAAGAAAACTGGCCTTCTTTAGACTAGTTGAGTATCTGGAGCATCAGCATTTGTGGGTTCGATTACAGGCTCAAAATGGCCAGAAACAAAGAACTTTCTTCTGAAACTCAGTCTATTCTTGTTCTGAGAAATTAAGGCTATTCCATGCGAGAAATTGCCAAGAAACTGAAGATCTCGTACAACGCTGTGTCCTACTCCCTTCACAGAACCACGCAAACTGGCCCTAACCAAAATAGAAAGAGGAGTGGGAGGCCCCGGTGTACAACTGAGCAAGAGGACAAGTACATTAGAGTGTCTAGTTTGAGAAACAGACGCCTCACAAGTCCTCAACTGGCAGCTTCATAAATTCTACTTGCAAAACACCAGTTTCAACGTCAACAGCGAAGAGGCGACTCCAGGATGGTGGCCTTCGAGGCATAGTTCCTCTGTCCAGTGTCTGTGTTATTTTGCCCATCTTAATATTTTATTTTTATTGGCCAGTCTAAGATATGGCTTTTTCTTTGCAACTCCGCCTAGAAGGCCAGCTTCTCGGAGTCGCCTCTTCACTGTCAATATACACACAATACCCTATAATGACAAAGTGAAAACAAGGTTTATTTATATTACAAATAAAAAACAGAAATATCTTATTTACATAAGAATTCTGATATTTTGCTATGAGACTCAGAATTTGAGTTCCCCCATGGTAAATTCAATTGATTGGACATGATTTAGAAAAGGCACACACCTGTCTATATAAGGTCCCACAACTGACAGTGCATGTCAGAGCAAAAATCAAGCCATGAGGTCAAAGTAATAGTCCGTAGAGCTCCGAGACAGGATTGTGTTCAGGCAAGGATCTGGGGAAGGGTAACAAAAGGTGTATGCGGCATTGAAGATTCCCAAGAAAACAGTGGCCTTCATCATTCCTAAATTGAAGAAGTTTGGTACCACAAGACTCTTCCTAGAGCTGGCCGCCCGGGCCGATATGTCACTCTGACAGACCTCCAGAGTTCCTCTGTGTAGATGGGAGAACCTTCCAGAAGGACAACCATCTCTGCAGCGCTCCACCAAGCAGTTCTTTAAGGTAGAGTGGCCAGACGGAAGCCACTCCTCAGTAAAAGGTACATGCCTAGCGTCACATCTGGTGGAAACCTTGCACCATCCCTACGGTGAAGCGCGGTGGTGGCAGCATCATGCTGTGGGGATATTTATCAGCGGCAGGGACTGGGAGACTAGTCAGGATCGAGGGAAAGATGAACGGAGCAAAGTACAGAGAGATCCTTGATGAAAACCTGCTCCAGAGTGCACAGAACCTCAGACTGGGGCAAAAGTTCACCTTTCAACAGGACAACAACCCTACGTACACAGCCAAGAAAAGGCAGGAGTGGCTTCGGGACAATTCTCTGAATGTCCTTGAGTGGCCAAGCCAGCGCCCGGACTTGGAGAGACCTGAAAATAGCTGTGCAGCGATGCTCACCATCCAGCCTGACAGTGCTTGAGGTTATCTGCAGAGAAGAATGGGAGAAATTCCCCAAATACAGGTGTGCCAAGCTTGTAGCGTCATACCCAATAAGACTCGAGGCTGTAATCACTGCCCAAGGGGCTTTAATAAAGTGCTGAGGAAAGTGTCTGAATACTTATGTAAATGAATACTGAATACTTATGTGATATGTTTCAGACCTAAGCATCCTAGAGGAAACCCTGGTTCAGTCTAATTTCCAACAGACACTGGGAGACAAATTCATCTTTCAGCTGGACAATAACCTCAAACACAAGGCCAAATATACTTTGGAGTTGCTTACCAAGACAACAAGCTCTTACCTTGAAATCACAGCTGTAATCACTGCCAAAGGTGATTCTAACATGTATTGACTCAGTGTTATGAATAATTATGTAAATTGGATATTCCTTTATTTCACTTGTAATACATTTGCAAAAATTTCTCAAAACATGTTTTCACTTTGTCATTATGTGGTATGGTGTGTTGGTAGGTGAATTTGTTTTTAAGGTGATCAATTTTGAATTTGGGCTGTCATACAACAACATGTGGATTAAGTCAGAGGGTATAAATACTTTCTGAAGGCATTGTACAATAATTGGATTGAATTCGGTCAAACAATAAGTGGGTTGGGCAGTATCCAGATTTTCATAACATTCCTGTACCATATTGGGGTATATGGCATTACCAGAAGTGCACGCCGGGAGTGCTATTGCTTTCCAAAAGTAAAAAATAAATAAAGCATACCACACTCATTGCATATAAAACTGTAAAACAGTTGATCTTGAAGGACCATAGGAAATTGCTTAAAAAAATATATATATAATAATTGCAGCTGGCCGATTACCACCCTGGCCGATAACCTGTGTTTATCAACAGGATTGGCCATTCTTTACCTCCAATGTCCGTGCCCTCTTGGGGCAAACTGCATCCCTTTAACAAGACAGATCTTAACAGCCACTCACTCGTCTCCTGTTTGAGGCCATCAGTCTGGTCTTGGGCACCTCTAAAAGCAATTATAGTGTGTGCCGTGGCAGTGTAAGGGGCAGAGGCATTAACTCACTGAATACATTACCTGTCTGTGTACTCTTCTCTCAGTTAGTCAATTACTGAGTCTAAATAGAAGCATCAGATCTTGACACTGATGCCTTCAATGGGGCTTGCTGCTGGGGCAAAAACAAATGTGTGAAACAGAATGCTCCATTCTTGTCAGAGTCCTCAGACACCTCCATCGATTTTCATCTCAAAGCCTAAGAAAATTAATATCAGACCAAGATCGAGTCCAGCTTCATAAGTCTATGGGAAAAGTAAAAGGGGAATATGAAAACTCAGCAGGTCTACGGCAAGGTCATCTTAGACTGGCCCCGAAAGAGCTTAATGAAGCTATCAACTGGGCTTTATTTGGTAAACATTGAGTTATTGTGAATTGATTTTAGTCTGAAGGAGACAGACTTTCTGTTTAAAGTCATAAAGTCAACCGTGATGCTTACATACCAAATGTAAAAATGAATTTTAATTGAATCTGTACTACTTGAACTGTAAATATAGGCTACACTAAGCTCAGAAACAGTGTAATAACCCATATGTTCTAAACCACAAAAATGTCTTCAATGAAATTTTAAATCCAACCATATAGTGTCTTCATGTTTTCCAGACCGTCACCATTAATAACAAATATGATTGATGCAAAAACAGTGTTCTGCCAAGCCTAATTTGACTGAGCAATGGCAATGACTACCTCTCACTTCTCTGACCATAATAGCATTGGTTAGTAATGCTATGTGACATGTGTCAGTGCTCTTAGGGATATGTGTTTGATATGGTCCTGTAGGGGGCCTAGTAATGGCCATAATATGTGTTTTACTTGCATGTCCATCACCATCTGCGGCTTGATGGAGGAACACAACATGGTTCTGGAACATGCAGTGTTCTAATTATATTTTTTTGCCTGAATTCCGTGAGGAGGTGGAATCAATCAAATGTTGCAGTGAGATTGAGAATATTTGGTGAGACTCTTGACCTCCATATAATGTTCATGTTCAGGCAGAACCTCTAGAAAACATGCCATGTTGTCTACAGTTTATAGGTTGAATATATTGTGGCCTCTTTGAGCCTTACAGATCTTTGCAAAAAAAGAAAGTCAGAGAGGAGATCAAATGAAATCAAATTTATTTATATAGCCTTTCGTACATCAGCTGATATCTCAAAGTGCTGTACAGAAACCCAGCCTAAAACCCCAAACAGCAAGCAATGCAGGTGTAGAAGCACGGAGATGGCGAAATACTATTACAAGTGGGATTTTCTCATAGCTTCATAATGGAAGTAGGCCTATAGCTGATGCATTGTTGTCTTTAGACAACTTTACATTTTTTTTTAACTGTCAGATTACTTTCATGTTTGAGTTCTTACAGATGCACAGCCAGAAGGAGATGACCATCAGCTCCTCTAATAAACAGATACACCAGTAACTTTCATTCTGCAGATACAGATTGCACCATTCAATTGCACTTTCTTCGAAATGGATTTCAAACCTCAAAGATCTGCTCAGGTGAAAAGGTCTGGTTTGCCGAGACATTGAGAAGTGAGCTGCCTGTGTACATCAGCGTCAAGAGGCGAAGGGAAAGAGAAAGGCTAGACACAAAACACAGAGTCAATCTCCCTGCATGGGTTTGAGACATTAGAGATGTTAGCTGTGCACGGAAGAGAGGGAGAGAGATTGCGGGCGCACACATCCCCCCCTCTGTTGCCCCTTAACTGGCATACACGGCGATGTGCTGCTGCTCCTTTCACCACCTTGCTTCTCTTTTCTGCAACATTAGCTGAAAAACATAGGGGGAATTAAACATTTAAGTCAACTATTGGGGACTTCAGCATGCCTTTTTCTTTCTTTCGATGAGCTCCAGTGAGAGACAGATCTGCAGTGTAGGTTGGAGTTGGACCAGGTAGGGGTGTAGGCCTTTTCATGTGACAGCACTGATGATATCCACTCATCTTTCCCCTTTTACTTGCTTTTTTATTCTAGGTCTGGCTCTGCAGCCTGTGCTTTATATAGAATGCATTGTCCTCGTCAGGTCACCTCATCCTGTTCATAAAGCTTGCAGCGTGGTTTTTAAAAACTCCTGTATGATCATTCATGATAGGGAGTACATACTGAAACTAGTGTAGTTGAGATTATAACTAGCTGAGGGAGTCAGGTATTTATGAGGTTAAGGTCATGAAGGTGGACCAGGGGAGTGCAGTGTTTCTGGGGACTGAGAGGGGGTCTAAAATGCTTCTCCGTGACATCACAGGGTAGGATTAAAAGCAAGGGTTGGAACCAATTCAGGGAACAGAACTGAAAACCCAAATAACACAATGATTTGAGGAACAGAACCCGAACAGAAAACCAAAGTTATGTATACTGTTCTGGAACAGAACTGTTATTTTAAAGCATGGGAACCGGTTAATAACATTATTTAATGTTCCGGGCATTTTTTTGCAGGCCCACACAAATCCCAACAAAGTGCCTATGGAAAGCCCTCACTTTGTCACTCAGAAACTTATGCCACAATCACGTGCTAGTCTGAACTAAGAAACTCGAGGTTCCTAGTTCCGACTAGCACATGAACATGGATTTATTCCATGGTCTGCCTTCCAGATGGAGATCTTTGCCAGTGGGTGTGTGTGTGTGTGTGTGTGTGTGTGTGTGTGTGTGTGTGTGTGTGTGTGTGTGTGTGTGTGTGTGTGTGTGTGTGTGTGTGTGTGTGTGTGTAGGCTACCTGTCCCTCCCCTCTGAAGCATACTGTAGGTGTCTGTAGCCTACTGATGACGGTACAGGCATAATGCAGAAATTTGGTAGAGATGTTTAATTAGGGAAGAATGGAATTACTTTTAAAATGCTAGTTAACTTCTTGCGGATCAGTGGGACGCTAGCATTTCGACAACTTCCGGTGAAATTGCAGAGCGCCAAATTTAAATTAAATTACTATAAATATTAAACTTTCATGAAATCACAAGTGCAATACATCAAAATAAAGCTTAACTTGTTGTTAACTCAAACGCTGTGTCAGATTTCAAAAAGGCTTTATGGCGAAAGCAAACCATGCGATTATCTGAGGACAGCACCCAGCACACAAATGCATAACAAATAATCTTTCAACCAGGGAGTTGCGACACAAAAGTCAGAAATGGCCATATAATATATGCCTTACCTTTGAAGACCTTCTTCTGTTGGCACTACCAAAGGTCCCAGTTACATTACAAATGGTGCTTTTGTTCGATAAAGTCCTTCTTTATATCCGTAAAAACTCTGTTTATCTGGCGCGCTTCAGTCAATAATCTACTGGGTTTCCCTCCTTCAAAATGCATACAAAATTAATCCCAAACGATACCAATAAACTTATCCAAACAAGTCAATAAACGTGTATAATCAAACCTTAGGTACCATAATACGCAAATAAACGATAAAATTTAAGATGGAGACTCACTATTGTCTTTCCCGGAGAAAAATACCAAAGAACGAGCTCTCATTCACACGCTTGGAAACACTACAGCCAAAATGGGAGCCACCTAGAAAAACTATAATTTCTGGCTCATTATTCCAAAAACCAGCCTGAAACTCTTTCTAAAGACTGTTGACATCTAGTGGAAGCCCTTGGAACTGCAATCGGGCACGATTTCGCCCTATTATAAAGTGCCAGCCATTAAAATCAGTGGTAGGATGAATATTTTTTCAGGGGGGTGGTTTGTCCTTGGCGTTTCACCTGCCATTTCAGTTCTGTTATACTCACAGACATTATTTTAACAGTTTTAGAAACTGTAGAGTGTTTTCTATCCACATCTACCAATTATATGCATATCCTAGCTTCTGGGCCTGAGTAACATGCAGTTTACTTTGGGCACACTTTTAATCCGGATGTCAAAATACCGCCCCCTGTCCCAAAGAAGGATATTACAGTTATCACGTTTCACATTGGATTTATTAACTACACAAAGGTAAGACGTGTTTTTAATTCTAGTCCTGCTCTACCCAAACAAGCTTGTTAGCTATAGCTAGCTAGCTAGATAACGTTTGCTCTGGTCCAACGTTAAACCAACGTTGGATGTGCAAAGACATTCAACGTTCCTTCAAAGAAGCCATTCCTCCATGGGTGTCAGTATGTGGGCTTAATTCAGGTAAAGCATGTCATAACAAGATGCCCAGCGCTTCAAGGCAAGCTTTCTCCATCCTCTCTCGTTCTCTCCTCGCCCTCAAAATTTCAGTTGCGTCTGGCGCCCTAAACTGTGACTGGCAGCAGTGTGTGTTTGTCTTTCATTATGATTAAACCATGCTGTTACGGCAAAATACAATCTGCTATATAGACTAAATCGCTTACCCACTCCACAGCAAGCTGCTCTATCCACACTAATTGATGAACTAATTTAATGTTGAGCTGAATGTAAAAAAAGTATAAAAAAACATATATTTCAGAGGTTTAAAAAGGAACAGAAAGTAACTATATAAACAGAGAGCATCATGAAGAACAAGGAACACACCAGGCAGGTCCGAGATACTGTTGTGAAGAAGTTTAAAGCCGGATTTGGATACAAAAAGATTTCCCAAGCTTTAAACATCCCAAGGAGCACTGTGCAAGCGATAATATTGAAATGGAAGGAGTATCAGACCACTGCAAATCTACCAAGACCTGGCCGTCCCTCTAAACTTTCAGCTCATACAAGGAGAAGTCTGATCAGAGATGCAGCCAAGAGGCCCATGATCACTCTGGATGAACTGTAGAGATCTACAGCTGAGTTGGGAGACTCTGTCCATAGGACAACAATCAGTCGTATATTGCACAAATCTGGCCTTTATGGAAGAGTGGCAAGAAGAAAGCCATTTCTTAAAGATATCCATAAAAAGTGTTGTTCAAAGTTTGCCACAAGCCACCTGGGAGACACACCAAACAAAATCTACAATGGAATGGTTCAAAAATAAACATATCCAGGTGTTGGCCAAGTCAAAGTCCAGACCTGAATCCAATCGAGAATCTGTGGAAAGAACTGAAAACTGTTGTTCACAAATGCTCTCCATCCAACCTCACTGAGCTCGAGCTGTTTGCAAGGAGGAATGGGAAAAAATGTCAGTCTCTCGATGTGCAAAACTGATAGAGACATACCCCAAGCGACTTACAGCTGTAATCGCAGCAAAAGGTGGTGCTACAAAGTATTAACTTAAAGGGGCTGAATAATTTTGCACGCCCAATTTTTCAGTTTTTGATTTGTTAAAAAAGTTTGAAATATCCAATAAATGTCGTTCCACTTCATGATTGTGTCCCACTTGTTGTTGATTCTTCACAAAAAAATACAGTTTTATATCTTTATGTTTGAAGCCTGAAATGTGGCAAATAGTTGCAAAGTTCAAGGGGACCGAATACTTTCGCAAGGCACTGTATATAGACCCATAGACTTGCATTGGAAAGGACTGTAAACACCCAACAAATTAAATTCTTGATGGATTTTCCTTTGGTTTTTGCCTGCCATATATACATTTTGTTATACATACAGACATTATTTTAACAGTTTTATGAACTTCAAAGTGTTTTCTATCTAATTCTACTATTAATATGCATATCCTAGCTTCTGGGCCGAAGTTAAAGGCAGTTTCCTTTGGACACGTTAGTCAGGCAGAAATTCAGGATACTGCTACCTAGCCCTTTAAAAGCCTCTGACAGATGCTTTTCATCTGTGTGCTTCTAACTTTTGTTATCTCATTGGCATTAGGATGTCTAACTTTTATTCAAATTTAAATCTAGGATGACGCGTCTGCTGGTAGTTGAAAGCTATCTCCATGATATCATGAGATTGAAATCCATCTTGGATTCCCTTTAAATACTTCAGGGTGACTGATTACCATTATTTAATTATCTATTAAAAAGCAATTAAGAGACCTTTTACTGAAACAACATTTTTATTTTTATTCTTTCGTAATCATAACATGCCTCTTATCTTATTTCCAATTGCAATTAAAGGGCAATTTCACCAATGCCCTTTCATTTTCTCCAGCACAATACCATCGTCTTAAAAAGTTCTACCTAATGACATCATCAAAAGAAAATGACTGGTTTTCTTTCTTTTAATAAATCGTCTTAGTTAAAGCACAGAGGGTGAATGAATGGCCCAGGCTGCAGATTGCATTGAATTATTTAATGTTGCTGTGCATTCCTCATGTGCACCGGCCATATTGTACATACAGTGAACAAAAATATAAACACCTAAAGTGTTGGTCCCATTTTTCATGAGCCAGAAATGATCCCAGAAATGTTCCAAAAAGCTTCTTTCTCTCAAATTTTGTGCACAAATTTGTTTACATCCCTGTTAGTGAGCATTTCTCCTTTGCCAAGATAATCCATCCACCTGTCAGGTGTGGCATATCAAGAAGCTGATTAAAATGCATGATCATTACACAGGTGCACCTTGTGCTGGGTACAATAAAAGGCCACTCTAAAATGTGCAGTTTGTCATACAACACAATGCCGCAGATGTCTCAAGACACAATTGGCATGCAGACTGCAGGAATGTCTAACATAGCTGTTGCAAGAGAACTGAATGTTAATTTCTCTACCATAAAGTGCCTCCAACGTCGTTTTTGAGAATTTGGCAAAGCATCCAACCAGCCTCACAACCGTAGACCGTGTGTAACCAGGCCAGCCCAGAACCACATCTGGCTTGCTGAGTATTTCTCTCTGTAATAAAGTCAGTTTGTGGAGAAAAACACATTATGATTGGCTGGGCCTGGCTCTCTGGTGGGTGGATCTGGCTCCCAAGGGGGTGGGCCTATGCCCTCCCATGGCTGCACCCCTGCCTAATCATGTGAAATCCATTTATTAGGGTCTATTGAATTTCTTTTAATTGACTGATTTCCTTCTATGAATTGTAACTCAGTACAATTTGTTAAATAGTTCCATGTTGCATTTATATTTTTGGTCAGTATAGTTGGCTTCAGATGAAAAGGTTCCTGGGTGAAACATCAAATTAGCGATCAATGTTACAGGTCATATCAGTAAATTCAACTGTAAACCTGCATTATGAATTGTCTGGCTTTTCATTTAATATTCAAAGGCAAGTAGGGAGAGACAAAGACCCAGGTTCAGTAGACTGAAAATATTCCATATATCACTATAATAATGAGGACATACTTGAGCCTCCTTGAGTTACTTAACGTGCTTCCTGTGTAACCCATTTTACAGACCAGTTGCATTTTAAATGGCTTATGTGGTATATAAGATGTTCATTAGTGAAAGGGTAATGTAAACGGAGTGTACAAATCATTAAGAACACCTGCTCTTTCCATGACATAGACTGCCCGGATGAATCCAGGTGAAAGCTATGATCCCTTATTGATGTCACTTGTTACATCTACTTCAATCAGTGTAGATGAAGGGGAGGAGACAGGTTTAAAGAAGGATTTTTTTCTTCTTTTTTTCTGCCATTCAGAGGGTGAATTGGCCAGACAAAAGATTTAAGTGGCTTTGAACGGGTATAGTAGTAGGTTCCAAACGCACCGGGTTGTGTCAAGAACTGCAAAGTTGCTGGATTTTTCACGCTCAACAGTTTCCCGTGTATATCAAGAATGATCCACCACCCAAAAGACATCCAGCCAACTTGACACAACTGTGGGCGTAGTCAACATGGAGTCAACATGGGCCAGCACCCCTGTGGAATGCTTTCGACACGTTGTAGAGTCCATGCCCCATGTCCCGTCGATGTGGATAGGGGGTGCTCCCTCTGCTGTTTCCTGAAGTCCACGATCATCTCCTATGTTTTGTTGACATTGAGTGCGAGGTTACTTTCCTGACACCACACTCCTAGGGCCCTCACCTCCTCCCTGTAGGCCGCCTCGTCGTTGACGAGTTTGGAGAGTACTATGGTGTTAAATGCTGAGCTGTAATCGCTGAACAGCATGCTTACATAGGTATTCCTCTTGTCCAGATGGGTTAGGGCAGTGTGCAGTGTTATTGCGATTGCATCGTCTGTGGACCTATTGGAGCAGTAAGCAAATTGGAGTGGGTCTAGGGTGTCAGGTAGGGTGGAGGTGATATGATCCTTGACTAGTCTCTCAAAGCATTTCATGATGATGGAAGTGAGTTCTACGGGACGATAGTCATTTAGCTCAGTTACCCTAGCTTTCTTGGGAACAGGAACAATGGTGGCCCTCTTGAAGCATGTGGGAACAGCAGACTGGGATAAGGATTGATTGAATATGTCCGTAAACACACCAGCGAGCTGGTCTGCACCATGCTCTGAGGGCACGGCTAGGGATGCCGTCTGGGTCGGCAGCCTTGCAAGGGTTAACACGTTTAAATGTTTTACTCACATTGGCTGCGGTGAAGGAGAGCCTGCAGGTTTTGGTAGCGGGCCGTGTCAGTGGCACTGTATTGTCCTCAAAGCGAGCAAATAAGTTGTTTAGTTTGTCTGGGAGCAAGATGTCGGTGTCCGCGACGGGGCTGGATTTCTTTTTTAGTAATCCCTGATTGACTGTAGACCCTGCCACTTACGTCTTGTGTCTGAGCTGTTGAATTGCAACTCTACTTTGTCTCTATACTGACGCTTAGCTTGTATGATTGCCTTGCGGAGGGAATAGCTACATTGTTTGTATTCAGTCATGTTTCCAGTCACCTTGCCATGATTAAAAGCAGTGGTTCGCGCTTTCAGTTTTGCGCGAATGCTGCCATTAATCCACAGTTTCTGGTTGGGGAAGGTTTTAATAGTCACCGTGGGTACAACATCACCGATGCTAATAAACTCGCTCACCGAATCAGCATATACATCAATGTTGTTGTCTGAGGGTATCCGAAACATATCCCAGTCCATGTGATCGAAGCAATCTTGAAGCGTGGAATCCAATTGGTCAGACCAGCGTTGTATTGACCTGTTCATGGACGTTTCCTGTTTTAGTTTCTGTCTATAGGCTGGGAGCAACAAAATGGTCAGATTTGCAGAGAGGAGGGCGAGGGGGGGTTTTGTATGTGTTGTGGAAGTTAGAGTAGCAATGATCCAGAATTTTGCCAGCACGGGTTGCGCATTCGATATGCTGATAAAATTTAGGGAGCCTTGTTTTCAGATTAACTTTGTTAAAATCCCCAGCTACAATAAATGCAGCCTCAGGATATGTGGTTTCCAGTTTACATAGAGTCCAATTGTAACGGCTTTCATCGGAAGAAGAGGAATCGTCAGACCAAAATGCAGCGGGATACGTGTTCATCTTTATTATAAGGAACTGAACACTGAATACAAAAATAACAAAAGGAAAACCTGAAACAGTCCTGCAAGGTGAAACAAACACTAAACAGAAATACAACTACCCACAACTAAAAGTGGAAAATCAGGCTACCTAAGTATGATTCCCAATCAGAGACAACGATAGACAGCTGTCCCTGATAGAAATACAAAAATACATAGAAATACATAGAAATAGAAATACAAAAACCTAGACAAACAAACATAGAATGCCCACCCAAATCACACCCTGACCAATCAAAAATAGAAACATACAAAGCAATCTACGGTCAGGGAGTGACACCAATGAAGTTCTTTCAGGGCCGTCAAGGTGTCTGCTTGGGGCGGGATATGCACGGCTGTGATTAAAATCGAAGAGAATTCTCTCGGTAGATAATGCAGTTGGCATTTGATTGTAAGGAATTCTTTGTCAGGTGAACCAAAGGACTTGAGTTCCTGTATGTTGTTATGATCACACCACGCCTCGTTAATCATAAGGCATACACCCCCGCCCTTCTTCTTACCAGAGAGATGCTTGTTTCTGTCGGCGCGATGCGTGAAGAAACCGGGTGTCTGTACCGACTCTGATAACGTATCCCGAGTGTGCCTTGTTTCCGTGAAACAATTTTATTTTACAATATCTGATGTCTGTCTGGAAGGCAACCCTTGCTGTGTGGCTCAGTCGGTAGAGCATGGCGCTTGCAACGCCAAGCGTCGTGGGTTCGATTCCCGCTGGGGCCACCCATATGTAAAAGTAGTGGCCCCAGCCGACTTGTAAGTCGCTTTGGACAAAAGCGTCTGCTAAATGGGATATATATTAAACATGACGAACACTTACCACGCTGCATTTTGGTCCTCCTCTCCATCCACCAACGAAAACCGTTAAATACGTAAAATAAATCCTTACTGTGTATTAATGTAATGCCAACACATCAATCTGAACTTGATATTGTACCGATAAAATTAAAGGCATTAAAAATGCCTCCTAACTTGAAGACATTGAAAATAATCATATTTTTTGTCATATGACATCGCCTGAATTCATGTTTGAGAGATTCATCCAGCATGCTCACTTGAGGTCTGTTGCACTGCAGATGAGGCGTAACATATTCATAGATGATAGATTATCATCATCATTTGGTTAATAGATGACACAAAGTTACACCTGGTGTATGGTGTCGATTTTAGGACCTTCTCAGCCTCATACGTTGACTACATTTTCACCTTTCATACCATTCTCCAAAAAAGGTTCTCTGTCTAGCACCTTTTTTTATTCATTCCATAGATGAGACTGGTGTTAAATAATCAGAGCTGAAGCAAACTGAATATGATTTGTTTTTATTCCTCTCATGTTAGCTCAATACCTTTTGTCCCTCATTTCCAGACCCTCCTCAGTGGTATATTCATTATCAACTTCCACTTTTCATGAGCTATCTGTAATGGCTCTTGACCAATTATAAAGCGTTGGTATAATTAGTTGCTTGGGCGAGTGAGTAGGCTCCAAATTGTTTGTGCTGGAGGGGAACTCTGGGGGAGTTGTGTCACTGGAGGGAGAGCGTGAGAGGGAGAAAGAGAGAGAGAGAGCGATAGAGAGATCAATAGAAAGAGAGAGAGAAGAAGAGTTATTCAGTTCACTGGAGTAGCAGCAACACTGATGGAGAGAGGAGGAACACTCAAGTAGATCCACCTTGCAATCTCCAAGCATTGTTGAAATATTAAAATAAATATTCTTAGGGTCATGTACTCTGTCGTCTTTCTTTAAGCTCTGATGCCACTGAACAATAAGATGAATAGGTTGTATCCTATGTACATCTACCCTCTTTCTCTGCCTAAACCTCCTCCAGAAAATGCAAGGGAATACATAAATGTGGGCTGAATCTTAAGGCTTTGTTTCTGTTTGTGTTTATCAGTCTCCCACAGATCCCCTATAGTGTAGGCGTCTGGGGTAATGGATTAGAGCGCTGGTGCCCGTGATAGCATGCTTGAGAAAGAGCTGCATATTTCAGGGTCTGTCTTTCTCTTTCTTTGTGCCTGTGTGATGCCTGTGTTTTTCCAAGGAAGGAAGATTGTCACACTGCCACTGATATGCCCATCGGCACGATGGTCCAGTGCGGGCACAGTGTGCAGTGGTGTACACTAATGATGTGAAAACGCTTGGTGTTATAGGTGCAGTAGAAGGCAGACCAGCCTATAAGGATTTGTTTTGGTGTGTGGTTTGGGGAATAGGAAGGTTAGCATTTGCTCTGCTGGCAAGGACACCATGGAACATTTACAAATAAAATACAAACTGAAGGTGATACCTTTTGCATTCCAGAAGGGTGTCATGATTCCATATTCTGGGAGTATTCAGTAAGAAAAGTATAGTGTTGTAATTGTAATTAGGGTTGAAAAGGGAGGGTATATTACCGGAAACTTTCAGTAAAATACCAGAACTTTCTTAACTTTCAAGTTTTTTATTAGATTATCAGATGACATCTACTGGCCTTTCTGGGTACTACAGATTATCACAGGTGTCTGTAATTATCTCTAGTGCTCTGTGTGGCCTATTCACATGATGCAAACAGTTGAAGTCGGAAGTTTACATACACTTAGGTTGGAGTTATTAAAAATCGTTTTTCAACCAGTCCATAAATTTCTTGTTAAAAAACCATAGTTTTGGCAAGTCGGTTAGAACATCTACTTTGTGCATGACACAAGTCATTTTTCCAACAATTGTTTACAGACAGATTATTTCACTTATAATTCACTGTATCACAACTTCAGTGGGTCAGAAGTTTACATACACTAAATTGACTGTGCCTTTAATTAAACAGCTTGGAAAATTCCAGAAAATTATGCCATGGCTTTAGAAGCTTCTGACATCATTTGAGTCAATTGGAGCTGTACCTGTGGATGCATTTCAAGGCCTACCTTCAAACTCAGTGCGTCTTTGCTCGACATCATGGGAAAATCAAAAGAAATCAGCCAAGACCTCAGAAAAAAGTAGACCTCCACAAGTCTGGTTCAACGTTGGGAACAATTTTCAAACGCCTGAAGGTACCATGTTCATCTGTATAAACAATAATATGCAAGTGTAAACACCATGGGACCACGCTGCAATCATACCGCTCAGGAAGGAGACAAGTTCTGTCTCCTTAAGATGAACATACTTCGGTGCGAAAAGTGCAAATCAATCCCAGAACAACAGCAAAGGACCTTGTGAAGATGCTGGAGGAAACCGGTACAACATTATCTATATCCACAGTAAAACGAGCCCTATAACAACGTAACATGAGAGGCCGTTTTGCAAGGAAGAAGCCACTGCTCCAAAGCTGCTATATAAAAATGACTACGGTTTGCAACTGCACATAATGACCATCGTTATGTTTGGAGGAAAAAAGGGGAGGCTTGCAAGCCGAAGAACACCATCCCAACCGTGAAGCACGGTGGTGGCAGCTTCATGTTGTGGGGGTGCTTTGCTGCAGAAGGGACTGGTGCACTTCACAAAATAGATGGCATTGTGAGGAAAGAAAATGATGTGGATATATTGGTCGCAAATGGGTCTTACAAATGGACAATGATCCCAAGCATACTTCCGAAATTGTGGCAAAATGGCTTAAGGACAACAAAGTCAAGGTATTGGAGTGGCCATCACAAATGGGCCAAAATTCACCCAACTTATTGTGGGAAGCTTGTGGAAGGCTACCCAAAACGTTTGACCCAAGTTAAGCAATTTAAAGACAATGCTACGAAATACTAATTGAGCATATGTAAACTTCTGACCCACTGGGAATGTGATGAAAGAAATAAAAGCTGAAATAAATCATTCTTTCTACTATTATTCTGACATTTCACATTCTTAAAATAAAGTGGTGATCCTAACTGACCTATGACAGGGACTTTTTTTTACAAGGATTAAATGTAAGGAATTGTGAACAACTGAGTTTAAATGTATTTGGCTAAGGTGTATGTGAACTTCCCACACCAACTATATACTATATATGATATATATTTTTTAAGGTATTCAAGTATATACTGAACAAATATATACATGTAGCATGCAGCAATTTCAACGATTTTACTGATTTACAGTTCATATAAGGAAATAAGTCAATTGAAATAAATTCATTTGGCCTTAATGTATGGGCACAGCCATGGGTGGGCCTGGGTGGGCATAGGCCTTCCCACTTGGGAGCAAGGCCCACCCACTGGGGAGCAAGGTCCAGCCAATCAGAATAAGTGGTTACACATGGTTGCACATGGTCTGCGGTTGTGAGGCTGGTTGGACGTACTGCCAAATTCTCTAAAATGACGTAGGAGGGAGGCAGTTTATGGTAGAGAAATGAATATGAAATTATCTGGCAACAGCTCTGGTGGACATTCCTGCAGTCAGCATGCCAATTGCACGCTCTCTCAAAACTTGAGACATCTGTGACATTGTGTTGCGCAACAAAACTGCACCTATGAGTGGCCTTTTATTGTCCCCAGCACAAGGTGCACCTATGTAATGATAATGATGTTCAATCAGCTTCTTGATATGCCACACCTGTCAGGTGGATGGATTATCTTGGCATAGGAGAAATTCTCACTAACAGGGATGTCATCTAATTTGTGCAAATCATTTGAGATAAATTAGCTTTTTGTGCATATGGAACATTTCTGGGATTGTTTATTTTAGCTCATAAAACATGGGACCAACACTTTACATGTTGCCTTTGTATTTTATTTCAGTGTAAATGACCAAAATGAACATAGATTGCCTGTTAATTACTAAAATTACTGAAGATTCCTCTAACTATTAATTACCTAGTTGGAATTCCAACACTGATCCTCATCAGGCAGTTCTCCCAATCCCTATCCTCCTGTACATTTCATGTGACGCAAAGCACCACAGCGAGATAAAAACAGGATGCTTCCCCTCATCAATATTGACCTACCTGGATGTAGAGATGGGAGAAGGAGGAGGAGACTGGATTTTCATGCACTGGGAGGAGGTTATACCGTGTTCCTCTCCTAGCTGCTTCTCCTCAGCGCGTGCTGAAGGAAGGGAGTAGTCAGGGTGGCGATGTTCTTTCCTTAAGTGATGGGAGTCATTATATGATCATCTGTCAGGTTAAACGGATGTGAGAGCAATCAAGAGCCTAGAGCTATAGGGGCACGTGACCTTTCCTGTAGTGGTGCGTGAGTAAAATCATTGAGGAAGCCAAGCCAGGAAAAAATCTATATTACAACCTATGTGTTGTGATAATTGTGTTGTTTGCTCTATGACCTGTTCTTCATATGCCTTGCCACGATGATAGATAGGCAAAGGCCGAGACAGTAAGAAGATAAAGTGCCAGAATAAATTCAACCACACCTTTGTTTCATCACAAAACCAGGGAGCAACATCTGTCCACAAAGCATATAGCATGTAACAAACAGTTACATGACCTACAGCATGGTCAATCAAGTTAATTTTTCCTACATTTTCAGACTATTAAACAACTATTGATTTATAATCACGGAGAGTTCCCGCAAGTCGCAAAGAAAACAGGAGCTGCCTCCACTATTCCAGCACCATTTCCAGATAACAAAATCACCTATGCTTAGTCTGATACAAGATACCAAAAACAATTTCGTCCAATCAACGTAAGCTAAATATGATGTGGCTGTCCATGGTACTGATTTCTGTGTGTTTGTGTGTTCAATTAGAAAAAACACCCGATTATCAAATATTATATATTTCTTAATTCCATTCTTGTACTTTTAGATTGGTGTGTATTGTTGTGAATTGTTAGATACTACTGCACTGTTGGAGCTAGGAACACAATAATTTCGCTACAACCTCAATAACATCTGCTAAATATGCGCATGCGACCAATAAAATTTGATTTGATTGGAATATGTTGACTCACTCTATTTGTAGAGAAATCCCATTGCCATCTTTCATGGTCTATAACTCTGTCATAGTGTAGGCTCCACACTTTTAGTTTTTGTTGTCCTGGCTAAAATGCTTGCTCGCTAGCCTAACTTCTTTTCATGGGCAACAATGAGCCAGCTAGTTAACATAATCCTACTACTGTACATCTAGTTACATTTTGAACTTCCATCCCCTCAGGCCTGGTGCACAATGTATGAATTTATGGTTGGATCAGAATCGCCGTTAAAATCATTGGCCAGTATGCATATCCACAGGAAGATGTTTGGGGTGGGGGTGCTGCGATGTTGCCCTCGCCACAGACAATTATATCTGTACACTAATACAGGACTAGTAAAGGTACAGTGCACTACTTTTGTGGGAAAAACAACAAAACATTCAGATTTTTCAGGGGGTGCTGCAGCACCTTCAGCACCCCTACTTCATGCGGCTATACCAGTATGGAGAATTAAGTAAAACACAAGCCCAAATCCCTATCTCCATCCATGGCTGATTTAGGAAAGGGACAACAACCGAAGGGAAAGGGGGTTGTACAATTGAATGCCTTCAACTGAAATGTGTCTTCCGCATTTAACCCAACCCCTCTGAATCAGAAAGGTGCGGGGGGCTGCCTTAATCGACATCCACATCTTTGGCTCCCGACAGATTCTGCCCCTGATTAGTTCGGGGATTCGATCCAGCAACATTTCAGTTACTGGCCCAATGCTCTAAGCACTAGGCTACACAACCAGATGCAACAATTCAATTTTTGTGTCAATGATGTTTGGCTTTTGTTGTGATTGGTGTGAAGCCAAATCCAAAATTCTCCAACCCCCCAGCCATCATGACTTAGTTTGTGCCCCCTCAGATTTTGGAGGAGCATGAAGCCCATGTCTGTAACAAATGCCTACAGCAATATGCTACAGTGAGTGTGCACCATTAACTGTTGAAACCTGCTAGCTCTGGCTCTCATTCTCTTTCATTCATTCCTATACGGCCACGACTTCTGTGTTGATGAGTAAGCAGAGATGCCAGGGTCCTTTCAGTGCTGCTAGTATAAACACTGTTATCGTAACGCCCTCATGCTCATTACTGAGACACAGAGGGAATTTTTCTAATTTATTCTGTGTCTAAAGCTTTAGATAACCCAATCAGCTTCTGTCTGTCAGTCACTGCCGCTTGCTTCAGAGGCAGGGTTGGAGTGCTTTGTTGTGGGTCTGGCTGGGGTGTATGGGAAGTTGAGAACCATGAGTGCTATTATAGTGGCAGGAATAAGTAACTGTTGGGAACTAATGAGCTATTTACCCTCCCTCACCCTACAAAGATGAAAAGGACAATGACAGTGCAACATTTGTCGACTGAAGATGACGAAACACCTTTTTCACCACAATGTGTTCTACATTATTGAAGCGTAATATAAATGTTCAATTACAGAATTCCATTCTATTAACATGATCTCTCAATAAGACATTTTAAATTATGTTTCAAGCAAATAGTCTAATTTTTATTTCAGTATTGAGTTTGTGAATATACAGTACCAGTCAAAAGTTTGGACACCTACTGATTCAAGGGTTTTTCTTTATTTGTACTATTTTCTACATTGTAGAATAATAGTGAAGACATTGGAACTATGAAATAACATATGGATTCATGTAGTAAACAAAGAAAAATGTTAAACAAACCAAAATATATTTTAAATTCTTCAAAGTAGCCACCTTTTGCCTTGATGACAGCTTTGCACACTCTTGCATTCTCTCAACCAGCTTCTCCTGGAATGCTGCAGAATGCTGTGGTCGCCATGCTGGTTAAGTGTGCATTGAATTTTTAATAAATCACTGAGTGTCACCAACAAAGCATCTTCACACACCTCCTCCATGGTCGGAACGGAGCTCATGAAGAGGAGATGGAGATCTGTTCACCTACTCTACGTCACAAAGACACAGCGGTTGGAACCAAAAATCAATTTGGATTCATCAGACCAAAGGACAGATTTCCACCTGTCTAATTTCCATTGCTAGTGTTTCTTGGCCCAAGCAAGTCTCTTCTTATTATTGGTGTCCTTTAGTAGTGGTTTCTTTGCAGCAGTTCCAATGGCGCCAGAGGAGATGATTGTCATTTTACAAGGTCTTAACCAATTGGGCTATTGTGTGTGTTTTCGCATTATTTGTAACTTATTTTGGAAATATTGTTTGGGCCACAGTCTCTTATGACCGAAAAGAGCTTCTGGATATCAGGACAGCTGTAATAATGGAGCTGTGAGGCGGGAAGCAGGTGCAACGTTTAATAAAACCAGGAACAATACAATTTCATGTGGCTACATGCTGGTACACAAGAATAATACCAACTGAACATAAGAGAGTGACATATAAAGGGGAGGAAATTATGAAGATAATGAAGTCCAGCTGTGAATCATAATGATTAACAGGTGCGTGTAATGATGAGTGCCTGGTGTGCGTGAAGATGAATCCCAGGACCGGTGGTTAGTATTCGGCAACGTCGTACGCCGGAGGGGAGGAGCAGGAGAAGATGTGACAGTATCCCCCTCTGACGCGCAGCTCCAGCCGCAGGACGACACTGACCAGAGGGACGACCCCGAGGAGCGGGTCAGTCCGGGCAGCGAAGGTGGAAATCACAGAGGACATTCTGGACCCCAACACCGCTCCTCTGGGCCATACCCCTCCCAGTCCACCGGATACTGGAGTCGGCCAACACAACGTTGGGAGTCCAGCAGCTGATCACTTACCCCTGTGGGAATGTAGATACTCTTAGGAGGACAATTCCGGGTTCCCTCTCTAGAGCCTGGCGGATGTCCACATCTACGTCCCAAACCACTGGACCTACGACTCGGAAGGATGGAATTATGGGTGCCCTCTGGACAGGAACCTCTCCAAAATCGTAGATACAGGAAAGTGCCGCTTGATGTTCTTAGAACCTGAGCGATAGGTCAGACCCGGTAAAGAAAAGTGCCCACCTGGCTAGGCGTGGATTCAGTCTCCTCGCTGTCCATATGTACTCTAGGTTCCGATGGTCGGTGAGGACGACTAATGGTTGTCTAATGTCTCCACTCCTCTAATGCCAACTTCACCACCGGGAGCTCCCGATCACCAACGTCATAATTCCTCTCTGCGAAGGACAGTTTCTTGGAGAAAAAAAAACAAGGATGCAATTTCAATGGGTTACCCTGTCTTTGTGACAAAACTGCCCCCAGGCCCACCTCAGATGCGTCTACCTCAACCACAAAAGGTAGCGTGGGATCTGGGTGTTTTAGCAAAGGGGCAAATGTTAAATGTCCCTTGAGGAGACGAAAGGCCCCATCAGCTGCTGGAGACCACACCAACCTACAAGACCCGCTGAAGTTCCTGATGAAGTGGTGGTAGATGTTGACAAACCCCCAAAAACATTGTAACCCCTTGATGGTGGTTGGGACTGGCCAAGACCTTAAAGCATCCATCTTCTTGTCCTCCATATTTACTCCCTGCAGGCTGATTTGGTAACCCAAGAATGATACAGCCCTCTAATGGAATTGGCACTTCACCTTGACGAACAGGTGATTGGCCAAGAGGAGTTCCAGGACTGCTCGAACGTGGGACCAGGTTGGTCTAAAAGATCAGGATGTCATCGACGTATACAATCACCTGACAACCGAACATGTCCCTGAACACCTTGTTGACGAATGCCTGGAACACTGACGGAGCATTGGCTAAGCCAAAGGCCTTTACCATGTACTCATAGTGGCCAGCCATCATGCTGAATGCTGTCTTCCCTCCCGGATGTGGATGAGATTGTAAGCACTCCGCATGTCCAGAATGGTGAAGAACTGGGCCTCTCAGAGCTGCTCGATGGCACCAACATGACAGGGTACCGATACTTCGTGTTGATGTCATTGAGTACTCGGTAATTGATACATGGGCGTAATCCTCCCTTCTTTTTGGCCACGAAGAAGAAACCAGCCGATGCAGGAGACGTGGATGTGCAGATGAATCCCTGTCGGAGCGCCTGCTTGAATGTAATCCTCCATGGCATGGGTCTCAGCCAAGAACAGAGGGTTGATGCGTCTGCGTGGAGGTGTAGCACCGGAAAACAGGTCGATGGCACAGTCAAAGGGGTGATGAGGAGGGAGACAGGTAGTGCGGGTCTTGGAGAATACCTCCCTTAGGTCCTGGTATTCCTCTGGGATATTGGGTTGAAGGGCAACCACAGGACTCTCAACCGACATGGAACCACAGGGGACAGGGAAGCAGGTCCTCCGGTATTCAGATGACGAGTCTGTGATTCTCATCCTCGACCATGAGATGGTAGAGTCATGTCGTTGGAGCCAAGGGAGGCCAAGGATGATTTTGTGAACTAGTGCACTGGTGATGAAGAAGGGGATGTTCCCCTGATGATTGGACTCCACTGTGAGGGTGAGTGATGTGTGTGATGGTTCCAGATCCTAATGGCCGACAGTTGAGACCTTGAACCGGAAAAGGAGAGGAGAGCGGGTAGATGGTAATGTTGAGGGAGGAGGCAAGGGTCTGATCCATAAAGTTTGCAGTGGCGCCGAAATCCACTAAAGCTGTAGACACTGTACATGAGGGACAGTCAGCCAGAGTGAAGGACACCATAAAAAGTCTAGCAGGAAGAGTTGAATCTGGAATACTCACTCCTGGTCCAGGAGATGGAACATCACGTGACTGTCCCTCTGCTCTAGTGGATCTCGTATTCTGAAGTACCGGACACCGCTGGAGCTTGTGCACCCCTTGCCCACAATACAGACATAGCCCCAGCTGTATCTGTCTGCGTCGTTCTGCCGCCAAAAGGCGTGTGACCCCTACCACCATGGGTTCAGGTTCTGATCCCGAGTGCTAGCCGAAGGAGGTAGAGAAGCGATGAGAATGCCGACGCTCTGAGGGAAGGTTATCCAGACAGATGGCCATAGTAATGAGTGCGTCCAGGGTGAGGTTGTCGTCAAGACAGGCCAGTTTCGTCTGTACCTCCTCATGCAGATCTCTTCTAAATAGTGTGCGAAGCACCGGCTGATTCCATCCACCAGAAGCTGCTACTGTCCGGAAGGTGAGCGCATACTCAGTAGCCATCTGATTCCCCTGCTGTAGCTCACCTCCCTATCTGAGCACTGCGGGATGATCAAAAATGCATTTAAATAGAGCCATGAACACCACACGAGAAGCTCTCCTCTCCTCTCTCCCAGATGACCGTAGCCCATTCCAATGCCCACCCGGTCAGCGGAGTAATAACCATGGCAACCTTAAACCTCTCGGTGGAGGGGTCTCCCAACTGGTGTGAAAAATAGAGGGAGCACTGAAGGAGGAAGCCACGACATTTGGATGGTGTTCCGTAATATTTCTCAGTGAGGGACAGACCAGTATTGCTGACCTGAGCGGGTTGCTGAATGGGCCGTTGTGCTGGCTCGCTGGGTAGACTGGCTCTCGAGTATCATCCTCTCCAACATCTCTTGTGGGTGTTCGAGATGCTGCAGACTGCAGAGAACCTCTTCCTTGGCCGTCCCCAGTTGAGCCAGCTGGTCATTGGTGTTGACGTAGAAGGTACCCTTGTTCGTCGACCGTCTGAGAGATATCCGATTTTCCTGCTGCTTCCATAGTTTGAGTTGGTATTCTGTAATAATGGAGCTGTGAGTTGGGATGCAGGTGAAACTTTCAATAGAACAACAAAACCAGGAACGAGACAAATAAATGTGGCTACACGCCGGTACACAAGAATAACACCAACTGCTGAGTGGACATAAGAGAGTGACATATAAAGGGGAGGAAATTATGAAGGTAATGAAGTCCAGGTGTGAATCATAATGATTAACAGGTGCACCTAATGATGAGTGCCAGGTGTGCGTAATGATGAATCCCAGGACCTGTGGCTAGTATTCCGGTGACATCGTACACGGGAGGGGAGGAGCAGGAGATGATATGACAACAGCAATTACTCACATCGTACTTGACGAAGATTTTTTCTTTAACGAGTCGGATGTGAAGAATTTACTTTAGATGCCCAACAAGGCCCAAATCCCTGTCAATCGCATAAAGAGGAGACTGAGATATCGGGGACATAGGCGAGTGTGTAATCCGCCTCTACCATCAGTCCTCATTAGTCAATGTGCAATCATTGGATAATAAAATGGATTAGGTCTGATCAAGATTATCCTACCAGCGGGACATAAAAATGATAATATCTTATGTTTCACCGAGTCATGGCTGACATGGATAACATACAGCTGACTGGGTTTTCGGTGCATCAGCAAGACAGAACGGCTGCCTCCAGTAAGACGAGGGGTGGCGGTTTGTATCTATTTATAAATAACAGCTGGTGCACAAAATCTAATATTAAGGAAGTCTCTAGGTTTTGCTCGCCTGAGGTAGAGTATCTCATTATAAGCTGTAGACCACATTATTTATCAAGAACGTTTTCATCTATATTTTTCGCAGTTGTCTATTTGCCACCACAAACCTATGATGGCACTAAAACCGCACTCAATGAGATGTATAAGGCCATAAGTAAACAACAAAATGCTCATCCAGAGGCGACGCTCCTAGTGGCCGGGGACTTTAATGCAAGGAAACTTAAATCCATTTGACCTAATTTCGACCAGCATATTACATGTGCAACCAGAGTAAAAAAAAACTCTAGACCACCTTTACACCACACACAGAGACTCATACAAAGCTCTCCCTCACCCGCCATTTGGTCAATCTTACCATAACTCTATCCTCCTGATTCCTGTTTACAAGCTAAAACTAATGCAGGACGTACCAGTGACTCAGTCAATATGGAAGTGGTCAGATGAAGCAAATGTTAAGCTAGCACAAACTGGAATATGTTCCAGGATCCTTCCGTTGGAATTGAGGAGTACACCACATCAGTCACTGGCAGCAACACTGAAGCATACATGAGAGCACCAGCTGTTGCGGAAGACTGTGTGATCACTCTCTCCATAGGTGATGTGAGTAAGACCTTTAAACAGGTCAACATTCACAAGGCCGCATGGCCAGACAGATTACCAGGACTTGTACTCCGAGCATGCGCTGACCAACTTGCAAGTTTCTTCACCGACATTTTCAACCTGTCCTTGAACAAGTTTGTAATACCAACATGTTTCAAGCAGACCACCATAGTCCCTGAGCCCAAGAACACCAAGGTAACCTTCCTAAATGACAACCGACCCATAGCACTCACGTCTGTAGCCATGAAGTGCTTTGAAAGGCTGGTCATGGCTCACATCAACGCCATTATCCCCGAAACCCTAGACCCACTCCAATTTGCATATCGCCCCAACAGATCCACAGATAATGCAATCTCTATTGCACTCCACACTGTCTTTTCCCACATGGACAAAAGGAACACCTATGTGAGAATGCTATTTGTTGACTACAGCTCAGCATTCAACACTATATTTCCCTCAAAGCGCATCACTAAGCTAAGGACCCTGGGAATAGACACCTCCTTCTGCAACTGGATTCTGGACTTCCTGACGGGCCGCCCCCAGGTGGTAAGGGTAGGTAACAACACAATCTCCATGCTGATCCTCAACACGGGGGCCCCTCAGGGGTGCGTGCTTAGTCCCCTCCTGTACTCGCTGTTCACCCATGACTGCATGGCCAATCACGACTCCAACAGCATCATTAAGTATGCCGTTGACACAACAGTGGTAGGCCTGATCACCAACAACGATGAGAACAGCCTATTGGGAGGAGGTCAGAAACCTGGCAGTGTGGTGCCAGGATGACAACCTCTCCTTCAATGTGATTAAGACAAAGATATAATTGTGGACTACAGGAAAAGGAGGACCAATGAACTATCATGGTGCAAACACACCAAGACAGTCATGAAGAGGGCATGACAAGGGCTATTCCCCCTCAGGAGACTGAAAAGATTTGGCATGCGTCTTCAGATCCTCAAAAAGTTCTACAGCTGCACCATCGAAGGAATCCTGACTGGTTGCATCACCACCAGGTATGGCAACTGCTCGGCCTCCGACCGCAAGGCACTACAGAGGGTAGTGTGTACGGCTTCCTGCCTACTAGGACCTCTATACCAGATGGTGTTAGAGGAAGGCCATAAAAATTGCCCAAGACTCCAGACACCCTAGCCATAGACTGTTCTCTCTGCTACCGCATGGCAAGCGGTACAGGAGTGCCAAGTTTAGGTCCAAAAGGCTTAACTTCTTCTACCCCCAATCCATTAGACTCCTGAACAGCTAATCAAATGGCTACCCGGACTATTTGTATTGTCCCCTCCCACCCTGCACCCAATTTACGCTGCAACTACTGTCTGTTTATTAATCAATCAATCACATTTATTTATAAAGCGCTTATAACATCAGCCGATGTCACAAAGTGCTATACAGAAACCCAGCCTAAAATCCCAAACAGCAAGCAATGCAGATTTAGAAGCACGGTGGCTAGGAAAAACCCTAGAAAGGCTGGAACGTAGGAAGATACCAGGAGAGGAACCAGGCTTTGAGGCGTAGACAGTTCTCTTCTGGCTGTGCCAGGTAGAGATAACAGTATATGGCCAAGATGTTCAAATGTTCACAGATGACCAGCAGGGTCAAATAATAAAAGTCACAGTGGTTGTAGAGGGTGCAACAGGTCAGCACCCCAGGAGTACATTTTCAGTTGGTTTTTCATAGCCAATCATTCAGAGTTAGAGATAGCAGGTGCGGTAGAGAGAGTCAAAAACAGCAGGTCCGGGACAAGGTAGCACGTCCGGTGAACAGGTCAGGGTTCCATAGCTGCAGGCAGAACAGTTGAAACTAGAGCAGCAGCACTACCAGGTGGACTGGGGACAGCAAGGAGTCATCAGGCCAGGTAGTCCTGCGGCATGGTCCTAGGGTTCAGGTCCTCCGAGAGAAGAGAAAGAGAAAGAGAAAGAGAGAGAGAATTAGAGGGAGCATTCTTAAATTCACACAGGTCACCAGATAAGACAGGATAAATACTCCAGATATAACAGACTGACCCTGGCCCCCGACACAAACTATTACAGCATACATACTGGAGGCTGAGACAGGAGGGGTCTATGCATAGTCACTTTACCTTTGCCTCTACCTACTGTACATGTACATATTACCTCAATTGCCTCAACTAACCTGTGCCCCCACACATTGACTCTGTACGTAGCCTCGCTACTGTTATTTTTTTTGTAGCTCTTTGATTATTTTTTTATTTTTCAGTTCAGTTTATTTGAGTAAATACTTTCTTAACACTTATTTTTCTTAAAACTGCATCATTGGTTGAGGGCTTTAAAGTAAGCATTTCACTGTAAGGTCCACACCTGTTGTATTCAGTGCATGTGACAAATACAATTTGATTTAATTTGATGAAGGCCTGATTCAGTTGATATTGAGATGTGTCTGTTACTTGAACTCTGTGAAGCGTTTATTTTGGCTGCAATTTCTGAGACTGGTAACTCTAATGATCTCATCCTCTGCAGCAGAGGTAACTCTGGATCTTCCTTTCCTGTGGCGGTCCTCATGAGAGCCAGTTTCATCATAGAGCTTGATGGTTTTTGCAACTGCACTTGAATAAACTTTCAAAGTTCTTGACATTTTCTGGATTGACTGACATTCATGTCTTAAAGTAATGATGGACTGTTGTTTCTCTTTGCTTATTTCAGCTGTTTTTTCAATAAAATGGACTTGGTCTTTTACCAAATAGGGCTATCTTCTGTATACCACCCCTACATTGTCACAACACAACTGATTGGCTTAAATGCATTAAGAAGGAAAGAAATTCCATATGAACTTTTAACAAGGCACGACTGTTAATTGAAATGCATTCCAGGTGACTACCTCATGAAGCTGGTTGAGAGAATGCCAAGAATGTGCAAAGCCGTCATCAAGGCAAAGGGTTGCTACTTTGAATAATCTCTCATCTAAAATATATTGTAGTAACCAAAAACACTTTTGTGGTTACTACATCTTATTTCATAGTTTGTGTCTTCACTATTATTCTACAATGTAGAAAATAGTAAAAAAAATAAAGAAAAACCCTTCAATGAGTAGGAGTGTCCAAACTTTTGACTGGTACTGTACATCAGCTATGATTCATCAGGCTTAGAAACAGCACCATGAAGAGTAGCTTTTACAGGGCACGATACGGTAAGGTGATGTGGGGTGTGTACTACATCATACAACATAACACCTTATAAGGAGGTCATATATGCTCATGACAATCCTTATGCATTATATCCACATCATAATGCATTATAAAATGTTAGAGTATTGAATAGGGAAATAATCAGTCCTCTCTTTATTTGATGTACATCTCTAGGTCCTATACGCTTAATATGACTGTAGTTCCTATATTCTTAACCACAGTGATAATGTGCAATCTCTTGGTGGTTATGGCTCCATTATTGGGGACGAATGGCCGACAGAGGATCACAGAGAGGATGTTATAGTAGCTTTATATCAGTGAAATTAAGTTGTCTATAAGACTGAAGAACAGGTTGTGACAAATCTGAATAGACATGAGTGGACCATGATTGATGGCTCAGAAGGACATTGACGAGACAGGCAAGCATTTATGATCCAGTGCCATACTTTAAGTACAGCGTGGAATAGGAGACAGATGAAAATACTAGCTATAGGATGGATGACTTTCTCTCTTTCCATCCTGATTCCTCACAAGACTGTAGTATCTAAACAGATGGAAGACCGAGGAGAGTGAAGATGAATTGCCCAGAGCATAATGTGAGGGTTGTGGTGTGGTTCACGAGTTCGGCTTCTCGCCATCTGATGAACATGTCGGAAGGGGTAGTATTTGGCAGAGTTAGGTTTGAGGATTTTGGCGTGGATGGTTATCAGGGAACCAGCCTCCAGTCGTGGATCGGGGCTGGAAGCTGGCCTCCCGGCAGGGTCAGCCCCCGGTCATGAACTGTGGTTGTGCTGAGCCTGCTGGCAGGGCCAACCCCCAGCCATAAACTGATATTGTGCTGGCCTCCCTGCTGGCGGGGCCAGCCCCCAGCTGTGAACCAGCTGGCCCGCCATTTTGCAGGACACTTGTAGGGTGACTCGATGGTGAAGAGGACAGGGTGGTGATGGGTCAATGGATCAGCACGGACATGCATTACAGACTGTTTGTTAGGCAGATGTACAAAGGCGTGAAGATATATGTTTAAATGGTTAAGGAAGGCTTGTGGCTAAAGAAGATTGGAGGCAGGTGAGCAAATTGGCATAGTCACGGCTCTATGTCCAAATAATGATTTTCTTACTAATAGGCTGCGTTCCAATATGGGTGTCTGGGACCGTATATGGAGTTCCTGCTCATTGGCGGGTTCCAATATGAATGTCGGTACACATATATGGAGTTCCTGCTCTAACATGCTGACCAGACCGGACACGTTGCATGCGCGAGCATTCCAAATGAATTTAGAAATCCATGTAATTCAATTATTGCACTCACACTGCTCACGCTCGCCAACGAGCGTCTGTGATGCCAAGGGCTAAAATAGAACTCCTATTTCTGAAGCAGATCGTGCTGAAAGTCCTGCCTCTCCCATCTCCTCATTGATTTATAGAAGCAGGTACCCACGTGCCATCTCCTCATTGGTTATACCCACGTGGGTGATTGAAAGATGAACTGTTTTGCCGGTCGTCGTAGTAATACTATGAAAGTTTAGATGCGATCACCATATAAATTCAAAGACGAAAAAGCCTGGGAGGAGAGATGACTAGAAACGATTCGGTTGGCCATTTTATGTGTGGATTAATTATCGGAGTAGAGGACCTTGTGCTTTTCAGGTAAAATAACTCAATGTTTATATCCCAGGACGAATTAGCTAGCAACAGCAAGCTAGCTAAATAGGACAAATTAGCTAGCAACAGCAAGCTAGCTAAATAGGACAAATTAGCTAGCAACAGCAAGCTAGCTAAATAGGACAAATTAGCTAGCAAGTGCAAGCTAACTAGCCATACATGTTTAATGCTTTCGACCGGTCCCCAAATGAATGTCATAGGTTCAGAGTTTGTTTTGATATTTTAACCTGCGCGTCGTGATTGCGTTTGGTGTAGGGGGACAAAATACATTTATGCACGATAGTGCATGATGGCGCATACGCACAGCCGGTTTGGGTTCCGTGTAAGGCTGCGTACCAACACAAAAGACAATGCCCATATATGGAAGTTCCTGCTGTGGATTAGATGTGTCATCTGAAACGTAAAACTCTACTCCTGAAACTGTGTTATAAACTCATACACATATCAGAGCATCAGAAGTGACTGGTGAGACCAAGATGTTGGCATAGAGTCAGTTAGGAATAAGAGACTTTCTCTAGCTCAAACACCATGTAGCTCAAATCAAATTTCATTTGTCACATACACATGGTTAGCAGATGTTAATGCAAGTATAGCGAAATGCTTGTGCTTCTAGTTCCGACAATGCAGTAATAACCAATGAGTAATCTAACCTAACAATTCCACAACAACTACCTTATACACACACAAGTGTAAAGGGATAAAGAATATGTACATAAAGATATGAATGAGTGATGGTACAGAACGGCATAGGCAAGATGCAGTAGATGGTATCGAGTACAGTATATACATATGAGATGAGTAATGTAGGGTATGTAAACATAAAAGTGGCATAGTTTAAAGTGGCTAGTGATACATGTATTACATAAAGATGGCAAGATGCAGTAGATGACAGTACAGTATATACATATGAGAGGAGTAATGTAGGGAATGTAAACATTATATTAAGTGGCTTACTCTACTGTCAACATCTCCCGTGGTATTCTCTGTTTAGATTAATTTTAGGTCACCTGCTGCTGGCTTGGGCAGGCTCTGATATAGTGAACCCATTATTTCATACAGTATGTGGATAGTTCTGCTGGGCAGGGGAATTAGAGTATAATTTGTCCCACCGGCATATAGCACATCTCAGCACCATCCAAACACCTCAGAAAACCAAAGATGAGACATTCAATTCTAGAGTAAGAGCCGGCAGTCACAGGAGTGGAGGTATTATAAACTAAAATGCTGTGCAAATCAGTGTTGAATCGCTCTGTCACGTAACTTGTTAATCTGCGAAACAGAAAATCCAGACTGACCAACAGGGGATGCCTTGATCTCTGAGACACCTGAGATGTTCACTGATTTCTTCATTGATCTTTCCAGTTGAGTCAGCCTTGTCAACAGTTCCTCCAGCCTGGGGGAGTTAAGCCAGTAGCCAGTAGCTACAGAAAATGAATGATCAATATGTGATGACTAATCAGTGGTGTTGACTTTCAAAACATTTCCAGTGAACATGATTGAACATCACCCATACAGTGTACGCCCACAGAACAGCCCCAGGTTCTATACTGTGTCATGATGGACGAAGGCTTATGAATCTTGAATGCAATCCCTGTTGGCAGATAAGTTATGAAAATATAAGGTTCTATTAATCAGAACACAATGAATACTTGTTCCTATACCGATAATCAGCACATTTCCACAAGCTAATATTACCTTTAGCATGGCTGATGAGAGCAGGGCCTTGTTTAACAATGTAAGCAGCACTGAGTTATGATTCCGAATAAATGCGTAGTCATGCATTCCTGGGAGGGAAGGATTAATATTCTCTCTCCTTCAGCAGAAATGCCAGCAGCCTAAGGTTTGTCTTTCTTGCCTCCCCTGTGCGCCATTTACCAGCAGAGTGGACGGTAAATCTCCTCAACTAAATCAATTAATAAGATATTATTGGGCAGTTTACCCACAGCATGCAGGGAGTATCTGTATGCCATTCAGACTAGGATGATGGAGGGAGAATCTCAAATGTCTAGATAGAAACCCACCTCTGCCAGCTGAATGTGAGCAAGAATGATTTCAAGCCTTAACATGAGTCCAACATGGAAATTCTCCTCTACAAGTCTTGGTGTAACGGCTGTTGGTGGAAGAAGGTGAGGACCAAGGTGCAGCGTGGTACGCCTTCATCCTTTTATTAACTGAACACTGATTAACAAAACAACAACAACCGAAACAGTTCTGTCTGGTGCAGACAGAAAACAACTACCCACAAAACTCATGTGGGACAAGGCTACCGAACTATGGTTCTCAATCAGAGACAACGATAGACAGCTGCCTCTGATTGAGAACCACACCGGCCAAACAACAAAGAAATCCAAAACATAGAAAATGAACATAGAAGGCCCACCCTAGTCACGCCCTGGCCTAACCAAAATAGAGAATAAAAACCTCTCTATGGCCAGGGCGTGACACTTGGACATGTGTTTAATCTCTGTGTCTTTATTCCCCAAATATTCCTTGTCCAGGCTGAAATCCATTTCATTATTGACCATGAGAGGATGCTTGTGTGTCTCAAATAGAACTCAACAAGCTTAGAGAGTGGTGAAGCAAAATGAGGGACATGTGTCTATGAGAGTTGAGGAATGGAGGAATGAGACTGCATCTCCTCTTAGCCCCTTGCCCTTTGGTTGTATGGGAAAGAAAATGTAGAGTTGACACCCAAGCAGAATGAGTTCTGTAAAGACACTTGTTATCTATTGATAGTTGCCTTCAGTCATTTTGTTGTTTTTCGAAACCTTGAATGCACTATTAAGGACTACTTATTATATATTTCAAATTTATCTTCAGGAGATACAGTGTCATGTAGGGATGGTGTATCACTTCCCCAATTGCAATATTGCCCCCGAACAGCTCAAGATTCTTCATATTTTCTTAAAATAGCTACATCGATCAGATAGCAAAAGGAAATAAATGCACACCTTTCAGTTTATCTACCTCATGGGATTTTACTATCTAAGAATTTGCTGTATACGAGCATTTATAATATCCGAAAAGAGAAGATACATTTTAAGTTAGTCACTGGGGTATTACAAAAGTTGAGATAACGGTGACTGCTACTCAGGGGAGGCTTTGACTTAGCATGCTACAGGAATTTAAATCACTACAGGAGCTGAGTCCTAAACCTCAACCATCATCCCACCTCCCAGATGGGGCTCCAGGACATACAGTGCCTTGCGAAAGTATTCGGCCCCCTTGAACTTTGCGACCTTTTGCCACATTTCAGGCTTCAAACATAAAGATATAAAACTGTATTTTTTGTGAAGAATCAACAACAAGTGGGACACAATCATGAAGTGGAAAAAATTTCAGTCTCTCGATGTGCAAAACTGATAGAGACATACCCCAAGCGACTTACAGCTGTAATCGCAGCAAAAGGTGGCGCTACAAAGTATTAACTTAAGGGGGCTGAATAATTTTGCACGCCCAATTTTTCAGTTTTTGATTTGTTAAAAAAGTTTGAAATATCCAATAAATGTCGTTCCACTTCATGATTGTGTCCCACTTGTTGTTGATTCTTCACAAAAAAATACAGTTTTATATTTTTATGTTTGAAGCCTGAAATGTGGCAAAAGGTCGCAAAGTTCAAGGGGGCCGAATACTTTCGCAAGGCACTGTACTTCTCCCCAGCGACAGATTCACAGCTAACTCGCGTAACCAAGCTGCTGGGACCTCTCAGACAGGCTAATGTCAGTTTTTGAAAACCTGCTAAATGTTCAGAGCAGTGGGATCAAATCAAGATTGCAGGCTCTCTGCCAGCCCATCTGGGAGGTGTTTGACACTGTGTCGCTTAGATCTACCATTCAGCCCCTCTCTCCCCCTGGGTGGTGTGTGAGTTATCACTCCCACGCGAAACAGCTGTAAGGGCTGTTGTGTCTGTGCTGCAGTGGAGAGATGACTGTTCCAGTAGCCCGTAGCTCACTACTGTTTCACGTTAAGGGGCCAAGGAAGAACCATTTGAAGGTGGAAGGGAAACCCTAGGGCAAATCTAGCCCTCCTGGCCTACTATACTGACCATTATACAGTATTGCCCATGTCTCTTCTAGGCTACATCCCTTTCCCACACTCTCATTTTCATATTTGTCACCCCTCTCTTTGTCTCTCTTTTCTACTCTTGGTTTTCTCTTTCTCTGCCTTAGTTAATCATTTATCAAGTTTTGTTAAGTCTTAGAACTGCTCCCAAAGACCTTTGTGCTTACTTTGGGCAGACCTGAAGTTTACTGATGAAATTAGTACCAATATTTAATGAAATCACGTCTACAGAAATTATAACTCTGGTCGCCCATGTTTGTTTTTCTACAGTAATTGGGATATCTATGAGGGTTTACATTTCTAACAGCATCATTTATTTATTTGCTACCAACATGTCAGGCCCTTAATGCCCCTGGTCAGACAGAGAAATTGACACTTACATCTGTTTTTTATGTTGGCTACCCTGCCATTTTCTCATCCTCCAATGGCTGTGGGTGAAACAATAAAGTGAAACTGGTGCAGCTAAAACTGCTGGGTACGTGAGAGGATTTGGAGAGCCGAGAGAGACTAAATAATATGTGTCTGTGTTTGTTTGATAAGAAAGGGAAATAGAAAGACTATAAAGTGTAGAAATCCATCTGCAGTTCTTCTGGCACCCCTCTGTCTAATGAGTAGAGGTGCCCTACTTTTACCAAACAAGTTGTTCAGCTGTAACACTACTGCACAAGAACAGCAGACAAGACAAATATAGATAACATCGTTCAATTAAGCAATGTTAGAAAAAATAGGATGGGGGAAGAGGAGTATCTTAAGACTGAACTGCGTACCCAATGATAGCAAAGTCCTGGAGACATTCTAGGCACACAGTCATGAGGCATGCTGGGTAATGACAATCAATTGTTTATATGTCCTCTTTGGTGGCTATGATGGGCTCAGAGGAATCACAACATGCAGTTGACATATGGACATGTTAATTACCAGTTAAGCTGGACAGGGCTTAAAGCTCAAGGTGGAGCTCATGCGAATTAGCCAACTTTTTTTCCTTTTCCCTCTTTCCAATTCCATTTCTGCAGGTTACACTATATATATTTCCTGTGGAACCAAGCACAATTATCATGTGGACCATGGAGTTTGCTGTCCAATGCATAAACATGCAGAGTGATTCAGCAACCCAAGGCATACTGGGAGCATGCTTGAAATGATCCGATTTCGGAAATCCCTATGGGACCAATAAATGGGAGATTCTTTCCTTGAGCACTTGGAAGGAGAAGCAGGTGACATCACAGTTCTGCTTTCTGTCAAACAGCTTGATCTGATTGCATTACACTCATCTAGACAAGATACTGTAGTGTTTCTCTGTACAGACATAGGGCCGGGCCGATACCTGTATAACAATACTTGTTATAGTGTCCTGGCAAGGAAACAACGCACAAACTTCTTTAGGAAAATAACCCTAATGTTGAAAACAAACATAATCATGTTGTCATCCAAAGTCACATGTATTTATTTATTTATTTTCCAAGCCATAGCACACAATATTTTACTTTGAGCAGGTTAATAAAGGACCAAATAGATGTCATTTTTGCCATTGAAAGAATATTGCAATACCGGTATTGTCCCAGACCTAACAGATATACCATATCTGTTTATCATTCAGCCGTCAATCTCAGTCTGTTGCCTTAAATGTGACTGACATGATGGCAGCTCACTTTGTCAACCATCCATTATTCTCTCATGGACAAAGTGTTTGATGAAACTTCAATAAAATGTTCTTGTTGCAGAGAAAAATGAATAGGCACAGTGATGTATATCTACTAACCAATCAATACATAATTTTCACATGAACTTATCTGACTATCTTTCCCATCCATCAACTCAGACATAAATGACTGTGGGTAATACTAGCCATTATTTCAGATGACTTGTTGTTGTGTTGTGCTCTGCTCCTGTAGTCAGACCAGCTTGTCCAGCATACAGGAGCTTTGTCAAAGTGTTTTCTCTCTGAGCCATTGAGTTAGTGCCTCTTAACCCCCAACCTCAGTGGCTGTATCTTTGCACTACTTCTCCAATGCCACCGTAGCTGTTATTAATAGCACCTACAGTAAATCCAGTCCACTCCAGCAGGTTGGGCCTGCCTGGCTGTGTGTGATATAAAGTAGCTCCATGCAGTGACGTGATCGTGGCAGACTAATGGCTTTCACTTAGGGTCTGACGGCTTGGTATTTGCCAGCCCCTGTTGTGTTGATGGATCTCTTAATTTTGAGTCATTTGTTTACCCAGATGCCATGCCCCCCCACTCTGTGTAATGTGTGCCCATTCCACACATCACTCCCGCTGAGAAATAACAGAGCACAGACAAGGGCAGAGTCACTGGAATGAGATTAATATGACAAATGCGGATGTTGAAGCAGATGAGTGTCAATAAATGGTCTCCCTCGGGCAGGTTCAGATACTGGTTGTTTACCTGGAAATCACTCTTTTGTTTGACACAATTCTTTTAGCCAGCTTTGTTACTGGCAAGCTTTATTATATGCATTTGACTGCTTTTATCAATAAATGAGATACTAGGCTAATAAAATATTCAAGTTTTGTTAAGTAACAAATGAATCTCAGATATGAAATGATTGAATATCAAAGCCATATAACAACTGGAAAATCGTTGGAACCATCATCATAATAGTGATTATAAGAAACTTGGTGTTGGTGCCAGAAAAAGTCTATACTGTTGTATAGCATGTGATCCCTCATCATCATTGATGCCAAGTGCTGCTGACATTCCCTATGACCCAGGGCTGATGTTGTACCCAACCAAACATGCATGGAGGTTTCTACCCAGTCAGACGAAAAGCTAGTCTAATTTCCCGACTGTCCCATGGATCCGGGGGGACTTAATATGACAAGATGGGAGCTTCTGGGAGCTTGGAACACCTCTAGCAGGGATCCAATGACCTACCTTCAGCCTTCCACTGAGACAAGATGATCAAAGGATCCAAAGTGTCACTGAGGGCAGACGCCCTGACTGACTTTCTGGCAGGGTAGAACTGAACTCATCATTAACAGAAGACCAGTAGCTCGTGTGTCATCAACATGGCTGAGATTATGCCTACAGGAGAGATAACCTTTACCTGTCTTATAGGTACAGTCCATGATAGGAATACAGTTTAGTAAACAATATCTGCTGAATTTGAAAGACAAAACTTCAGCGATTTTCACTTCCAAACCCAGGATAGACACAAGCCCAGGAGAGATAAGAACATGTTGAGTTGACACTAAATACTAAGTGTCTATATATGAGCCCAGACAGATCTGCTGCAGGAGAAGAGTGTCTTACTGTAACAATAACCCGATGGAGTGATTGTGATAATATGCGGTTTGTGTATTGACTGGTTATTTATGCTCCTATATAGCTAATTCCTCAGGCTCCATGATGATGCTTACTTTCACCTAATTTCCTCATAACATACACCACATGTCAACTGTCCCGGTAGTCTCAGCTGTCTCATATTTTTACCTTTGAGTTTGCAACAAAAAAAATGATAATGGTGTTCCCTGATTCTGTTTTGATCAAGACTTTTCATGCATGTGGGAGATCAAAGTCAGGATTAAAGGCAAATATTTAAAAATTGTCATTTTAAAGATTAATTTAAGCATTTCCTATGATCAAATGCACTACAATGGAGTTACAGTGCATTCGGTAAGTATTCCAACACCTAGACTTTTTCCACATTTTGTTAAGTTACATCTTTATTCTAAAATTAACCCCCAAAAATATTTCCTCATCAATATGCACACAATACCCCATAATGACAAAGCGAAAACAGTTTTCTTGATTTTTTTGCAAATTGATTAAATATAAAAAACAGAAATACTTTATTTATTCAGACCCTTTACTACGAGACTCAAAATTGAGCTCAGGTGCATCCTGTTTCCATTGATCATCCTTGAGATGTTTCCACATGTGTTTTAGAATAATGCTGTAATATAACAAAATGTGGGAAAAAATCAAGGGGTCTGAATGCACTGAAACTCCATTGTTGGTGATTATATGAATTACACCTCACACTGGCTGTAGTAGACAGAGCAGAAGCCTACAACCTGAGACTAATGTGCTTTTTATGTGATGTCCTTCATGTCAGGACAACCAGGATCATCTAGCTTTATGGGTTCAGAGAGACAGATGAGTAGGAGGGAAAGAAAAGGGCCTGTAATTGGGCCCTGGGTATGTGTCATTCTAGCGAAAGAGGCCCCACTCCACTTTACATTGTGAACTTGCTCCCTTGTGAGATATCATTTATTTCTCTCTTGATTTGGGGTGTGACATAACCTTCTTTTTTTAGGCCTCATAAAATCCTGAGCAGCAGCCATGAGAAGTCAGATGGGAGGGGAAATGGAGATACCAAGCTTCCTCTCAGATGACTGTGTTGAGATACACACATGCCATAAAGACAATGTCTGTTTTCTGCTCCCTTTCCCTCATAATCCATGAGTGAAACCAAACAAACAACACTGAAAACAGAGTGACAGAGGGAAACATTTACATTTTTCTTCCCTCCTTTTCACTCTTTGCCATGTTTCTACAGATGAAGGATCTTAATTTGAGCCAGTTTGCTACAGCATAAAGATAATCCTGCAGCCATTTCACTAGGCCATTTCACTGTTGCGGACAATTTACGTTTGAGGCATTACTGACAAAACATCTCTCTTCTATGACAGCCCAAGCAAAAACTTTTTCCTACCTGGCACGTTTTCAGGCTGGCACCCGCATTGCGTTCACTGCTAATAATAACTTTGGACATGTGTGAGTTCCTATCAAAGTAAGTGCCTTATTATGTTATCATTATAGTTTCTGTATGTATGTATGTATGTATGTATGTATGTATGTATGTATGTATGTATGTATGTATGTATGTATGTATGTATGTATGTATGTATGTATGTATGTATGTATGTATGTATGTATGTATGTATGTATGTATGTATGTATGTATGTATGTATGTATGTGTGTGTGTGTGTGTGTGTGTGTGTGTGTGTGTTTGTGTGTGTGTGTATTTATTTAAGATCGTACTTTTTGGAGAAATGTTCTCTGGCTTGCAAGCCAAAGAACACCATCCCAACCGTGAAGCACCGGGGTGGCAGCATCATGTTGTGGGGGTGCTTTGCTGCAGGAGGGACTGGTGCACTTCACAAAATAGATGGGCGGCAGTGTAGCCTAGTGGTTAGAGTATTGGACTAGTAACCGAAAGGTTGCAAGTTCAAATCCCCGAGCTGACAAGGTACAAAATCTGTCGTTCTGCCCCTGAACAGGCAGTTAACCCACTGTTCCTAGGCCGTCATTGAAAATAAGAATGTGTTCTTAACTGACTTGCCTAGTAAAAATGACTGACTTGCCTAGTAAAATAAAGGTAAAATAAAAAGATGGCATCATGAGGTTGGAAAATTATGTGGATATATTGAAGCAACATCTCAAGACATCAGTCAGGAAGTTAAAGCTTGGTTGCAAATGGGTCTTCCAAATGGACAATGACCCCAAGCATATTTTCGAAGTTGTGGCAAAACGGTTTGAGGACAACAAAGTCAAGGTATTGGAGTGGCCATCACAAATGGGCCACAATTCACCCAACTTATTGTGGGAAGCTTGCGGAAGTCTACCCGAAATGTTTGACACAAGGTAAACAATTTAAAGGCAAGCTACCAAAAACTAATCGAGTGTATGTAAACTTCTGACCCACTGGGAATCTGATGAAAGAAATAAAAGCTGAAATAAATCATTCTCTCTACCGTTATTCTGACATTTCACATAAAGTGGTGATCCTAACTGACCTAAGACAGGGAATTTTTACTAGGATTAAATGTCAGGAATTGTGAACAACTGAGTTTAAATGTATTTGGATAAGGTGTATGTGAACTTCCCACACCAACTGTATACTATATATGATATATATTTTTTAAGGTATTCAAGTATATACTGAACAAAAATATACATGTAGCATGCAGCAATTTCAACGATTTTACTGATTTACAGTTCATATAAGGAAATAAGTCAATTGAAATAAATTAATTTGGCCCTAATGTATGGGCGCAGCCATGGGTGGGCCTGGGTGGGCATAGGCATAATCACACCGCTTTGAGCGTACATTGCGTGGACCACTGTAGAATTTTCACACCCGTGTGTCAAAGCGGTTAATATTTTTTTAAATGTAGAAGTTGATACAGTTTTAATTTTGGCAAATCAATTCTTACATTTTAAAGTGGACATTACACACTTCAGAAGTATTTTTAAACATTGAATACCGTGCTTTGCAAGAACATTATCAGCAACAAAAGAATGATCAAATTAAGATCCTGTTGCTCCTCATAGCATCAGGTGACAGCCAAATGAGTATTGTGTGGCATTTGCTGCAATTTGTCAGGTGTAGCTTGCTATTTCAGCTTTGATACTTTGTCAATGAAATGCACTACAGGCCTGCCCTTCTTACTGTAACCTATCAGCAGCACACATTTCAGAAAACCATATGCACATGTGCGTATTGTTCTGTATTGCTAGGTAGTATTACTGCACTGTTGGAGCTAGCATTTCGCTGCACCTAAAATAACATCGGCAAATCTGTGTAGTGACCAATAAACTTCGATTTGATTTAATACATTCCAGTAGAGGCTGCTGAGGGGAAAACAGCTCATAAAAGTGGCTGGAATGGAGTTAATGGAATGCTATCAAAAACATGGTTTTCATATGTTTGATACCATTCCATTACTTTGAGCCGTCCTCCTATCAGCAACCTCCACTGATACATACCGTATAATCCAGGGGTAAGCAACTAGATTCAGCCAGGGGATGATTTTTGTCGGAGCGGAGCATAATTATAATAATTTTGAATACTGCAAATTGACCACAACTAAGTCCAAAAAGAGATTGTATTTGTAAATAACAATGATTTCAGATTATGATTACATCGATACACGATCACGTCTCTTTTTTTATTCATGGTAATACTTGGAAACAGATTTCCTGAATGAAACTACTGGTGATTTTGTTTTTGGTTTACTAAAAACTTTGGGGGGCCCCCCAAAAAAATCACTTGAGGCCTTGTTTTGGCCCGTGGACCACTTGTTGCTGACCCCTGGTATAATGTGAAATGGTAGAATTTTTCTCCAATATTTTAGCAGATGTTATGTGGAATTTCAATACGATTAGACTCTGGTGACTTGTGTTTCTCAGTGCAGTGGGTGTACAGGGTAAGCTAAAGGTAAGCTAAGAAAACCTGATGGGCTCTGTGAAATTGTAGAAGTGGTAAACTGCACCATACAGGCACCTGATGGATGGCCTGGGGGGGAATGTTTGGAGGGGAAAATCTCATTTTCTCCATGCTAGCTGGAGGGAGCACTACATTTGATCAAACATAAATGTAATCAAACAACTCGTAGGTCTTTGTAGCCGCAAAGAGGTCTCCGTCACCAAGGCATTATCATCTGGTAGTGCATTTACAGAGGGCAGGCCTCCCTCTCTCCTCCTCTCTCTCCTCTATTTCCTCTCCCACTATAAACCCAAACACCAGGGTGGCCAAGGTCACTATTAGTAGTTATTGGAGCGGTAGATAGGGGGGTCAAGTATATTGCTTGTATTTTCCCTGCTTTGATATGTCTCTTGAATCATTCTGACTGAAAATTGCATTAAACAGGGAGTGCAGAAGGGCAGATAAAGTTTACATTGCTGAGGTATTAGACATGGTTATGGTTACCCAACTCAACTGTCCTTTCAACCTTTCAGGAAATGTGGTGGAAGTGAGGATGGCTCCCAATTGTTGTATTGATTCAATACAGTACTTGTCTATTTTGTATATATCTGTGTAGAAAACCTATGAATCAGCAGAATAGAGTGAATAGATCACTTCCAAAGGTCACATGACTGAAAAAGACCATGTGCACTTTTGAATGTTCAATCATTTAACTGCAGGCAATTATTGGCATAAGCAACACACACAGTAATGAAGCATTTCAATATTCAAGCAGGAAGATTATCATATAAATTGTTATGTTGCTATTCCTTTTTCAGAACTGATACCAATGACTTAATTGTATTACCTTAATAAACTACATCAACAAAGTGCGGTGGCAGAGACCAATAAATCTGAGTCAGTGGCACCATGGTGTTGTTCAGATTGCTGAAATGGCAAGCTTTTAGAATTGAGCTGGTCTATTAGGCTACTTCTCAACCTTGCTCTATGGTGGTGGTGTGACAAGGATTTGGACTGGTTTAGATACAGAAAAGTCCCTGAGGCAGTCATACAGCAGTGTTGGCCTCACTCTCATAATCAATTCTTTGGCAAAATAAGTGGAGGTCAGATGATGACAGATGGTTCACGGGTCAGGGAAAGGCCAAGGGTCATTTCACTCTTCCAGGTCTTCATTACCTGCAGCAACCAGTATTTCACCTCACTCTGTACTTCCTCTAGTCACTCTCTTCCTGTAAATAACCTCCACTCATATCCTTTCTTTGAACTATTCAATTACCAAAAGTTGCAGCCACCATCAGCCACCATCATAGTTCCCCATCTTCTCTCTGGTGGTGGTGAGAATGGTGAACTGTACAGTAGGCTGTGTGTTCACTGTGGAGGTCAGTCGGAGGCTTGACCACTGTGGCCAATCAGAACGTTAAAAAAATATATAAACTCACAGTGTGTCTGCCTTGATGTTCATAAAACTCCACGGAACCGCTCTGGTGCAGTGGAACCCAGAACGATATGTTACCACGTGGTTATGGTGACACTGTTTTACAGAGGACGCCAAAACCAGAGGGGCTGCCGCAAAGCCCAAGGAACCTGACCCTCTCTGGAAGTTGTTGAAGCCCAATTTGAGTTATTTATAATGCATTTGGTTCTAGTTTTTGAGATGCAAGAATACACCACACCAAAAACGAGATTTTATGGCTGTATTAAAAAATAATTTCTTGGAATTCTACGTAGTAATGATTTATGTTCACTACTTAGTCAGTTGATTTGATAGTATTTTTAATCTGTTTTATTTTATTCTGTAATAAGGGTATATTGTAACCATGTGTTCAATCTAACCAAATCAAAATGTATTTATGATACAGCTTGTAAGCTACACATAAAATGAAATGCATACTCACAATAAATCTCTTCTCGCAAAACAGTGCAATGATATTAAGCTACAGTATATGTATTTGTATTTACATTATGTTATAGCTTACAAATAGCTATACCACGTAGTCTATTAGACTATATTGCAATTTATTTTTGTTCGTTCCTGAAATGACCGAATGGCAAAGCTATCCTTCAACTACCTTTCAGTGCCACAAGTTGGTTCAACTTCTTTACCATCATTACCCGATACTGGCGCTGTCCTTTCAGCACCACAAATTGCGTTCAATACCTTAAAATTACATCTCCTCAAGATCTATGCATAAGAGCAATAATTCAGATCTCTTCACTTTTTTCCACATTTTATTACATTACAGCCTTATTCTAAAATAGATTCAATAGTTTTTTCCCCTCATTAATCTACACACAATACCCCATAATGACTAAGCAAAAACAGTTTTTTTGTTTTTGTTTTTGCAAATGTATTACAAATAAAAAACTGAAACAACACATTTCATTTAGGAATTCAGACCCTTTACTCAATACTTTTCGAAGCACGTTTGTCAGCGATTACAGCCTTGAGTCTTCTTGGGTAGGACACTACAAGCTTGGCACACCTGTATTTGGGGAGTTTCTCCCATTCTTCTCTGCAGAAGCTTTCAAGCTCTGTCTGGTTGGATGGGGAACTTTGCTGCACAGCTATTTTCAGGTTTCTCCAGAGATGTTCGATTGGATTCAAGTCCGGGCTCTGGCTGGGTTACTCAAGCACATTCAGAGACTTGCCCCAAAGCCACTCCTGCGCTTTCTTGGCTGTGTGCTTAGGGTTGTTGTCCTGTTGGAAGGTGAACCTTTGCCCCAGTCTGAGGTCCGGAGTGCTCTGGAGCAGGTTTATTCAAGGATATCTCTCTACTTTGGTCAATTTATCTTTCACTCGATCCTGACTTGTCTTCCAGTCCATCCCACTTAAAATATCTCCACAGCATGATGCTGCCACCACCATGCTTCACAATAGAGATGGTATTGGCCAGGTGATGAGCAGTGCCTAGTTTACTCCAGAGCTAGCGCTTGGAATTCAGGCCAAAGAGTTCAATCTTGGTTTCATTGGACCAGAGAATCTTGTTTCTCATGGTCTGAGAGTCCTTTAGGTGCCTTTTGGCAAACTCCAAGCGGGCTGGCATTTGCCTTTTACTGAGGAGTGGCTTTCTGATTGGTGGAGTGCTGCAGAGATGGTTGTGGTTCTGGAAGTTTTAACAATCTCCACAGAGGAATGCTGGAGCTCTGTCAGAGTGATGCTACGAACCCCTTTGGCCCTGCAGTCTAGGGGGAATGGAAATGAGACCTGTAACATATCTCATGCAAATCATAATAGTGAAAAGGAACCGAGAGAACTAACAACAACAGACAACCTAAATCTATTGTCAAACACTTATGGTTTAGTTGTTAAACACACGGTTGGGGGGGGGGGGGGTCTTAGCTGGACCCATGGAAAGTAATAAATATCCCTAAACCCCTAAGCTCGTCTTACTTGCTTCCATAACCGCTAGCTACCTAACCAATAAAATGCAGTGGTTGGTCTGACCAGTGCTAACTGGGGTTCTTAGACAATGTTTTCCTAGGGGTAGTGTATGCCCATGGGCGACTTGTCTTGGTATCCCATTTTCCCACCAACAAACAAACAGTCATACACCATAACAATACATACTCACATAATAATGGACAAATGTGACATGTAGGTGCAAAAACAAAAGAGAGATCACTGCAGAGACAACTGATTGGGATTCTTTGAAACCAAAAGAAAGGGGATGTGATTGGGTAAGGGAAAGGAGCAGGTGTGTCTTTTGATTGGCGACTGATGAGTGACACCTGTGACTAGGGCAGAAGGAAAGAAAACAAATACACACACAGGATACTTGTATCCGTAACAGTGACCATATGGTTCTTGGTCAGCTCTGTGGCTAAGACTCTTCTCCCCCGATTGCTCAGCTTGGCCGGGCAGCCAGCTCTAGGAAGAGAGTCTTGGTGGTTCCAAACTTCTTCTATTTAAGAATGATGGAGGCCACTGTGTTCTTGGGGACCTTCAATGCTGCAGAAATGTTTTGGTACCCTTCCCCAGATCTGTGTCTCGACACAATCCTGTCTCGGAGGTCTATGGACAATTCCTTCGACCTCATGGCTTGGTTTTTGCTCTGACGTGCACTGTTAACTGTGGTATGTTATATAGACAGATGTGTGCCTTTCCAAATCATGTCCAATCAATTGAATTTACCACAGTCAAGTTGTAGAAACATCTCAAGGATGATCAATGGAAACAGGATGCACCTGAGCTCAATTTCTAGTCGCATAGCAAAGGATGGATGGAAATAAGGTATTTCTGTTTTTGTTTTTAATACATTTCCTGTTTTCACTTTGTCATTATGGGGTATCATGTGTAGATTGATGAGGTGAAAAAAAGAATTCAATCCATTTTAGAATAAGGCTGTAACGTAACAAAATGTGGAAAAGCTAAGGGGTCTGAATACTTTCTGAATGCACTGTATATGAATTTGTATTTACATTAGGCTATAGCCTACAAAACATTATAACACCGAGTCGTAGGCCTATTAGTCTATATTACAAATTATTGTTGGTTGTTTCTGAACTGGTCGAATGGCAGAGCTATCCTTCAACAGTGCTTCAGCTCTCCTTTAGCACCACAAGTTGGTTCAACTTCTTTAACATCATTACTCGATCCTGGCGCTGTCCTTCCAGCACCACGAAGGGAGTTCCAATAGCTTAAAATGACATTTTATCAAGATCTGTTTCCTATGTAAAAAGTCCTAAACATCACTTATTATTATTATTATTACAAATAGAAATTGATCACTTCTCACAATGATACTTGTTTAGTAAAGTTAGATCAAACTGAATCAATGTTTTGCATGATCACATTGTGGCGAAATCCTGCACAGAGCCTTCACCGCTACAACGTAATGATTCATTAGCATGTTACATAACATACTGAATATAATGCCACAGCATAGTAGGGCTGTAACGTTACTGTTACACCAAAATACCTCCTCATTTCTAATGAGATTTTAGGATGGTTAGCTGAAGCTGAACAGTCCCCCCCCCCAAATATAATGCGCTAAACTCAACAGAGTGCACCACTAGGCAGGATACATGCTTTGATTGTAACAAAATACAAGAAAGGCTAATAGTTAACACCATCTGTTCTAATTCACCCATGAAACAGTAATTCAAACAGATCTAAATGCATATTCCCATGAAACTGATTGAGATCAATCAAATGATTGGCATGGAGATGCAGTTTGGACGTTTCACCAGTAAAACATGAAGAATTATCATTCACAATTGACCATGATGATGACCTATTTTGAAATCAGGTAGCCTATGCCTAACTTGGTGTTTGAGAGTATTAAAAATATAACATTTGTGTGGGCATAGGCAGACGTTGAAATTATTTCATGCATATTCTAAAATAAAAGCCAATTAAATTGCCTACATCTGTCGGTACAAACTTTGACTGAGAAAATTATGACATCATAAAAAAATGAACTCATTCCCTCACCTAAAAAAAATATCACTACGTCACTGACTGTGACTCCCCTTGAAATGTGTATGCATGGTGAATGTGTGAGGACAGAGCTGAGAGACGTGTGAGAGAGATGTGTGTGGCACAGCCTGCATGTACGCTGAGCTGCCTTGTGTTACTGTGTGTTCCAGTGATTTCCTTGTTAGTCTATCTACTGTACCTTCAATACTAGTCTTTACCTTGGAGACATGTTTCATATGACATGATGCCCTTCCACATGATGCTATGTCCTCTGCTTTTCCAAATGCCTGACTTTTACCTTCCACACATGCTTTCAAAGAAGAATTGCCCAAGCTGCAGCCTCTGAACCTTGATCCATTTACTATTGTGTCCAAGCTTGGCAGTTACAATATGGGCAAGACTACAATATGAACTACCCTACAGCTGTCTTTTACTGAACTTTCATTAGATCCTCACCACTTCACCTGAAGCTTCTTACTGTATCATACCTCCATAGTGGTTTACAGATGTCAGTATGTTCTGTCAGAACTTCCCTTTTTTCCTGATCTGCCGCTCAACACTGCTACTCATGTACAGTAACCGGATTTGGCTAACACCAGACAAAGACTCACGAAGATGGAAAAGGGGGATGAAATCGTCAGCAA